>NC_057872.1:320987-641974 GCF_019740435.1 Gambusia affinis | reverse complement strand
TGGTATAAAGAGAGTTTGAATATCCTATATTAAAAATAGATAATATAAATATGATAAAAGATGAAGATAAAGTAGAAATATTGGCAAGAACATTTAGTAAAATTCATAGTTCAAATAATATTAGTGAAAAGGGGGAAAAAAGAAGAGAAAATACAAAACTTAAATATAAAGATGTATTACAGAAACAAATAATCTGTTGAATGTTGAGTTTACAAAAGCCAAATTGAATTATGCACTTAGGAAGACAAGAATACAGCACCAGGTAAAGATCAAATTTGGTATAGAATAAGACAACTCAGTGAAAAATCGAAATATATAATATTACAATTATATAATAAAATTTGGGAGGAGGGAAAGTTACTGCTGAACTGGAAGGAATCAATTAGTACCTATAGCAAAACCAGGAAAAGACAACTCAAACCCAGAAAACTACAGACCAATAGCTTTAACATCAAATCTATGTAAAATAATGGAAAAAATTATTAATAATAGACTAGTACATTATTTAAATAACTAGAAAATTCTTTAAAAAATTTAACCGGAGACCGCCAAAGTGTGCCCGTCAGTTGGAATCATTGCTAAGTTTAGCTAAAGTAAAGTCAATAGCATGTGGATAATCAAAAGCATGTTGGCTAACATAGACCACTGCACCATTCATTATATTAAAATTAACGCATAAGCTAAAATTAGCCAAAATGCTAAAGTTAGCATGAATGCTGTCAGTAGCATGTGGGGCATCTCTAGTACGTTGTCTGTCAATGACTTCCTCCATTCAGTATAATAAGCATGGCTAATAAGTAAGAAAAAAAGGTAAAAGCTTTCTTTAGGGAAAAGACTAAAGTGCAGCAAGGCAGTGCATTAACAGTGCATGGAATAGAAAGGAGGAAAGAGTGATAACAAGGTTAAGATTTGGACATACAAGACTTAATTCTACACTTTAAAATTCAAAAGCATACTACTGGCAAATGTGATTACTGTGGAAAATATGAAACAATAGAACATATTATATTAGAATGTCATAAAAAGAGAGAAGATATATGAAGAGAGAGTTTGAATGTATAAAGAAAAAGGTTAATTTATTAGATATTTTGAGGAAGAGTTTGGGGAGTAAACATATACAAATAATTATTCGATTTTTAAAGAAAACTAAATTATTTCATAAAATTTGATTATAGTAGGTGTGGTTGTGATATAGATGGGTAAAATACAAAGTTATGTATGAGTATGTATATTTGTGTGTGCGCGTGTGCATAATTGTGTGTATATATGTATTTATACATATAGGTCTTTATTTATTTATTTATTTATTTATTTATTTATTTATTTATTTATTTATTTATTTATTTATTTTTTGTAGAAAAACTCCATATGGTTCATGACATATGGAGTGTGGCATGAACCACACTCCATATAAGTAAGTGGCAGCAATGCTACTAAAAGTTTGTTGCCAACTGCCAGTAAATGCAATAAGAAGAAGAAGAAGTGAACTTGTATAATAATGAGCGTGCTGTGGTGGCGCAGGGGGTTAGCACGCCCCACGTTTGGAGGCCTTAGTCCTTGACACGGACATTGCAGGTTCGATTCCCGGTCCCGAAGACCTTTGGCGCATGTCTTTCCTGTCTGTCTACTGTCGCAAAAATATGAGCCACTAGCGCCGGGGGAAAAAAAGAACTTGTATGATGAGCTCAGTAGATGCATAGTTTCTCTGGATGTTTGCTAATTGCTGCTGGTTCTAGGAGCAGAAGGAGCTTAGTGGGGGAATCAAAGTGGGAGGGATGCTCTGTGAGGGAGAAGCTAAGAAACCCAGGCCCCATAAGAAGAGTTGCTGTTTTTGGTTATGGGTTCAGTGTAGGACTATGGTGTGAACTGAGTTTAGGTCAGGTTAAGTGTTTGGCATGTACTGGCAATGGTTGGGTTTAGGGTTAGGCTATTAGCCTGGTAAAAATCATGGATAATCGCTAGCATTTGCCTGTTATGTATTTAATGCACCAATTTGACGCTACGAAAGCTTACCAGAAATTGCCTGCACTGTAACCAACCACAATTGTTAATATACTTTCACTGAATGGAACCTGTGAAAAGAAAGGAGCTGAGCTGAAAAGCCAGCTGTTAATGTTAATTCAATATGTGCAAGTGTGTTCAACATAGACTGAACTGCTTCCTTCACTTCCTCTGCTGACATTGCTAAAACTTCAGGAAGACGACAATTCCAAAGCAGTGCAGAAAATCTATCATAATTCACAACTTCTTCTGTTCACTCCATTCTGCTCCAGTAGATTTTTTGGTAGTAAAATGTCTGCCAGAAAAAAATAGAGTGAAGGAAATAGAGTCCAGACTGCTGTAAGCAAATCTTTTCTTTGAGCAGAGACGCACAGGACGTCAATGTCCAGGCAGTTAGGCTACAGAATAAATAAAAGATGAATAAAAGTCAATGCAAAGTCCAAGCTTGAAAGACATACTCTGGTGTGTGCGTCTGTCTGTGTGTGTGCATCTTTTACATTGTGTATATATTTGTGTTTATTATATTATTTTGTTTGCGCAGCCTCCAGGTGTGAACATCATCAGCCTCATCAGTCAGAGGTTAGGAAGAGTCTGCTGCCAGTTCTTCAGTGTTAATCAGTTGTGGTAAACTCTGAGCCCTTTGAGTCTTGTGTGAATCTCTTACATTATCTGCAATTGGACTTACCTTTTCCTTGTGCTTCCTTAAAGGTTACTACCACTGGCAGTCTAGACCTGACCCTTTGTGCAACCTCCTGGTTTCCTTCTACCTACAAACTCTCAGTAATGCCCCAGGGTTTCTCTACCACGGCTTTTCTCTTCCTTCATCGCCAGTTTCCACTGCTCCTACTGTTGAGCTATATACAGATGACTCAAAAGCTGCATCACCAGAGAGAATGTCAGTTTTGATGTGGATGAGATTGCGCTATAATTTCTACAGCTCTTCATGTGCAGCGTTCCCTAAGGAGAGTGTCCTATGTTCCCATTTCTACTTTTGTTTTCTTTCTGCTCTGCAGTGCTGTCTTTTCCTTCCTGTATCACAATGGCATGGCGATGACAATACTTGTCATCCAAGCTTTAGCCATAGTTTATATCATACTTCCCTCCAGGATAAACTGGAGGGATGGTTTTTTAAAATTGGTATTGCTGCCCCATTTCGATGCCCTGGTGCAAATTGACAGCATTGTTTCAAATTGGTTCCAAGAGACTTTGACAACTTCTCTAAAGCTAAACATTTTCTTTGTAGAACTTTACAATTATTTTGACTTTCTAATAGTTCAAGCTATTGACGAGCCAAACTGGTTTCATTAAGAAATTCCTATTTATGATGGCAAAAAGAAACTATTAATTAAAATCATTTATTAATCAACAATAAATATTTAGACCTTTTCAACAGTCAGATTGTAATGGACAGATTATCTGCTCTAAGCATCTGCAAAACTCTAGCTCTTGTGGGGATGTCAGGTCAGTTTGTATTTATTAAGGGTTTTTCAAGAAGAGAACAGAGGTCAACTGGTACTATGATCAAAGGTGGTCATTGCTCATGGATGCATGATGGGAGTAAAGGTGGTATTTGTTCTGATCCAACAGACAAGCTATAGCTTAGACTCCTATTAATGCTGGTTCTGATAGGAAGGTGTAAAGACAAATAGCGTATAGATTTGTTAATATACATGGCTGCATTGCTGAAGACAAGTAATGTTCCCAAAGTAGTCATAATATTATGCCTGATGGTAATTATCTAGTGACCAGAGCTGTTCTTATAATGCCTTTTATTTACCCTAATCTGTATCTGGAACTCCAAACATCCTGTGCTTTTGCAAAGAAATAATGCATGTGTGTGTGTGTGTGGGTGTGTGTGTGTGCGTGCGTATGTGCGTGTGCGTGTGTGTGTGTGTGTGTGTGTGTTCAGCCCAAAGATTGTGCCACATGACTATGTACCATTACGGTGGCCCTGAGGTGCAAAACACTCAGTTTCCCTATTTTTAAACATTTATTTATTCATAGATTTACAATTGTTAGTAACAGTGATCATTTCTGACAGTTATGCTTCAACACAGTATATTTCTGAAATGATTCAGTCATGTATTTAATCAAATGAACACAAGAGGGCACTGTTATCTGACTTAGCAGGAAAATACAGAATAGATGGCAGGTGACAAAAATGTGACGTACTACAGCAGTGATTGAAAAGGGAACAATGACAGCAGGTGCCAAAGCTGAAAAAATAGAAAAGTAGCAGAATATAATAAACCTCTGAAGCATAAGGAAAAACAGCTACAATAAAATACATGATTTAGTAAAGTCTTAAAAACAAAGACCTAGTGACAAACATTTGTATTCTCTGATAATATTTCACATAAATTCCCTCAAACCAAGAAGTTGTCTTGATTTTGCAAGAAATACATATTTTTGCAAAGATTATTTTTTAAACAACATAACACTGAAAAGGTACAAAGGAAAATAAAACTCATGCTTTCTAATGAACAAACATTGTGTATAAAGGGTGCTTACAAATGAACACTTGAACACTTTCTCTGTTTACTGGAACTGGCAGGTATCAGTAAAGTAGTCAGGCTCTAAAGGAGGTGATAAAATACTTGTGTTGCTAGTTGATCTTCACCTGATCCCTACACTTCTTTGGTGGAAGCTGTGTGCTGCTGCAGAGAGGACACAGATTCTTCAAAAACATCGTCCTCCATGCCTTCCTCTATAGGCCTCATCTTAGTCGAAGATTTGGTTTCAGGGGATTTTTCTAGAAACATAAATATTACAATTACATCAATAAGGAAGAATTAAAATGCACATTTTTCACCAGGGGTTAGAAAATGCAAAACTGAGAACAACTGATCATCAGCCCCAAGGCTCCTCAGCAGCTCTGGGAGTGTCTGCATCACAACATGAAGAGCCCTTTCATGGAGCTGGTTGTAGCACATCTGACATCAAATTTTGAAAGCTATCTTTACCACATTCACTTTTATCAGATGGTTTGTTTCCTTCTAATGCAGATAATGGTTTCACACTTAACACAACTTTTTCTCAAAAAATGAAAGAAAATGACACATTATATGCTTTCCATGTATGCCATCCTTTCACCTGCATGCAAAGTTATAGTGAGTAGTTTCCATTGTTAAGATATTATTCTAAGTATTTGTGACCCTTGAATCCTTAATTATAATCTTTTTATTCATTGTAGAATGACTTTATAGCACTCTAAGGTAATGACTTCTAATAAAAACTGGTTGTGCAATTCTGAATTTATGCATACAGGCTCAAATATATTAGTGTCATCTCAAGAGAGGTGCTTTAATGTTACTTTTGCTTTCAAGTAGAAATACACAAAAAAAGTGAACTGAATAAAGAGCTGTAGTTTAGTCCTGCTCTCTGGAAGTCCAAGGAAACATTGATTTGAAATGTTTGTTTTTAGAATTTGCTCCTTCGTTCCTAAATGTTTCTATTATGTCTTCCTTTTTGTGGTTTTAAAATGTTACTATCCACTATAAAGATAACCTTTAACCAGTTAGCATTAGGTAACAACAGCTCCACCTAAAATTATTCAGTTGTCAGATAAAAATGCTGGTGTTTGGTGATGAGGTCCAAGTTTCTGGGGCGAGACGGCCTCTTTGCCATCACCTAATCTTTAACTCCTTCTACATATTGTGTAATAATTCAGAATATTAACATTACTTGCAGCTAAAGAAACAAATTGGTAAAATTAAATGATTATTTTAGTATATGATTATTTGGCAGGGAGTATGAATAATTCTGGGTTCAACTGTATCATATACCAGTCAAGCTAATTTTTAAAGTCACTGAATTCTCAGTAGCATTTGCACAATATGAGTAATATGACTTTGTGAGCAGAAATGTTATTTTCAGTCCAGTCACTTTGGTTCTTTTATCACTCTTTGATTTAGTTTTAGACAACAACATTATCTTCGCAGTATTAATCCACCACATTTATATAACAAACATGTGAACATCAGATACAGTGAGACTAGAGATCTTAACAAAACAGAAAAAAATATGTATTGCAAGTTAAGAACAAAGCTAAAGAAAGTCTAAATGGTGAGGACACACAAATGATCAATGTTTTAAAATGATTTGATGCACGACATCACCTTCATCAAAAAAATCAAATTCAAAATTACAAAATTTTTTTTTTTGATCCCAAAGGGAAATTAAATGTTATTGTTACTCATTAATTCTTCATCATGTTATTGTAGACAGTGATGGCTATTATCAGGAAAGATCTCCTGTAGCAGTCTGTATTACAGTGAATCTGAAGAAGCCCCTGACTGAAGACTCTCTGTTTACCCAAGAAAGTCTAATGAAGATGATGGTCAGAGATGTTCATAATTTCCTTGATTTTATAAAGACTCTTTGTTTGCCTCGTCATCTCCAGAGGTTCCACAGTCGTCCCCAGAACAGAAGCAGAACAGAACCAGATCAGAACCAGAACAGAACCAGAACAGAACCAGATCAGAACCAGAACAGAACCAGATCAGAACCAGAACAGAATCAGAACAGAACCAGATCAGAACCAGAACAGAACCAGAACAGAACCAGAACAGAATCAGAACAGAACCAGATCAGAACCAGAACAGAATCAGAACAGAACCAGATCAGAACCAGAACAGAACCAGATCAGAACCAGAACAGAATCAGAACAGAACCAGATCAGAACCAGCCTTCGTAATCTTGTTGTTGAGCCTTTTTATGTCTGTGGTTCTGATGCTGCTGCCCCAACAGATGACAGATGAAGAGATGATGCTCTCAACAACAAACTTATGATTTAGCAAAGTCTTAAATACAAAGGCCTACTGACAGCAGTTCTAGGTCTTTGTAGCAGCAGAAAACCATACCACATGCAACTCCTGTCTGCTAAGAAGCTACAATTAGAACAGGCTCATGAAGTCTTAGCTTCAGCTGGAACATTCAAATGTTAAAAAATGGGTGCAAAAGTATGAAAGTATGTACTAATGCTCTTTTGCATAAATTGTTCCAGCTGCTGAAAGAGGTAATGATACTGGGAATATTTTATACAGTTCCATTAATGTCGACTGAGCACTATTTAAACACCACAGCCTATCCTGTAATTATTAGTCACCTCAATCCAAAAGAAAACAATTGAAATCTTTGGACAAAGTTGTTTGTTTTCCTTGCTCTGTTTGATACATACAAGATGGCTACAGGATGAACAAGAAGCCCTGTGTGGTTGTTTTAAGACTACAGGCAATAAGGACATCAATGCCTTAACTGAATGTGTTACTGACTAAAGGAGCTTCTGTACGCTGAGCCACAAAGCCATGATCCTTGGATTAACTTAAGGTTAGGCTTGAGCACATGGTCGAGTTTTATCATTCTTTGTTCCAGAGTGGCAGTCGGGTCAAAACCTGATCCCCTCCACCTTTGCTTCTTCCTCCTCACGTCTCCCACTGCAGGGAGACACACACTGATTAGTAATGCAGGGTTTTAGTTGCTGTTGTTGTTCTGCTGATCTTTCTTTCTTTGTCTTCTTGTTTCAAATAATTGTGAAGTTCATTAATTTCTCTCTCTCTCTGTTTCTCTGATGACTCCAAAGATTCTTGGATATAGCCCTGATTCAACTACAAAAACCTAAACATTACTAATTATTTAATTCGTGATAAATCATTAATAATTCATAATTACATAAGCCAAACATTTATGCAAATTTTGATACCCAACACTGATATATCTTTGGACTGCTTTGAGTCTATTGAGCTTTCTGAGTCATCAAAAACATTAACTTCTTCCAAATCTTCAACATGTTGGACTCCGTCTCAACCAAATTACCTAAAGAACTGTTCCCTTTGATTACCGCCCACTTTTTAGATGTGATAAACCTATCCTTAGTCCCTGGGCAAACTGGCTTTTAAACTGCAATTAAACCTTTACTTAAGAAACCTTCTTTAGATCAAGATGCCTTAATAAATCACAAACCTATGTTTAATCTTGCTTTCATATCTACAATTCTTGAGAAAATAGTTGTTAATCAAGTGTTTGAGCATTTGAACCTGGCCTGTTGGAAGAGTTTGAGTCAGGTTTCATCAAAGCACTGAAACTGCAGTTCTGAAAGTAACAAATTCTATTCTCTGGGCTTCAGATAATAGACTTGTGTCTATTGTGGTTATGCTTGATCTCAGTGGAATTTTTCATAAAGTCAACTACAACTTTCTCTAAAGGCTTGAACATGTAGCTATCAAAGGAACAGCACTGGGCTGGCTTAAATTCTAGAAATGAAGCTCTGGGTATTTCAGCTAACAGGACCATATCAGATGTTACCAGTCCTCAACACTGCCTTAGCCTTCAATAGTCTTATTTTGACAAACCTCTGACTATATAAAATGTTAATAGCACCCAACGAGTTAGGACAAGACTGTTAAACAAGGCAAATATAGATTTGAAGAGGTTAAGTCATCCAATCATGAAGAAGTTGAAATTTTTGATGTCAAGTAAAGAACTCTAATCAGGTCAGTAGGTTTGCATTTGGTTACAGAAAGTTGAGTTAGGGGGGAAATAAAGAGGTGCTCTTACAACATTTCCATGGAAGTGCTGTGTCTGAGGGAGCGGTCACAGCTGAAGGTTGGACAGGAGGACAACTGTCAGAGAAACACTACATATCGTCCGAGTGAGGAAATTAAATACACTACAATGAGCTTACAGTGGGAGGACCTAATTATACTGTAGTTTGTAAATAAATGACGACAATGGAGAAATGAATACACTATTATAATTCCACACACCTATTGCAGGTGAAAGAAGATGGAAACTATTCCACTTTGATATTATAAGAAGATTGTACATAAAGGCTCTTTCAAATATTGAGGTGAAAAATAACATTGAATGAAAGTTAAAGCTAGAGACAAAGAAGCAATATGGGAAAGTCTGAAAGTTCAAAATCTGCAAACTATAATTCAAAACAAGTTGCGACAGTGAAAATGGCATGTTCTGGTTTAATTTTCTAACCCACATGCAGAATCATATACGAGAAGCCACATAAAGAAATTATATTTATTTCCAAATTGAGATCAGATTGTACAGGTGGAAAGATCTTCTTGTTTCTCTGGAGTGGGAAGATCACAAGAACGGTTCTGTCTGGAAAGACAGTGGCGTTAATAACAGCCAGGAATGAGATGATAAAAGAGGGATAAGGCAGAATAACTGTGCTTACTCTTGAATGGATCTGAGTGGTGCAGATCAGCAGGGGGATCAGCCAGAGTCCAGAGTGGTGAATGGATTAATAATTCCAGAGGTGAGAACGAGATCGGCGGTCATATTAGAGATCCAGAAGTCTGATGGAGCGAGGCAGAGAGGTAGAAATGGTAGCCTGCTTTCAGGCAGGTGAACTTCCCAGTAGGATTCATCTGAGGCAGTGATGGGTCCAGCAGCGCGTTGGCGCGTGCGTCAATGTGCATATCACTATGAGAAAGTCATGTGACCATTACAGGAACTGTTTCAAACTCATAAACATGAACACGTAGGCCCTGTCCCAATACTCCCACTCACATCCTGGTTCCACCCTCGTGTTCTTCTAATGCGCGTTCATGTTGAAGAGATTGAGTGCGTAGTGCGTCCCACATTCTCCAGTTGGGGGTGCCCTGGTTGGGTCCCATAAAATGGTTGGTCCCAACCATTTTCCAAGTTGGGACCCAACCTGGAAAATTTTGGGTCCTGTTTCCACCCTTACGTCCAGATCCAGGCAGACTTTGGCCGAGTGTATTACCCACAATGCATTGCTGCATGTGACGTTTTGCGTTAAAAGGTGAATTTATGGCAATGTTTAGTTGTATTTTCCAGTCTTTATAGAAAATTCTAAGAAAATAGCATAATAAAGCACACATTAGTAATAAAGGTTTGATAATATTCCCTTAAAAGTAGAGAGAGCCTTGATAATAGTTAGTAGTTTTGGTAAATTCAAGCTGGTGACGTCCTAGTCCAAGTTAGATAATAACTCAACTGGACAAAAACTAGATGGAAATGAAATGTGGGTCACTAAAGGAGCCTGAAGGTACGAAGGACGCTAACTTGTGGTAAACTTAAATATAACTTAATCTGGTTTTAATTAAACTCAGTATGCTAAGGAGACTATGTTGTGAGGCTGTTGCTATCATTCGTTTTAACTTCAACATATTTTTGCAGTCTAAGTAAATCAAGATTGAAGAGGAAACGAGGGACCAGGTATTACAAAACCTGAAGACTTTCCTGTCTCAGAAGATCACCACCACAGTTCTTTGGATAAATCTCCACATGGTCTTCATGGGGTAATTCTTTTTCTTACTGAGCAGCAGGCTACATTTTAACAACAGCAGAAAGTAGTGTATTTCCAACACTACAGAGTGTTTAATTAACATGTTTTGATTTGAAAATAATTTGATAGAATTTATTCCCTTTGTTATTTTACCATTTCTCTTTCATACATTTTATTCAATGTTAGCTTTCAGGGCCCTGTGATAACGTGTTCAGGGTTAACCCCGCCTCTCATCTGATGGTTGCTGGAAATGGGCATGGGCACCACTAACCCCCCTCACCACCCTGCAAGGATCAATGTGTCAATGGATGGAAAGCTTTTCAGGTAGTTTGTCTCCATACTTTATAGCTAATGCCAGCATCAACTGATTTTATGAAATTGCTGACTATTTTTCCACTTTTACCAGCGCCAATCAGAGGTCATGCTAGACTTTTTTGTTGTCCGTCATCTTAACTGACCACAAAAAAAAATAAAAAATCGGTCATACACTATTTTTACTTGTCGAACTATAGTCATATTAGCATCGTCTACTTAGCCACATTTTTATGTGGTATTGTTAATATTCACATAGTTTAATCATTAATCCAGATCCCATCACACATACAGCAGATAAATGCATCTACATTTTTCTCCATAGTGACATAAACCACTGACTGTGGCCCCAATAACTTGTAATAAATGTTGGGAACCGAGGTTTGGCTCTTTTGGGGGATTTTCTGTTGCCTGCTGCTTCCCTCTTCATCCACTAGAGCAGGGGTCACCAACACGGGGCCCACAGGCCCCCGGTCGCCCGAGGGGACCTTGTCAGTCGCCCGCTGAGCAAGTTCTAAAGATAGCCATTGTCATTAGGGAGCACTGCCAAAGAAATTATTGAATTTAATCTTTTTACATTGAATTAATAACATTTGTTTATATTTAGATATTTTTAAAAGTAAATTACAAAAAATTTTTAAAATAAATTGCTTTATGCCTAAAACTCTTTTCTATGGTTAAAGTTCCGAACTGTGCAGACGCCTGCAGGATTTTATCGGAGGGCAGCAGCGCCTGCAGGCTCCTCCCACTCTTATGACATCAGCACTGTACTACCTTCAGGTGGCGCTAAGATGCTTGAGAAGAGGTAGGAAATTCTCTTTGCTTTTGGTTATTATTTTATATTAGAAAATAATTGTAAGTACATGCAGCTGTTGATGTTTATTTGTTTTAATACATACAAAGGAGTATTCTTTTTGACAAGTTAAGAAATTTTTTCTTAAATGTTAGAGAAGATATTGTTATTAGTTAGTCACAGGGTTTCTCCATGTGGTTGTCTGCTAGGGGAATTCCGACTCCTGTGAATGGAAGAGCTGCATGTTAAAGGGTATTTTTATTTCTATTTGTACAGGCCTCTGCCAGCAACCTGCATTAAACAACAACCAGCAACTCCTGTGGTCTGACTCCCTTCTTCATCTGAACACAGCGCAGAACACATCAAGGTTAACCGACTGTATAAGACTAGGTTATCGTGAAGAACACTAATAGTATACACTGGTTACAAATGGTACATAACACAAATGTTGACAATATGACGTTTTCCATACAATAAACATCTTAGCTTGATATCTTACGACCTCAGCATCACATTTGTATGCTCATCATCATACAACCCCAAAATAAGGATACACTTTGGGCGGGATAGCTAAACACCATATTTCGGCCCTCACTGCGTTGATATCAGCTCTGAGAGTGGTGAACTCTTCAGACAGCGCACTCCTCATTTCCTTCCTTTTAATTTCGGAGATTTCCCCTTGTATGGAGGTTAGGATATCGACTCTCAACTCCTCACTCATACCAGGGCTCTTGGGTTGTGGGTCTTCATCTTCTGGAGTACGCTGCCTGGTGGATCTGGGCAGCGTACTCCAGATTGCGGATAGGTCAGCAATCAATCATTGCTGACCTATCCGACTAGCTTTGCCTTGTTACCGTCGTATTTGAATTTGCAAAGTTTATCCGCCGTTTATCAAGTAAAATCTACTGGAACAGAATTCTTTATAGTCCAGCACCTCTATTAATCAGATTTAGGTCACAATTAGTGAACAGTTGTGGTTTTTAAAGCGAAAATGTTGATAAGCCTGCAGGAGCTCTGAAATATCCGTCTTTACTCCATCTTGGCTCACTAGCGCCCCCTGCAGTGATATTTTTGTACCTTCTGATCTGTCTGACTTTTTTTTTCCGACATCTGCTGGTGTCAGCCAAAAGGTGACCTTTCAGCTTTTAAGTTCACAAAACCACAAAAAAAAGTAATAAACCGGGGACCCGCCAGAACTGCTCATTGTAAAAAGCTCAGGCGAGATCTTAGAACTATGGGAGGTTCAAACTCCACTCATTCATTTTTAGCTCACAGAAAAAGCAAACTGACCAATAAGATTCAGGCTTTGACATGCCCTTTGACCCCCACAGACTCACACTGATGTGTGCTACATACAAGATGTTTTGGCACAAAATACCTTTTCTTGTCTCTACAATTTTAATAGTAAATAGGGTTGGATAATAAAAATACAATAACTTTTCTTTTTTTATTTAAAGGAAAATCTCACAGTGCGTCCAGCTGCAGCTGCAACAATCCAGACTCTCAGTGACTTCTGAGTAATTTAGAATCAGACAGAAAAGCTCCAAAAGGGAATCAAACTTAAAACTCTAAGAACTTCTGATCACATAATAGTAATTAACCACATCTGCCATGGTAATCATTACTGGTAACTGTTGTCAGTAGTCGCTAATATTAATATGATCAGGCAGCATGTAATCATATATACATATATGTATTATTGTTATAAAGGCTGAGCCAAGAAAATGTATGTCTGTATCAAACAAGTAGCCCTTCGTGTTACTCTGTATCCGTGAAGTAGCTCCCAGTCTCAAAAACGTTGGTGACCCCTGGTCTAGTTTCTTACCTATATTTGATTATTTTTATCCATGGATCGTCATCGTCAAGCTCAACCTTTCAACACTGTTACGCATGTAAATGATATTTATTGTTTGGGAAAAAGTAAAGAATTGTCTTTGAAACACATTGTAACATAACCACTATATTTATTTTTTTCTGAATAAATTCATTAAAGAGTAAATGTATCAAACTGTTTTGTAGAACCTTTGAACTTAGGTTATTTCATTGTTAAAATGATTCAGAATCTCCACTGTTTAAAACTGATTTTGAGCAGCATCATGCTGGTTTTAGTTGTGGCTGAAATTAGCACCGTATTTTTGGGATTATAAGGCGTACATAAAATCCATTGCGATTTTATGTACGCCTTATAATTATTAATTTGCAAAATAATTGGCAATGCGCTTTATATTTCGGTGCACCTTATGTATGAACAGTGTACGGTATGTTTTATTACAACTTTGGAAAGCGACAAAGCCCCTCCCCTGGATTGTCGAAGCATAATCGCTGCTGGTCAGAAACCTTGTGGAGTCAGCTTTCTATGCCGTCTTGACAGACTTGTTTTCCTGATACATACGGTGCTTCAATCATCAATGAACAGCCAGGGAACAGCAATGAGACTGAATCGGATGATGACAAGAGAGATCCGGGCTCGCTTGATGCCGCTATCGCCCAACTGTTAAATTCCAACACCGAAGACGAGGAATTTGATGGATTCGTAGAAGATGAATGACTGAAAAAGTGAGTGTACGTTTTTGTGTAATATTGACAGTTATTGTTAATGATTTGAATAAAGTCTGACCTATCCGACTACTGTATTTTGTTTTGCTTTATGCGTCTTACAATCTGGTGTGCCTTATAGTCCGAAGAATACGGTAAATAAAAATGGGCATGTGCAGAGACTTTACTTCTCTTTTGGAGGATTTTTAGTGACACCACTCTTTTTTTCTTATCTTTGTTTTGTTTTTTGAGGATATGGAACTCCTTTGCAGACATTATTCTCTTTTAAAAAGAACGGGAATTTTTGGACATTTAATTAATCAGCTTTTTTTGCTGATATAAACTGAATGATTTAAATCTAACCTAGAATTATTTTTTGAGGGATTTTCGTTTACTGATCTAGTTATCAGAATAACTATTATTATTTCCTAGTATTGTGATTTTGAATAAATCATTGCTGTTAAAAATCAACAAATTTCATACTGAGTGGTTGGATATTTATTTTCTTATCAAATTAATGGTGTGACATATTTTCCCTGATTCCTGTGACAGATCCCTGTTGAGTATATTGTGAGTTCAGCTTTAAATGAAGCTGAATTTTACATTAATTTCTTGTTTTCATCATGTCATATGTTGTCCATACCCCAGCTAAGAAGAGCTTATGGCAAAGTTTAGTGAAAATCTTCAAAAACAGTGGTTGTGTTACAGGGTTGAACGTTGGACTGTTGTTAAGCCAGTCAGTGAGTTCAAAGCCTTTACAGTCTGGTCAACCTTTGCACTGGGTTCAACCCCATTACTTGATACATTGTTGTGATTTTTCTTATAACAACAGCAAATATTAGACTAACATTTGTTGGACAGTATGCAAAGTTTAAAGAATAAGTCCAAAATATAAAAAAGCCTAATGTAATGTTTTTATGATTTATGAAAAGCATTTTTACTTCAAGTTGCCATATTCTACTTAGTTTAATTATTGTGATTCGCAATCAAATAAAATATACCTACAATTAGTTATATTAATCAAGGAACAGGTGATCTCAAAGGAACTGGAAGAATTTGTTTAATTATGTTATTGAGCTATACTGATAGAGGAATGACATTGTCCTGTTATGGGGATGAACTTAAAGCAACCCAAGTGACAAAGACATTCTTATTAATGTTTGGGATTTCATGCATAAGGTGGGGAGACATATTTTCTTGGAGGTTCAAAGAGTATTTCAATAGATGCAGTGTTCAAAAACACAATTTTTTGTGGTATATTTTTTAGTAACCAAATGCAAATCAAATATAGTTTACATTTTCCCCAACAGGTATAATGTTTCTGTTTCTGCTGCTGAGTTGATCTGAGACTGAAGCTCTTAAACAGACCAGCGAAAAGGTCTGGTTATGAACTTATGAAATAAGCAAAATTGCTGCCATTTTACTAATTAAGCCCTCAATATCTGTTTAAGCTCTAGAAAAACCTGGCTATTGTTTGATGTTAAACGTCTGAGATCTAGAATTATAAGACTGGGATATCAAGGCAAAGAAAACTCAGTAGCTGCTGGCAGGAACCACTCAGGGGCCCTCATGACACTCAGGGACCCTCATGACACTCAGGGACCCTCATGACATTCAGGGACCTCATGACATTCAGGGACCCTCATGACATTCAGGGCCCTCATGACATTCAGGGGACCTCATGACATTCAGGGACCTCATGACATTCAGGGACCCTCATGACATTCAGGGACCCTCATGACACTCAGGGACCCTCATGACATTCAGGGACCTCATGACATTCAGGGACCCTCATGACATTCAGGGACCTCATGACATTCAGAGACCTCATGACATTCAGGGGCCCTCATGACACTCAGGGACCCTCATGACACTCAGGGGCCCTCATGACATTCAGGGGCCCTCATGACATTCAGGGCCCTCATGACATTCAGGGGACCTCATGACACTCAGGGGTCCCTAGAAATGGTTTAATTGTAACACAGACCATAGATCTAAACCTGTAGCATTATTTATAGAGAATGACATTGTTATTATATTTTATTTAATGCATTCAGTTGAGAAAAATAAATAGTACATTTAGGATTTAAGCAGGACGTTTACTTTGTAGAAGTTTAAAGAACCATCTTGATAATTTGATTGCTGTGTTGCCATGGCAACAGTATGGTGTAATCTTTGTGTTTGAGTTGGGTTTGTTCACAAATACATCACAGCAAATAACCAATAATCAGTGATTGATTTTAAACTCGGCCAATAAACCTGGTCTCCCTCTCACAGATTCACCTTATTGATATTTAAACATGTTAGTGATGCTGAGGTTCTTAGTAGGACGGGTCTGGGAAAGAGGAGGTTCTGTCTAAGGGCCCATATTACCTTGGGCCGGGTGGTACTGGGGCTGTGAGATGCGTCACGACTCGCGGTGACAGTCGCAGTACCGTGTCTTATATCAGGATGTCTGATATAGAGACAAAGATTTGTCTGCCCAAACATTGTGAAAACGTTTGGGCACCACCATTAATCTTAATTATTTTGATCTCTAAATATTTGGGTGTTTGCAACAGTCATTTTAGTTTGATACATCTAATAACTTATGAACACAGTAATTTTTCAGTATTGAAATTAGGTTTATTGGACTAAAGGAAAATATGCAATATGCATTAAAACAAAATTTGACAGGTGCAAAAATAGGGGCACCTCAGCAGAAAAGTGTCATTAATATTTAGTAGATCCTCCTTTTGCAACAATAACAGCCTCTGGTTGCTTCCTGTAGCTTTTAATGAGTTCCTAGATCCTGGATGAAGGTATTTTTGATCATTCCTCTTTGCAAAACAATTCCAGTTCAGTTAAGTTTGATGGTCGCCCAGCATGGACACCCCGCTTCAAATCATCCCACAGATGTTCAATAATATTCAGGTCTGGGGATTGGGATGGCCATTCCAGAACATTGTAATTGTTCCTCTGCATGAATACTTGAATAGATTTGGAGCGGTGTTTTGGATCATTGTCTTGCTGAAATATCCATCCCCACGGTAACTTCAACTTCATAACTGATTCTTGAACATTATTCTCAAGAATCTGCTCATATTGAGTGGCATCCATGTATCCGTCAACTTTAACAAGATTCCCAGTGCCGGCATTGGCCATGCAGCCCCAAAGCATGATGGAACCTCCACCAAATTTTACAGTGGGCAGCAAGTGTTTTTCTTGGAACGCTGTGTTTTTTTGCCACCATGCATAACGCCTTTTTTCTATGACCAAACAACTCAATATTTGTTTCATCAGTCCACAGGATCTTATTCCAAAATGAAGCTGGCTTGTCCAAATGTGCTTTTGCAGACCTCAAGCGACTCTGTCTGTGGCGTGCTTGCAGAAAAGGCTTCGGTCACATCACTCTCCCAAACAGCTTCTCCTTGAGCAAAGTGCGCTGAATTGTTGAACGATGCACAGTGACACCATCTGCAGCAAGATGATGCTGCAGGTCTTTGGAGGTGGTCTGTGGGTTGTCCTTCACTGTTCTCACCATTCGTCTTCTCTGCCTCTCTGATATTTTTCTTGGCCTGCCACTTCTGGGCTTAACAAGAACTGTCCCTGTGGTCTTATTATGTTCCTCACAGTGGAAACTGACACTTTAAATCTCTGAGATAACTTTTTGTATCCTTTTCCTGAACAACTATGTTGAACAATCTTTGTTTTCAGATCATTTGATAGATGTTTTGAGGTCCCCATGATGCCAATCTTCAGAGGAGATCTAGATTGGAGAACAACTTGCAACTGGCCACCTTAAATACCTTTTCTCACGATTGGCTACACCCGGCTATGAAGTTCAAACCTTAATAAGGTTACCAAACCAATTTTGTGTTTCAGTAAATCAGTGAAAAGTAGTTGAGGGTATTCAAATCAATAAAATGATTAGGGAACCCAGATTTTTGCACCTGTCAAATTTTGTTTTAATGCATATTGTACATTTTCTTTTAGTCCAATAAACCTCATTTCAATACTGAAATATTACTATATCCATCAGTTATTAGATATATCAAACTTAAATAGCTGTTGCAAACACGCAAATATTTAGAAATAAAAATAATTTAGATTAATAGGGGTGCCCAAACTTTTTCATATGACTGTATGTACATATATGGAATAATATAACATAAAGCATGGACACCTTAACAGGGTTGTAGTGCAATACATTAATTTGAAGTAATTACTAACAACAATAACTACACAACCCTAACATTCTTGCAATTATATGTTGAACATTTCCAAATTTTGGCAACAACTCTTCCTGATAGTATTTATGAAAGATGTGTCTAGTCATTTCTAAAGTATTTTTAAATTGTATCAATAGCTGTTTTCTAACTGTTTTATTTGTTTTTCCTTACTTATTATGTTTTCTATTTAAATGAACAATTAATGAACGTGTTTATTATCAATTCCATGGGCCAGCATCATCATCATCAACATCATCATCATCATCATTCCTGTGTTACTCCAGAGTTTTTCTGACTACCTGGAGCTTAATGTTAGCTTAGCTTCCCCCTCACACACACTGGCCTTCCTGCCTGCATGAAACGTTTTCTTTATGAATATTTTCACTCCTTCTAACCGGGCAGCAGCAGCTAATCATTGGATAAGCCCAATGTCCATGAATAAAATTATCGTGGTGGATAAAAGTTTTATTTAATATATATATTTATATATATATATATTTAATTTACCATAGGGTAAATTACCTTACCACAGGGGGCCGCTTATCTACACTTTGAAACCTGTCTGCTACACAGACTTACGTTAGCTAAACAGATCAATATTCAATGTGTACTGTATCTGACACTAAATACACTAAAGATTTTATTTTAGCAGAAAGGGCTTTGGGCTAAACTGTTCCTCGTGTTAGCCACTTTAGCACCAAGTACAGCGAGTCAATCAACCATCGCTGTGTTCAGGGAAGCGCTGATTAATAATCCAGAAATAAATATCAAGCCTGGAAACTTGATTTCTTAACGGACTGAATGTTGTTTTTAACGTAATCTTTGCTGGTCTTGGGGTGCAGGCGGTTGCCACGGTAACAGTTGTGCTTAAACTACAGAGAGAGAGGGAGTAAAAAGGTAGAGTGGTTTTGAGTTGATCACCTGTTCGGGTTATTTTACCTTTGTTTACCTTTGCTGTTGCTCATTACAGCCGCTGTAGTTTCTAAACGTTGGACTAATTATCTCGTTCCTTTGTGAATTTACGTCATTCACAACAAACATCAAGTAGAACAAATATATTTCATAAACTTTTAACAAACAAATGGCTTCTACCGCGATAATTCTGTGAAATTAAATGAATTATATTCCAACTTCAGAAGATTTTCCTTTACCTTTCCAGAGCTCTTTGGTTCCTCCTATCAGTCTGTAGCTTCTCAAATTGAGGTCAAAGTTCAGATCTACCATAACTGACTGACACCTGCTGGCCTCAGGTTTTCAACCAGCTTGTGACTGAGAAACCAGTAACCTCCTCTCAGGTGATGACAGGAACTTGTTAGTTCCTCTGTCCATTGCAGTAGCTGATATATTGTGAAAATCTGGTAGAAATGATGCAGTAATCCAGTCATGTTTACATAGAAACAACGCGCCACGAGGCTTTGTTTGTGAGACTTGCGGTCACGTGGGTCGGTTGTGGGCGGAGCTTGGTAAGGTCTATTGTTCTTTTTTGTAGGTTTCTGTCAAATGCAGTGGTGCAGTGAATGGAAATGTTAGGTTGTTGACTCTCACTGAAACTACAAAAGTCAGTTTGGAGTAATACTGGAATACTGTGACTCTTTTTAATTTTTTTCTCCCCACCAGGGGTCTTTTTGTGGGCTCTAGTGTCCCTTATATGACAGTAGGCTGACAGAAAAAGGAGAGAGAGAGGGGGGAAGATATGCAGCAAATGTCCCCAGGTCCGGGAATCAAACCCGCGACAGCCGCGTCGAGGACTAAAGGCCTTCAAATGTGGGTTGTGCTGTCCCCTGCGCCACCACAACACGCTCAAAACAGCACTCTTTTTGATTAAATATTTTTTACATTTCCTCTAAAGTGTATCTTTTTTTATTGTGCTAATTTTTAGAAGCATGTGGCCTGTAAACTTTTAATACATTGACAGTTTGTATAATTCAGTGGCAGTATACTGGCAATGTACTCTTGAAAAATGTGAATATATTGAATACACAATGCAATTTTCTTTTAATCAAAAAGTGTGTAATAATTGATCCTTCTGTGTACTGTAATGCTGTAGTGTGTATGAAGCATGTAATTTACAAAGTGGCAAAGCAGAATAAGACATTGAAAAGTACCTAAAAAATTTACTTCTGGAAATAGCACACTTAGTTCACTCAAAATAGTGATTTTCTACAATTTAATTAGTTGTTCCAAAATAACATACTTCAAGAAAATAATCCTTAACAAACGTCAAGCATAATGATTAGTCTAGCTTCCAGTATGCTCAAATATGCTAAAATGTTCTATACTTAGTATATTTATTTTTCACGAGGGTTAAGTCCATCGTCCATTCTCCTTTTTTAATTTTCTCAACACGAACTTGTGGCAGGGTGTAAGAATGAGCCCAAGCTCTATCTAAGGATACAAGAAATTCTAGAGAAGTTCAGTAATCTGCTTTTACCTTAGATCTTCAGACACATTGTAGGCAGAACTTATGGCCATTTAAATGACCAAAGAAATAGTGTTGAAGTGAAGGGATAGTGACACTTACGAAGAGATGATCCAGCAGATCCTCCTCGTAGGATCTGGTTAAGAACATCATCTGTGTCACTAGTGCTCGCCATGCTGTTCCTCATCTGCATCATAGAAAGCTGAGAGCACAGGCTGGGCTGACGGTCCATCTTTTTCACTGCCTAGAACACAACCAACACCAGCAGCAAAGTTCTGGTAACACGATCAGTAAGAAAACAGTGTTGTGTCTTTACAAAGTTATCCTCACCTTATCGCTGAGTGTGGGATCATTTAGAGTGTACAGTTTGTTGGTGATGTCCTTGCCAATGAGGTACTTGAACACCTCATTCAGGAAAGTGTCTGATTCTAGGAAGTAAGTGAGCCGTTCTCGAGACCAACACAGGAACTTGCAGTTCTCCTCTGCCACTATTGTCACCTGTCAGTAAGAACACATCAATACAATTTTCACTCATTTCCGAAGTTGGTACTGTAAGCATCGACGGTCCCCACATGAACATCACAACTGAACCAGTGTACTGGAAAATGGTGGGCTGGTTGGGGAATGAGAGGGTCAGGCAAGAAAAATTAAAGCAAACTTAATTTTTTCTAAGGATTTTCTTGCCTCTACTGGCCTGGATTTGACAGTGAATAGTCAGAAAAGTGGGTTATGAGAGAGAGGGAAGATACTAGGTAATGGTCAAGAGGCTAGGACTCTTGGCCGGGAGTCAGACCTCTGATGGCCGAGTAGAGGACAAAGATCTCTGTACTTCGGTGGTGTGCTTTACCTGTGCAACTGCCATGCCCTCAAGCAAACCTTGATTAAAAGTTGATTTCAGTCATATAACTTGAATTTTGGCTTCCAAATTCTGCAGACCTCAACTCAGACAACTCTTTGGGATTTGCTGCACAAGCAAATCCAAAACATGGAATTGAGGCCCCACTTTACTACTATCAGTATTTAATGGACGTACTGTGATCAGTACGTCCATTAAATGGAATTTCTGTGTATTACTGCATTTTGGTTTCTTGCAAGGGCCTAAAATAGTCCATGCACTGGGAGGTTAGAGCTTACGTGGCTACAACATGGAGTTACTCAGTCTAGGATTGAGTAGATCATGATGTCATAGGCTGGTGTATATGCATATTTATGTTTTCTTTGACATTCTGCTGTTTACCTGGAACTTCTCCCCTCTGTGCATCTCAGTAGACCTGAACTCCGGAGAATCGATGAATGAATTGGTATAGATGTTGTGGAGGAAATGACCTCGATATGACACCTTCATTCTGTGTCAAAAACATTCAATTCACAATTCTTATAAATTTTATAAACTACTGATAACAATTGCCAATAAGTGTTACTATTGGTAAAACCTTGAAGACTTAGCCTCTCTATATGATGAGTAGATGCATAAAGGAGCAAATGTTTCTGATGCCATGAATATTTATAAATGAAACTAAAAAAACATGAAGTAGTTAAAGTAAGTGTGGATGCTATAGTTTTCTGCCAACATGGTTATTCAGATTATGCTTCTGTCAGGATGTGTGAAAGACTGTAGCCATGCTGCAAACATAACTTACTTTCCTTTGAGTAGGATACTGAGGCGTTCGTCCACGGAGGTCTTGTCCTCAGCAGCATATGCTTGGCCTTTCTTCAGAGTCTGGATGGTGCAAAACTGTCCTGTGAGCCTCTGAAACAAAGCCTCCTGCACATGGAGAGGCTCAAACATCCGCTTGTAGACAGTCCGCAGCTCCCTGTCAATCTTAATCTGAAAGAGCACAGTCACAGCCCCAATTCATCCTTCTAGTAAACTAAAATCACTTAAAATAATCACTAATGAAAACAAAAAAGCTTTCTTGGGTATATTGCTTGTAAAAAATAATTTGAGAGATAGTGACTAGATAATACAACTAAGGGCGAAGAAAGGTTTCTTTGCATCTTATTATGAATCTTGATCTCATTCTAGTAACTGGATGGAGATCCATTATTTGAACAGTGAGTCCTGATGCTGCTTGAATATTCTTAGCATAAAATGGGTCAAATGTCAGAGGACATGGTGATCATTAGCTTAGGTAGTGACGGAAAAACTAAAGACCGTGCTTCAGCATTAATATTTTGTTTCCCAACTGCAAAACATAATGCTAATATGATAAAGAGAGAACATAGGGCATGGTGATGCAGAACTTACCGGCCTGCGCTTATACAGGAGAAAGAATAAGTGCATGAAGTTGACCACCAAGAACACCACGTTCCAAACCATCACATCAAGGTTGCAACGATACAAAGTGGCCCAAGCAATGAAAAGACTGCATCCTGTCAAAATAAAGCAAAAAACAGCTGGTAAAGGAGTACAGGTCCAGCCCATTAACCTCTGCATGATTCAAATTTTTTATTTTTATGCAACTCGTAATAAAATCATTCTGTGCAGCTCATCTCAACCCAATGCAATGGAAGTGATGAATAAGACAATTCCAATAACCTTCATTGATATGCTGCTTATTTAAGAACTGGTTAAAGGTGCACTGTAATGGTAAGCAATGTTTATGGAATGAGCTACATTTCTCTTCTATTTTAGTATGTCCCTTTATAAGCTATATGTTTTAATATACTGTATTTATTAAAATTGTCACTGCATCCTGACAGGATATGAGACAGAATCTGTGAAAAAAATCAAGCTCCTCTGCCTCCTCTCAGCTATCTGAAAAAATACACCACTCCTGGTCAGAAACAACCAATCAGAGCCAGAAAGAGTGTCACCCTTGTGAATGCACTACTCACAGCTTCCACCATGATCTCTGCTGAGCTACAGCTGGTTCACCACAACATAACCAGCCATGAATGCCAGGCTAGTTAGCACCAATGATGGCAGAGAAATAGTTTTCCTGGAACAGTGAGTTGTTTCTCCAGCCATGAGCACATTTAGCAGTGAGTACATAAACTTGATTGATAAATGTGTTGTTTATAAAAGTTACATAGTGCAACTTTAGGGAGTGCACAACTTACTCTCCCATTTGAGGTGTCACTCTCTGCAGCTCCTCCAG
Source organism: Gambusia affinis (assembly GCF_019740435.1). Classification (NCBI taxonomy): domain Eukaryota; kingdom Metazoa; phylum Chordata; class Actinopteri; order Cyprinodontiformes; family Poeciliidae; genus Gambusia; species Gambusia affinis. The sequence continues at coordinate 618,333 of NC_057872.1, read as the reverse complement.
AGTTACCATGGGTCTCTTAGGTGCTTCTGTGGTTAACGCTGTTCTTTGACGCATTGCAAAGTCAGATGGGTATCTATGTACAGTAGGTCTATGTGGTCCACGTTTCATTTTGATTAACTGACCAGAGCTCTGTGAAGTATTCAATATAGGAATATTATTTCAGAGTCTCTCCTTGGGCTCTCCTTGGGCTGCCACCTTATCGTGGTGGAGGGGTTTGAGTGCTCCAATGATCCTGGGAGCTCTGCTGTCCGGGGCTTCATGCCCCTGGTAGGGTCACCCAAGGCAGACAGGTCCCAGGTGAGGGGTCAGACAAAGTGCAGCCCGAAGACCTCAATGATGGATTCAAACTTTGGACTACGTGTTCCCTCGCCCGGACGCGGGTCACCGGGGCCCCACTCTGGAGCCAGGCCTGGAGGGGGGGCACGACGGCGAGCGTCTGGTGGCCGGGCTTTTACCCATGGAGCCCGGCCGGGCACAGCCCGAAGAGGAAACATGGGTCCCCCCTCCCATGGGCCCACCACCTGTGAGAGGGGCCAACGGGGTCGGGTACATTGTGTTATGGGTGGCAGCCGAGGGAGGGGACCCTGGCGGTCCGATCCTCGGTTGCGGAAGCTAGCTCTTGGGACGTGGAATGTCACCTCTCTGGTGGGGAAGGAGCTGGAGCTAGTGTGTGAGGCTGAGAGGTTCCGGCTAGAAATAATCGGTCTCACCTCGACGCATGGCTCTGGTTCTGGAACCAGTCTCCTTGAGAGGGGCTGGACATACTTCCACTCTGGAGTTGAATATGGTGAGAGGCATCGGGCAGGAGTGGGCATACTTGTTGCCCCCCATCTTGGCGCCTGTACGTTGGGGTTTACCCCGGTGAACGAGAGGGTAGCCTCCCTCTGCCTACGGGTGGGGGGACGGGTCCTGACTGTCGTTTGTGCTTACGGGCCGAATGACAGTTCAGGCTACCCACCCTTTTTGGAGTCCCTAGAGGGGGTACTGGAGAGTGCTCCACCTGGGGACTCCCTTGTTCTGCTGGGGGACTTCAACGCTCACGTGGGCAATGACAGTGAGGCCTGGAGGGGCGTGGTTGGGAGGAATTGTCAAACCTCGGATTCAGGAAGAGCAGTGTGGTTTTCGTCCTGGTCGTGGAACACTGGACCAGCTCTACACCCTCAGCAGGTCCTGGAGGGTTCTGGGAGTTCGCCCAACCAGTCTACATGTGTGTTGTGGACTTGGAGAAGGCGTTCGACCGTGTCCCTCGGGGAGCCCTGTGGGGGGTACTCCGGGAGTATGGGGTACTGGGCTCTTTGATATGGGCTGTCAGGTCCCTGTATGACCGGTGTCAGAGTCTGGTCCGCATTGCCGGCAGTAAGTCGGGCTCGTTTCCGGTGAGTGTTGGACTCCGCCAGGGCTGCCCTTTGTCACCGATTCTGTTCATTACTTTTATGGACAGAATTTCTAGGCGCAGCCAGGGTATTGAGGGGATCCGTTTTGGTGGCCTTAGGACTGCATCTCTGCTTTTTGTGGATGATGTGGTCCTTTTGGCTTCATCGGGACGTGATCTGCAGCTCTCGCTGGAGCGGTTCGCAGCCGAGTGTGAAGCGGCTGGGATGGCGATCAGTGCCTCCAAATCCGAGGCCATGGTCTTGAGCCGGAAAAGGGTAGAGTGCCTTCTCCGGGTCAGGGGGGGTGTCCTGCCCCAAGTGGAGGAGTTCAAGTATCTCGGGATCATGTTCACGAATGAGGGAAGAAGGGAGCGGGAGATCGGCAGGCGGATTGGTGCAGCGTCTGCCGTCAAGCGGGCGCTGTACCGGTCCGTTGTGGTGAAGAGAGAGCTGAGCCAAAAAGCGAAGCTCTCGATTTACCGGTCGATCTACGTTCCCACCCTCATCTATGGTCATGAGCTTTGGGTCATGACCGAAAGAACGAGATCGCGGATACAAGCGGCCGAAATGGGTTTTCTCCGTAGGGTGGCTGGGCTCTCCCTTAGAGATAGGGTGAGAAGCTCAGTCATCCGGGAGGGACTCAGAGTAGAGCCGCTGCTCCTTCACGTCGAGAGGGGCCAGTTGAGGTGGCTCGGGCATCTGGTCAGGATGCCTCCTGGACGCCTCCCTGGTGAGGTGTTCCGGGCACGTCCCACCGGGAGGAGACCCCGGGGAAGACCCAGGACACGCTGGAGGGACTATGTCTCTCGGCTGGCCTGGGAACCCCTTGGGATTCCTCCGGAGGAGCTGGTGGAAGTGGCTGGGGAGAGGGAAGTCTGGGCCTCCCTTCTGAAGCTGCTACCCCCGCGACCCGACCCCGGATAAGCGGAAGAAGATGGATGGATGGATGGATGAATTTCAGAGTCTAGCCTGGCTTTATTCTGCTTCACAACTTTCTTCCTGACCTGTTTGGGGTGTTTGAGTCTCTTTGGCCTTCAGAGAGCAGATTTCGGTTTACTCTATGCATTTGTAAGCTGACATTGGCTCCACAGGATTTCATTGAGGGTTATTAAAGTTTGTTAGCACATGCACACCACAGTTTTCTGATATTTTTCATTCATACACGGCATATTTTATTACTTAACATCATACCCTTATATGTCCTTTGTTGATACATCATAGAATTACACCATGATGTCCATCCATCCTTGATTTGGTTATCCAGCTTTATAAATTCTATTAAAGCTAAAATCTTGTTGACTTGTTTGCTTTGGAAATCTTAACATGCTGTAAAATATTTCCTTATCATCTTTCCTAAACTACTTCCTTTTGTATTCCAGGACATTAAACATTTGTGAACCTTTAGGATCATAAGTCATGAGACCTTACATTGTCAAATGCAGGTCTTTGTTCATCTAAATCAGACAAATTCATCAGGCAGGAATGGACCACTGCCTCTCAAAACCAGTGATGTGCAGTCAGGGGAGGCAGGTCAGGCAGAGCCTCACCTACAATCCTTACAAGTTAAATAGGTGCATGAGAAGTAAAATAGATTCTAACAATTATAAGAGAAAATCAAGTTTCACACTCGACATTTCTTTAAATTATTTGTCATTGGTAATATATCAATATTTTGATGGTCAAAATTGCTGAATTTATGCATTGTCTGTTGGAAATACATGGTAGAAGACCAGGGTGAGGCAGTGCAGTGCTGTGCTTCACCCTTGGTGGCGCTGTGTCACAAAAAGTGAGTGAAGCAGTTTGTTGCTGCACGCTTATTGCTGTTCTCCCAGTATTGCCAATATACTTCTTATTTACATGTTTCATATATGTTTAGGTTCTACTGTCTGTCTAATATATTTAATCGATCTGAGTGACAAATTAGTCTTTCTGACCCGTCTTAAAAGTGCAGTAAAAATTTGCAAGGTGAGGCAGAAAGTACCGTGCCACTCTGTGAGGGGGCAGTACTGAGCCTCATAAACACAAGAGGCAGCTGGTGCTCTTCTTCTACCTATTGAACAGATGGAAAACAATCAGAAAAATAGAGAAAATACAGTTGGAATTGAACCATTTAATCAAACTCTTTTCTTTGGCTACCAGATTTTTTTTAAATAAAAGGGAAATTAGGCAGAAACAAGGACGTTTTTAACAGCAGAGTGATATTTCTGGAGAATGATAGGTGTACTAATTATATGATTAGTCATTTTAATCTGAAACAGGGAGATCATCCTAAGTAAACATTTCAAATCAAGTCATCGTGACCTTTTTATTTTATCTTTTTCTTGCTATCATGTTGTTACATTATTGATTAAAGTATAATTAAAAGCTTCAACTTGAGCTCAGTCACAGATTTGGTGTAGCTTTGAATGTGAATGTCTGTATACTAAGACAGTGTACAGTCATTTCACACTTTTTCTTTGGTTTCATACTTTGAGGCAAACAGTCTAATCCCACCTGCAGCTCCATCAGATGCAGTATTTTTTTTTTACTGTGTTAAACAAAAAAAGAAAAGCAAAAACACAAAAATAGGGTAAGTATGGTCTAAACTGGGATCACATTCCATTTTGCCATGTCTTTCTTTCAACTGCATTGCACAAGATTAGGGATGTATAGAGTATCCAAGGTTTTAAAGCACAGGACACAAGATGGATCTATCATTCTTTGGGCTGAGTGGAGACATCTGGACCGGTGGTTTGGTTTGCTTGTGGTCTGGGTTCACTGAGCTGTGCCCTCTGATCTCTGGTGGTCAGCTCAGGGGCAGACAGCTTCATTTAGTTATAGCCAATATTGGTATTACTTTAATATTATTAGTTCTCTTTAGTAGTAGTAATGTAGCAATTTTAACATCATTTTCTCTTTTCCTCTATCATATCAACAAGCACTACAAATACCCAAGCACTGTACAGGACTCTTGTCCTATGATTTTTTTTTCTCTAAAAAAAATAAAAATAAAAATAAAAAATGGACGCAGTAATGCGGTGATGTGATGATCCTGTTTCCTGAAGTCGCATTGGCAACATTACCATTTCAATATTTATTATTTTCATTTTTATTCATCTTGAATCCAGCAAAGCTCTGCTAGTCCTTAGTAGGTGAAAATAAAAATAACTCAATTTCCCATAATTCTTGCTGTTTCCTGTCTCCAATCTATCCAGGCAAAGATAAACAAAGTGGAGAAGGTTTTTCCATGCCACCCCCCATATTCTCCAGAGCGGAACTGACTCAGCCAGAGTCTTTTAAGGCCTCAGCTCTGGTGATGAGACGTCAACAGCAGAATAAAACTTTTATACAATATTTTGAAAAAAAGTAAAACCTCAACACAACTTTGCTGATATCATCTCAGTGTTAGGTTGCCCAATACACTTTATATTAAAGTCTAAATATTGTGAAGTATAATACTATGATAGGTGCAGCTCTCTGCTGTGTCTGATGCACCATTATTATCAGTGAAATGCCTTCAGAGGAGGTTTGGGGGGGCTGACCTGTCATCAGGAGGAGGCGCAGCAGAATCATGTGCAGCCCCAGGGTGGTGGGAATGAGCAGGCCCAGCAGCAGGGACAGGTTCCCCAGATGGAACAGCATGTGATGGACCTGCTCCCACTGATGGCAGGAGGTGGTGTTGGCCTCCACAGCTGGAACCTCTGGAGTGGGTGAGGTTAATGTGGGCAGCATGGTGAGGAGGGAGGTTGAGTCAGGTGTAGACATCCTGATGGAGCTTCAGCCAGAGGACCAGGATGGGGCTGCAATAAGGACGAGAGAACTGCATGAATATAAGGTTGACACTAACTGACCACTTCTTTACTGGTGCTGATGCTGGACTCCATCTCCTGGTCAACTAGTAAACCCACAATGTAGCAAAGCATGAGAAAGCTTTGCCTCCAGATACAGATGCATCTGAAATAGATGCAGAAGTGGAAGAGACATTTGTGTCTGTTCGAACCTTCCTAAATCTCCAGGTTTCCTGATTTTGTGATTTTATATTTTAGGAAAATTCCTAATCCAAACATAAAAACACATCAGGTGAGTTATGTTTCCTCTGTAGCAGGGGCAAACAGGGTAGACACTGAAGGAAAATGCAACCGTTTACTGTCTGGGATATTTTACTGATAAAATCTTGATGAAGCATAATTATTTTTTGGATGAATCTCGCTGCTGGGCTGAACCATCCCATCATGTCCTGACACACAGTGAAGTGTCAGGGAAAGCTGATTTAGCTGTCCTGGAACAGCTGCAGCCTGCTCTGTTCCCAGCGCTGCCAAGGCTCCCATGTAAAAATAGAATCGGAAACAGTTCTGCACTCACACAACAATTCCCCCCAACTCTAACTTTCCAAAACGCTTTCCTAATGACGATGAGGGAAACACGAGGCTTCTTACCGAGTATGTTCAGGGCGAAGACAGAAGAGCACTTTCTGCAAGCGGACCGGAGCGCTTCTAGTGACCGCAGGTTGGACCTTCTCTCGGTGTCTGCATAATGTGCATCGCACATTCCACAGAGCTGACAGGGAGAGACTAAATTGGGCAAGCGAATGAGAGCAGTACCGGAAAGCTCCCGATAGGGGGAGACATGTCACATTGGGACCTAAAAAGTGTTGATTTTTCGTCAATCTAGACTTTAGAAAACCGTTTTATTTTGCAGTAGTAAAATCACAGATATGACACTGTCTGCTTGTTTCCACAACTGAATATTTTTTATTTGTAAAATATACGAAAAATAAGCATTTCAACAAGTAGATGGCCTTCCTTCTGTTGCAAAGCATTTCAAATATTTTCCATTTCTGGAATTAAAGTTTTAAGAATCTAGGGAAACTATTTACATAACGAGTTCTGTTTTTTGGAAACAGAACTCTATTTCAGGCAACCAAATTATTTTTTGGTTGCCTGTTATTAGAAATATTAGTTTAATTATGCTAATTTTAATGATGATTATTAAGTGTGATAGATGTCTTAGTCCTGAAACTGCTCATGTCTGTTTTACAAGAGTTTGAAGATATTATATGAAATGTGTGCTAATTTTTACAATCAAATCTGCTGTTTGATGCACTGGGTCAGAGGTCAGGAGAGCTCTGTGTGGTTCAGGAACCAGTTTGAAGGGATGAAACACAGATAGTTGATAAACTTTGGTCCCTTTCTTGAGTAAAATGTTTCTGTATGAAATGAACACATCTGTTCTTCGTACCCTGGGAAAATGCACAGGAAGGATAGCTTAGACAGCGATGCATTCATCCCAACAGCTGCATGGTCTCTGGCTTGCAAACAGCAACTCGTCATTACAAGCTGTTTGAGTCCACCTCTAAACTGTATGTTAGAACGCATCAGACAGTAAAAAACTTTCACTTTTATATTTGATATAAAAGTAATAGAGCTAAAACAAGATCACTGGGGTGGAACCGTCTTAACTGCTACACACAGTGGGCTCCAAAGGCCCGTGTTCATATTTTTGTATTTTTCTAAGGTAATTCATTTCTTCTTTGTGGCTTTACTTTCTGATGATAATGTTGAGTTATTGATGTGATTTTATGCACTCGATTGTTTGAATAATTTCTGGCTGATTGTGAAGTTGAGCAGTGACGGTTGTCTTTGTGGTTTCACTTTTACACACGACATTAATGGACCTGGGGAGACGAGATAACGAGTAACAGGTAGAAAATATCTTGCTTCATATGATTGTCAATGTAAATAGTAAAGATGGGTGCAACTAGGCATGTTGTCATAAACAATAAATCAATCAATCGTACGATAAATTAAAACCATTGACGTCATTTTAATTATCGGCTTTATCGTCTCTTCCAGCCTTTTTCTCTTTCTGTTGATGACACTGAATAAAAAAAGGCTCAACTCCGCTGCTCTCCACTGACCCTCCCTTCTTCAATTCCTTAGTTTAATGTCCAGTTCACACTACACCATCTTAGAGCTGTCGGCCGATTGTCGACCCATTTTCAAAACCTGAGAGACCAAACATTAGCCGACAGAAATCCTAGGTATAACGGTGTGGTGTCCAACAATGGGAACAAAATAATGGCTACAAGTCCAGTGAAGTCATTTTAAAACCAGGCATTAATCAATGCTTTACTACAATCTATCTGCAGTGCATGTGGCTCTAGTGTCAGTGTAACGTCCTGACTGAATGAAAATCATTAGAACCTATTTATGTCACGTTAATGAAGAACAGCTGGAAACCTGACTCAGTCATTGATAGGATAATGAAAACTTGAGCAGAAGGTAAAAGACTGAAAACACCAAAATGAGAAGCTGTTTATATTCTATCTGCAGTTATGTACAATCAAAGAGTTTAACAGTTGCAAAGCTGGAGTTTAACCCTTTAATAAGGAGCAAAATAACATTCTATATGTATTTTCTTTTACAAATTCTGAATCAATAACAATTAGACTTTAAGTGCACTGTTGGGGAAAACCATTCAACTTTTTATTGAATATGTGTCTTTATTTGCCTCTCAGAGCCAAACCTGATTGGCTGATAGCAGCTGTAACCACCAACATCTGGCAGTATTCCTGATTGACTGAAGTCATGCCTGCTGACATTGAGTCTTCAGTTCAGTATATTCTTGGAACGGTTTCATGGATTCTGTAACAAAAACTCCAGGATAGCCTGTGATTTTTGCCTGGTATGTCTGTGCTTATGGATCAGTGAGGCAGTCAGTCTTCAGTTTGACTTGTTTTCTTTGGGGTTTCCATCTCACGGGTGAGCAGTAGATGAGAGCACAGGGTGGTTAATTCACTTAAACATCACCCCAAGTATGGACAGATTTTACCCCAATGACATTTTGTAATGCAGAAAGAAAGTTCTAAATGTAAAGGCCTGATACTGTGTGTGTGTGCATGTGTGTGTGTGTGTGTGTGTGTGTGTGTGCAGGTGTGCGTGTGTGTGTGTGACTAGGCAGCCCTTTCCCCTGGCACAGGAACTTCGAGGAGGTCATGTGCTCTTTCTAATTCTGGCCCTGGCATGTGGCAGTAACTTGGTAAGCGGAGATCATAGCGGTGTCCTGCCCTATCAAAAGCCTTGTCACTAAGTGAGTACACCTTTTCAGCAATATCACTGCGCACAATCAGGGCAAAAACCCGGGCTATGTAGCGGTGCTTAGCAAAAAGCAGGTACAGCTTCTTCCTCCTCCAGGCTATGTATCGGCACTGATCGTCAGCATGCAGAGTCACCTGAAGAGAAAAAAACAGACAACGTCATGTATTTCTGTGAGCTTCCAGTAAAACACAGTTCAAAGTGTTGGAAGAGCTATTTGTAATAATAGTAATTGATTGGTCGATCTACGTTCCCACCCTTATCTACGGTCATGAGCTTTGGGTCATGACCGAAAGAACGAGATCGCAGATACAAGCGGCCGAAAAGGGTTTTCTCCGTCGGGTGGCTGGGCTCTCCCTTAGAGAAAGGGTGAGAAGCTCAGTCATCCGGGAGGTACTCAGAGTAGAGCCACTGCTCCTCCACGTCGAGAGGGGCCAGTTGAGGTGGCTCGGGCATCTGGTCAGGATGCCTCCTGGACGCCTCCCTGGTGAGGTGTTCCGGGCACGTCCCACCGGGAGGCGGCCCCGGGGAAAACCCAGGACACACTGGAGGGACTATGTCTCTCGGCTGGCCTGGGAACGCCTTGGGATTCCTCCGGAGGAGCTGGAAGAAGTGGCTGGGGAGAGGGAAGTCTGGACCTCCCTTCTGAAGCTGCTACCCTCGCGACCCGACCCCAGATAAACAGAAGTGGATGGATGGATGGATAGTAATTGATATTTGTAATTTAAATATCACTTATGAGAAATTCACCATGCTCAAAATGACAGAATGTGGCTTCCAACAGAGTCTCAAAAAAGTTAAAGGTTTGCCATTCTATCTCAGCACAAGAGACATATGAGGTAAAATTACAGCTACACAAACATGAAAACAGCTTAGACTCAGTGACCGCATGCCCCAGTGTATTTTTCAGCCAGAAGATCTTCGCATTTATTTATAATGTTTTTAAAGGATTATTTCAGCCAGTATTTGAATGAAAACTGTCAATAGAGTAATCTGAGCTCAGATGCTGATTAAAACACTCTACCACTGGACCAACAAGCAAAGAATTCTGAAGAGATGGGGAGAGGAACTGCATCACACATGAAAAACTGTAACTACAAAGAAACGTGTACAGAAATGTGCGGGGCTTCTCTGCTGAAAGGGTTTAATAAACCTACAGTTACACAAGCAACCTTGAGGTAAAGGTCAGTTCCATCCTCCCTGACCTTCATCTCAGTTAGACATTGAAAGAAATGTCATTTTATTCATGACACGCAGAGAAGTATAAACACCTGGAATATTCCCTCCTCTGAGGGCCTGAGAGAATCCCATTCAGGAGAATCCAGGAACTGGAAAGGGTAGATGTAATGCAGGAACTCTCCATTCACTGTCACATGGATTCTGGAAGAGAACAGAGAATTAAAAACCATAAACAGTATTATAACCAGCATTGTGACAGTCAGTCGGCTCATCTGTGATTCCTATCTGCAACAGCTGCTGCTGACATCAGGACATGGAAAAGGACTAAATCAGCCAAAAAAGGCAGAGGGACAGCAGGCGAGGCATTGATGAGGCTGACTGTCCTTTTTTCAAAGAACACAACTGAAAACTTCTGTCATTAAACCTTTAGGAGCTCCATCTGGGTCACTGCTACACAGTCATGTCAGATGAAGTGTTGCTGGGCAGAGCCACTTCCATCCTCCCTGACTTTCACCTCAACCAGACATTGAAAGAAATGTCATTATATTCATAATATTTTTGTTATATTGTCACGTATAAATATTTATTCACTTTTCCAATTGAGCATTCTTCTGTGTTCTGATTTATTACCAAGAATCTTTTTAACAAGTTCACTAGCACTGTTATGCTGTACAGAAGAAAAGACTGCGTGGTGCTCGATCTCCGACTACAGACTTGTTTTCCTCTCAACGCATTTTAAGAACCAGTCATGTTAAAATGTTACAATGCAAAGAGGAAACTGCTGTTTCAGACACTATTAAAACTAGTAAGAAGAATTAAGTCACTTTACAGAAAAACAGTCTGCCACGAAGTAAAGAATGCTTTGAGCTTTCTTTAGAAATACATCATATGAATCATGTGGTTTGCTTCATAATCATTATGGACCGTTATCCTCTGCCACTTGCAGTATAGAGGGATGGAACCTGCCTGATTTACTCCACACTTGCATCTATTGAAGCAGTCATAGAACCCAGATTAGCTGCAGAAAAGCTGGAGAAGTTTATAATTTGTTTGTTATTTTTAAAAAGCATAGCTGAAATGTGAGGTTTCCCAGACCAGCTGCAATAGTGGGCCAGATTTGGACATAATCTCTTAATTAAACAGAAACAACTTAAATGTTTAACTAGCAGTGAAAAATTTGCCTTGCAAGTTTTAGTTATGCAGAAGTGAAGCAACCATGCAGTCACCTGCCAGACAGAAGAACAGACAACTTGTCAATAGCTGTTTTTCCTTCTACAGCAAAGAACTGGCCCTTCTCCAAGGTGTGGACAACTCCGTCACTGGAGGTCACTATCTTCCCAAAATGTGCAAGGGATACTCCGAGTCTTTTAAACATGCAGTTATACAGTTCCTGAAAGTCCTTGTCGAATGTGAGGCTCCTCAGCTTGTAGACTACATAGAGAGCCTGAGTCAAACACGCCCCGAACAGGGCGAAGTTCCAGAGGAAGCTGTCCGTGGTGCAGGGGTCCGACCATGCCCACACAGTGCTGCAGAAGAAGCCCACAGTCAGGAAGGTGAAGAGGTAAAGGTGTCCGTAGAAACCGCTTCCTCCCATGAAGCCGAGGAAGAGCAGGATGTTGGCGAGGTGGAACAGAGATCCCTCCGCAGCCTCTTTCCATTCACCACAGAGCGGGAACGCTGGCGGGGCCGGCTTCACTGTCAGGTTCATGGCTTCAAAGTCCGGAGGCTCCATAGTGGTGGAAGCGAAGAAAGAAGCAGCGCAAACACAGAATTAGCTCCGACCCGAAGGACCTGCGGCTGCGCACTGCCTGCCTGGCTGTCGAACTTTTTTCCCTGTCCTGTTGGGTTTCTGAGCGCATCGCCGCAGACAGCCCGAGGGAGGGGCTGATCACATTTATATTTTAAACGGGTTCACCAAACGCAATCATTAAAATGCTATATGCATTTTAATATTTGAATTAATTTACACTCACAATACATAACACAACCCATGTTTAATTTAAATCTTCAAAAAAAAATCTATTCCAGAAAATAAACTTCTGACACTGATATCCTACGACCAGATTGAGATTCAAACTCTTTCAATATTTGATATTGTACACGGCTATCTACAGTGACGTCGGACCACTTTTTTCAGTAACGAGTAATCTAACGCGTTGCTATTTCAAATCCAGTAGTCAAACTACAGTTACTTATCAAAATCATTTTGCGTTAGTGAGGAACGATCCAATTCTTCTGGACGGATTTTTACTAAGTCCTATAGGACTGAAGCCTCACTGAGAGCCGTTCTTAGTTCTTGTGACGCTCTGCACACACTGCAGTAGCTATTATTATTTTATTTAATTAAAAAATAGATAGATTTATTTAATTGGCCAATAAACAAAACAAGACCGTGTAACGCAGAGCTGCTCATTGCTCTTTGATTGTGTTGGTAACCTGTCATGGTGGCAGACAGGGTGAGAACAGTCATTGTCCTTCTGCCTGGTTACTTCTTGCACCTTGGACAGTATTCATAGTTAAGCGTTGTTTACCATTGGTGCTTTGCCTTAATTTCTATGTTTAATGGAGCAGACAGTTGTGGTTTCTGACATGGGTGATATGGGCGAACGTCCAGGGCGGTAGCTTTTAGGGATGGTAGGAAACCACTGCGGATTGTGCCACAGAGATGGAAGCAAAGCAGAATGAAGAAGAGTTTGAAATGATAATGATACTGGTTAAATTTATTTCAGCTCTCAGTATTTAATATCTAGGTGTTTTTATGGGAATGTGGATTTAAGATGTTTCCATCCCTGAAATTATGATGCATAGAATCACAAACCTAAATCTAAACTGTCACAGAGAGTAAACACACTAAAAACATGCTCTATCTGTGGTATTGTTAATTAAAATGGCACATATTTCATGTATTAAAAGTAAATATGATAGGTACACTTAATGATATTGTATTAGAGATTAAGTAATGCATTCAGGAAGTACTTTTACTTTTAATACTTAAGTATTTTTAAAAGCCAGTACTTTTTTACTTTTACTCAAGTAAAAGTGTTAATGTGGTACTTTTACTAGAGTACATTTTTGTCCATGTATTTGTACTTTTACTTTAGTACATTTTTTTAGTACTTTCTACAACACTGTGCGTTACTATCTTCTTTTGTTATTTAATCGTATTTCCTCTACTCGTCTTGTCGAGTGACCGACGTCTCTATGCGACAGAAATGTAAACAATGGAGGGAGATGCGCATTTTGTTGGTGAAAAAACTGGAACTATTTTGAGTTTCTGTCGCCAAGTCCGATTATTATAAGCGGCTTTGGGCTTTTTTTTTTTTTTCATTATATGCGCCTTTTTGGGCTCGTTTTTGAACGTGAAGTTACTCATTTGTGCTTGGAAATAATCAGAAACTCATAATAAATCCCAGAATTTGTCCGTCATTAAGGTAGTTTTAGTCAGTCTCTCCCTGTCCATCATTTCCCGGATGATCCGTCCCGCTGTGTCTTTGTTAATGTCAAGTTAATGTATTACCTCTGAATGATGTCGAGCTTCGCGTTGCGCTCCACAAAACTGCAAACATCGAGACTAATATGAACAGTGCAATAAACGTGAAAACAGCCACGAATAAACGTGTCCGTAGTTGCCAATAATTATAATGGCAACTTAACTCCGTTATAATTATTAATATTAAGATAAGTGTCACACTGCGACAGACTGGCGACCTGTCCAGGGTGACCCTGCCTCTCGCCCGGAACATAGCTGGAGAGGAACAAGCACCCCTCCCGACCCCGTTAGGGACAAGGGTGACTAGAAAATGGATGGATGGATGGATGGATGGATGGATGGATGGATGGATAAGTGTCACAAATCTGTGCAGCTCCACAATCTGAGTTGGGGAGCTGCAGGAGGAGCTCTGTGCGCTGCGCTGTGATACCTTTAAAATCCTTCTGAGTTTTCCAGACAACAGTGGACTACACAAATTACTCAGGTTTTTAATTTTTTTTTTGTACAATCTCCTCTTCAGTTCAACCTCATCAGTGGAGACACATTGTTGATGTTACCATTATAAAATAGCTGACAATTAAGTATTAACAAAGCTCAATGTGATTTTCACTGGAGGCCGAGCGTTGTTGTTGTTAGCAGCTGCTGAAAGTAATTTAAAAAGTTACTTTTAATGTAACTTAGTTACACTGTAAAATGTAAAAGTAAAGTGTACTCAAAAAGAAAAGTGACCTGAACTCATTCCAGCTTAGTCTGTTGACTATACTAACTTAAACTTAGCAAAGACAACTTTCTACTGAGGCAAGTAATCAAACTCATCAGCAGCAAGTAACCCGAACTTGGAGTTATGAGTGAGCAAAACGCATCTGCATAACCAGCAGAAAACTCGGCATCATTCGGCAGCTCTCGTTGAACGCACATGCGCATTGGACACTGACGAGTGACGACGTGTTTGAAAGAAGCGCCAAATTGTCAACAATACGGCGGTTGCTGCAGCTAAGTTTGGTCACGGTAAGTCCCACTGTTTTTTAGCAAACTTATATTCGTTATCTCGGCCGTATAATTCATCCATAAGTCCAGGTTTTGAGGTTAACTTTATGTGTAATGATTTAGCGATGCCTGGGACTAACGTTAGTCGAAAATATCATGTTTATTTATTGGCAACAAGATGGAGCGGCAGTGCAAAAAAGCTGTCCGGTGCGCAAAACAAAAAAGGAAAAGGGATAAGGATAAAGATGTTGGCGGGTTAAAAAAGCCGATGTACTGCTATAGAAGGTTTATGATGAGTAGACTGCCGTAGGTGGGACAGCTGTAAACTGTAGGAGAAGCAGCCGTGATGAAGAAGTGTAGGGTCACCAGATTTGGGTTTCTGAAAAGGAGGACACTTCTTTTTTTGTTGGCGGGGGGGTAGAATGGGCGGACACACATGTGCTACCGATTTCTATGCCATACAAATAAACCTGGAATGGAGTAGTGGAACGGAGTGGAAATGTAATCACAATGCACTGTAAGCTATGTAATGTGTTTTGAGGCAGTTGACCAAAATCCCGGACGATTTTTAAATTCCCCCCGGACATTTTTTTAGGTCTGAAAAGTAGGACATGTCCGGGAAAAAGAGGACGTCTGGTCACCCTAAAGAAGTGTTACGTTGATATGTAATTGTGGTGTTGCTTCTATTGTTGTTAGGACTGCGAAGACCCAGACGTGTCTCACACCCCCATTGGGATCCTGACCATCATTCCTGAGGACAGGCAGGCCTCCACTGACTCACTGCACCTCCAGTCTTCAAGTACTGCCATCATTTTGGAAGGAAGTCTTGTCATGAATGATCTTGGGAATCTTCCACATGCCATGTGTTTGCTCTTTGGACTTATTTATTCTCTGAATTTGGAATACCCTCAACAACTGAAGTACACCTTTGACTTCATCCAAAGGGTGCTTCTGTCACTTGGACATAAATCCCTAAAACCAAAAATACAATCACTCAAAAATCTTCTGATGCAATGAGTGAATGTGATGTGACATTATGGATCAACGTTGATACCTTTACCCTTATTGGAAAAGTGATTTTTATTTCTTGTTTGATTCTTTTTTTGTTGGAGAGAGCATCATTGCATTTGCAGACTACTAAATGGTTTTATGTTAATGAGGAGAAACATTACTTCACTTCACTACTTCATTATTTACTTTATCAATGTTATGATAAATGTTGGGCTCTAGTATTGAGAATTGAGTTTTTGTTTCACACCAGTCAACAAAGACATTTACGCAGGGATTCTCAAAGTTTTAAAGACTGAGGGCCATTTGAAGGATTCAATATTACATTGAAGGCTACCCTAGAAAAAAAGTCATGTCATTTTTTTTCCTTAAAAAAGTCTATGGAAAACTTTGTTTCCAGGTTAGTGTGTATGTAACCACACTTGAGAACCTTGTATTTAAGATAAACTTGTTTAATTATTAAACATTTTTTTCCATTCAAACTGTTGTCTGTTGGCTCTTCGTTCCAATAACTTAACACTTTTGGTTCATCTTACTTGAACATATCAAGGCAATTGGTTTCCTGATATTTTGCAAGTAATGTGAACTCTTAAACGTGTAAGTATAACTTATTTTTATGAGTACTGCTTAATTGACATAACTCACAATTTGAAGTAGTCATAATTGACATTTTATAGTCAACTTTACTAATGATTTTGAGTTAACGGCACTCAAGTTTACTGCCTTTATCTGTGGTCTAAACATAGTTATTTTTTAGCAATAACACCTTAAAATGAATTAGCTACTTTACTTGGAGATTTTGAGGCAATCGGTTTCCTAACTTTTTTAAGTAAAGTGAACTTATTACATTTTACAGTGTACTTTCCAAATTAAGTAGTCAGTAATCTAACTAAGTTACTTTTTCAAGGAGTAGTCAGTAGTCCATTTAAAGTTACTTTTTCAAAGAAACTATGTCATCACTGGCTTTCTAAACATGTATTCAATAGTAATAATTGTAGTTATCCAACTAAATATTATTACAATATTACTACAAGATACAAATATTATTAACCACTATTACTACCTTCTGAGTCACTTTCCAGACTGGTACAGAACATAGACTCATCAAAAAGAACGTTTTTGAAGCAAAAATATGATCGTTCAAATTCAGTAAACAGTGAGAATGAAGAGACTCATCTATCACAAGGAACCATTTAGATGTATGTTTCCAGTCAAGATCACCCTTAAGACACAGATGTACTGGAGCCTACAGGACGCAGGAATTAACAAATAAAATTGACAAAGCTGTCAACACATTTATCTTCAAATAGAGAACTTGATGATGAAGATTAGGCTAGTTTTGGCTTCCAGTAGAGATCCACAGAAATATAGAACATGAAAAAGCAATCAGAAGCAGTTAGTTGAAATAACAAGCTTTACCAGTTCATGATGAGGGTATCTGATGTGTTTGATTTGATGTAAAGCACTTTGAAATGCCGTGCTGCTGAAATCCATCCATCCATCCATTTTCTGAACACCCTTGTCCCTAATGGGGTCTGGAGGGTTGCTGGTTCCTATCCCCAGCTAACGTTCCGGGCGAGAGGCGGGGTCACCCTGGACAGGTCGCCAGTCTGTCGCAGTGCTGCTGATATGTGCTATACAAATAAAATTTGATTGATTGATTGATTGATTGGTTGATTGATTGATTGATTGCAGCCGTAACAATGTAATTTATACATTTATTGAATCATTTAAAGGTGTTTTATGTTAATCACTCATAATCCGCATTTGACTAAGTAAAGCATGTGGACTGAAAACTATGGATAAGAAAGTCAGCAACATTAACATGTAAGCTTATATAAAAGAATCAAAGTTAATATAGTGTATGTATGGTATCTTAAAAGTAATTTTTATGGATTTATTGTCCCGTTAATTAAATCATGGAGCCTGAAAAATCATTTATACTTGGTCAACATGTTGCAGGTTTTCTGTCAGATAGAAACCTAGCAAAGATGACAAACTGGCTCTTAAAATAATTAGTACTGGGTTCTGAAACTGCATATAAGTGAAGTTTATGGTGATGTTAAGGTAAGGTCAGGTCATTTTATTTATTATACAGCACATTTTCAGCAACAAATCAATTCAAAGTGTTTGTGTTGAATGTAGTTTTATTACTTGCCCTGGGCCTCTTTATGTGTGTATGACGTCTGTCTCTGTGTCTCATGAAAGTTCATCCCAGCAGATCACTGCTCCATAAAAATGTGGTTTTTAAATAAAAAAAATTATCTTATTTCAACTTAATTATAAAGTTCTCTTTTAAACAGTTTATAAATAATTCTTTTAATATTTTATTGATCTGTGCCATGGACTGGCGACCTGTCCAGGTGACCCTGCCTCTCAACCCCTGACCTCTGGAGTTGGGCACCAGCAGGCCTCCTAGGAAAATGATTCAGCCAGACTAGAATAGAAACTGTGTGCACCTTGACAAGGTGACCTTGACTATTTGCTGGACTGGAGAACAGGATGTATTTGGGGCACCGACGAAGGACTGAACATCCCTGGGTGTATTCCACATTTGTCTAGCCACCAGAAACAGACTCCAAAACATTTCTACAAGGTCTGTTTTTTGTTTTTGTTTTTTTTACGTGAAGGGTCAGTGATGAGGAAGCAGGAGACTTGAGGAACTGATCAAATAGCCAACTAATGATCATTTTCTACAAAGGATGCTGAAACAGGACAGTGTCACGTCTGTGTCTGGAGCATAATGTGGGGATCTTCCAAAATCTGCATCTATACATATCAAGAGAGGCAAAGTAATTATTTTTAGGTGAATGGTCAGCACAAGTGTGTTGGGTCATGTGCAGAAGTTAGTGTGTGTATATGTATGCTTGCTCAAAAGTGTATGCAAAAGCAGGAGAGATCAGATATCCAAGGACGGCACAGTGCCAGTTAGAATTAATGTTGGTGTGTATCAGTGAGTGTGTGCAGGAAAAGACTGTGTGGTAGCCAACATGGGGAGCAGATGTGTTCATTCGCATGTCACTTCATCCCAAAACACTCTCCTGGGGGACGAAGAGAAATAATTAATCTTTCTCAGACGACAAGCTGAGGTGTTTTTTTTTTTAGTGCGTGATTATTTTTAGCTGTCCTTGGACATAGAGCTACATGGTACATTTGCATTTTCCTCCACCCCCCTTCCTCAGGGCAGCGTATCTAACGCTGTTTTCTAGAACATGTGGAAAATTCCCCTTTCTCATAAGAAGTGGTAATAGCTACTGAAGGAGATGTTGATTTAAGTACAGGATATGTTTCAACTACCCTAATAGATCTTTAAGAATTTACTGGAACACAAAATTTTCAGAGCAAAATGAAAGAAGTTTTTGGACACAAAGGTGTGGTTAAAGCTTTGATGAGAGTCATAAGCACAAAATGACTTTATATTACAGAAGGTTAATAGCAACTGGTTAAAAAAAAAAAAGAAAGGTGTGCAATAATGTTCATTAAATACACTCACTGGCCACTTTATTAGGTACACCTTCCTAGTACCGGGTTGGACCCTCTTTTGCCTTCAGAATCCTTCATGGCAGAGATTCAACAAAGTACTAGAAATATTCCTCAGAGAGTCTGGTCCATATTAAGATGACAGCATCACACAGTTGCTGCAGATTTGTTGGCTGTACATCCATGACGGTAGGGTTCACCTAAGAGAAAAGAAAAGGAAGAAAAGAGAAAGTAACAACAAAAACCAGGGTTTCTATCAAGCAAATCCTCCATCACAGCACCACAAAGCTGCAGCACACATGTTGGCCAAGAAGCCCTGAAAGTCAGTTTCCCAGCTAGCCTTATACTCTGCTAATCAAGAGACAGAGTGTAACCAGCTGGACCTGCTTAACCTACCAGACCTCAGCAGCAACCTGAAATGGGGGGGGGGAATCCTCCATGCAGCCACCACTGCATGTATCACTATAAAAGAAAAAATAATAATAATTGTGGGGTTCCCCTGTCGGTTGAGGGCTCTTGGAATTGTCCTACCTTTTCCCCTGGGCGCCCTTGGGTCAAAATACGTTTTTAGTGGGTTTTAACAGTGCTTAGGGAAAGGGCCTGTTGAATGTGTGAAGGTAGGCTTAGAACTGGGAATGACCCGGAGCATCTGGTCAGCAGACTTGAGTGATCGAGACAGAGTGTAGCAGTGGAGAAGCTCTGCTAAATAAGGCAGGGCAAGGCTGTTTAAAACCTCCAAAAGGTTTTTAAAAGAATTATATGAACTCCAAAATACACTGGCAGCCAGTGGAGAGAAGCCAGGATGGGATGATGTGCTCTTTTTTACATGTTCGTGTTAAAAAACATGCAGCAGCATTTTGATGTGTGAAGACTGACGTAGAGAATATGTTACCACATTATAAATGCTTCTGACTACAACTGAGTTTTAATATGAGTTTTATTGTTTCACTTGAAGTCAAACAGTCATCCAACTCTTCAGATTATTTGTTTTTAACCAGCTGACATTGCATCCTTTATTAAAATCCTATTGGGCTACAATGGATTGTATAAAATTGGATGTGATTGTAGTGATGTGCAACAAAACCTGCAAACATATTGTGAATCACTGAGTACTCCTTCACTATTAAAGGACGGTTGTCACCAAGACAACCATGCTGTCGGCCTTTTCACATAACACTTCTGTCTCATCAGTGGCTCATCAAACATTCTGCCCACACAGACGGAGGGATGTTTCAAGTCAAATTGAGACATTTCTGTCTCTCTGGCTCATATCTAATACAATATACATGGTGATGTAATTTCATACATAACATAATGTACAAGTAAAAAAACTTTCTTAAAACTAATAAGGGAATTGCTTAAAAGATGAAGAGAGAACTCAGCAGAATGAACTTTGCAGTCAGTCTTGGCTACATCAAAAGCAGTCATTTAGAGGTTTTATGACTGCATTTCAACAACTGACTTAATATGCACAATAAAATACTCTAAATAACACTATAAACTGAGTACGATATCTTTGTATTGTGCAATGTCCTGTCAATGGAAAACAGCAACAGAAGTTACTGTGTTCCATAAGAAGAGTAAAAATTTAGCTAAATTAAAATCCAAACAGCACAAAGCAAACAGTGGAGGTTTGAATCTTGAAAGGTAAAAATAAAATAGAAAACCAAAGTAAGATTATTAACAAGCTTCTGTCACAGTGCCAAAGCAGGTGAGAACTCAATCTGCAACAGAGAATGTTGTTCATATACAGAGTGTACATAGGTACTAAATCTAGTCATGTGACTTTTAAATCTTTATTTTTGTTTCAGTTTGGTCATTTAACTAATTGCACTCAAAGCTTTTTACCTATAAATACATGAACGACAGTGATTCCAGAAATGAACACAAGGAAGCAGCAGAGCTTGTTTCAGCATTGTTCCACAAGATGGCAGAAGCGTTGTTTTTAGGATACAGAGAGTAGCTAAAAAGAAAAGAAAAGAAGAAGGATCATAGCTTGGTGGAGCTTCCTCAGAGGAACAAATCTGACCCTGAAATTCGGTAGAAATGTTTGGAAATTTTAGAGAAAGACTTCACCTGGTCCAACAGGACTTCTCAACCAGGTTTGTCGCTTTTTTTATTATGGACCACAACATTATGGATATCCTAGCTAATGTAGAAACAGCTACAGTAACTACAGTAGTTTAAGTAGCAGATATGCTATCATCCCGTGTTTGTGTTGCACTGTCAGCATTAAACTGAGGGAAATGTTAGATAGTTGGATTCCCTTTTTGGTAACCTAATCTCCTAGACACCCGTGTTTTGATCGCAGTCTGTAATTAGTTTCAGCTGATGATCACGTGACGCGCAAGCTCATACAATGACGTCATCCCCAACCCTGTACGAGTCTTGCGGCTGAAACCCTGGTGCATTATGGTACATTTTTACTTTAATTCCGTCTCCTGGGGTTTATTCCCATACAATTTAACAAAACTGAGTCTTAATTTGTCATACTATTTTTAGGGATTAGGGAGTTTTTTTATATCTCGTTTTTACAAAACATTTTAGATTGTAACTGAAGACTGGAGCTGTGTGGCGTCGGGACATTTTGCATTTAGAAAGTTTACAGGGGGACCGTTTATTGCTGAAAATGTGTCGGTTATTTTGTTTCACCTGCTCAGCAGTACATTAAACATGCAATATTTTAGTGAAACAAAGTAGAAAGAACAGATTAACCGCTTCGTAAGAGGGTATTTGAGAGTGTAAGTCTTGGGGTCAATTGTTTTTTTGTTGATTGGTCTAGAAAATGTTTTTAATCTTTTCTCAGTAAACAAAAGCCTCCCTGAATTTACCCAAGTTAAACACAACATCAAGCACAGTTTTCTCTTAGTTTTACAGAATACTGCGGGACCCTGTGCTGCTGTTCTGCATCTCACTCTGTTTGCTCTCTGTTCCAGTTTCAAGACGCTGGGAGACATGTCAAAAGAGACCAAAATCAAGAGGAAATCCAGGTGACGTGTAATCTGTGTTTGTGTGTGTCTACCACAAACACACTGTATTGTTTACACATAATATTACTGGTCCAGTTTTGTGAGCTTCACAAATTGTCCCCTCAACTTGTACTAATGTCCCTCATGAAAATATTTAATAATAAAATCTTTTTTTGCAGTTGTACAATCTCACAAAGAAGAAAACAGAACAATCGTCTCTTTATTTTCAGTTTATCTGTTGGGAAAAATGATTGCATATTAAGAAATGACTTTACTGTACTGATGGGGGTCTGAGGGCCCGGGGGCGCCGGGTCATGGCAGCCTCGCCTCTGTCAGACCGCAGTAGGGCAGCTGTAGCTACTATCCAGTAGGTAGCCACCATCAGCATGTGAGTGTGTGAATGACTGTAGTGTGAAACACATTGGGGTCCAGTGGACCTGATAAAGTGCTATACAAGTATAAAGCCATTTTCCTTAAAGTGGTGTTGTGGAAAAAATACTATTTCCAAGCACTGTTCAGGTAAAATCACTCAGTCAGGTTTATTCATATATTGTGCACAATACAGAGAGCTCATAGACAATCAGTAATGAAGCAAGTCTGGATGAAAAGCTCTGCCAGGCAGAGACAACACATGAGTTTTATACAAAAGGGATAAGAGATCCAAAGCATGGGAAACAGACTGGTTCCCATGCAGCTGGGGAAAACAACGTCCAACCTTGTACATGTAACCCAAATAGTGAAAACTTGGCGGGAATATTCAGAACTTAGAATAAACATATAACAATACAACTAGCAGGTGTGACGGTTGGAAACGGCTCCTAATAAAACTTCTCACACTGGTGTTTATTGTGTTGGAGATATTAATGATCTTATCTAGCTGTGTGATTGTCCTACTTAAAATGTTGATAGAAAGTTTCATTAATGTTCATCTCTTAAAATACACTTTCTTTACACACACAACTGATCAGTTCCACAAACCTACCTATCTGAGTGATGATTCTGATGACTTGGACTTTTTGTCCTCCAGCGATGTGGAGGTTGACAAGTAATGGTTTTTTTCTCTTAATAGTGATAATCAGACATGTATTCAAGTTAGTATCCTAGCTTAGCTTTCCTATACTGCTTCCTATTCACAGAAATTTAACATTTTGTTTCATCTGGAAATGGGTTACTTTTTTCCCTTGTTTTTGTTATGAATTGTTGTGACGTTGGGTTTTAATTGAGTTATGCGATTAGATATAAGTTTTCTATTAAGCATGGGTTGTTTTGAAACTGCTTTTTTTTGTTTGTTTTTCTTTTTAAATGTTTTTTATTGCTAATTATTTTTCTCCTCAATTAGGTTTTGTGTTACTTTTTTTTTTTTCATTTGATTGTTTCTTGGTTTTTTTATGTCTTCAATAATTGGTATGATGCTTCCACAATTTTTCTGGAGCAAACGTATAGAGAACCAGCTCCCTGACAAGGAGGGCTGCAGGATAACTGTTCCTACCTAACAGTCGTATCGTTGTAGTGAATGCTGGTAGGTTTTTCGTATCTTGTGTATTTGTGTTTTGTTGTTTTGTTTCCTCTTTTTGTTACATTTCCAGGTTAGTGTTATGTTATATCTTTTAACCTCAGAGGGAAATGATGATTAATATTACATATTTACTTGTAATCAAAAGGGGGGAAATGACGTGGAAAAATGACAATAAGGTCACACCTGCTAGTTGTATTGCTATATGTTTATTCTAAGTTCTGCATATTCCCACCATGTTTTCACTATTTGGGTTACATGTACAAGGTTAGACGTTGTTTTTCATAACTGCATGGGAACCAGTCTGTTTCCAACTTTTCATCCAGACTTGCTTCATTACTGATTGTCTATGAGCTCTCTGTTTTGTGCACAATATATGAATAAACCTGATTGAGTGATTTTACCTGAACAGTGATTGGAAATAGTTTTCTTCCCACGAAATAATCGACTAAATTCAAAGGTTTAGGTGTTTCTATAATATCATGCTTTATTTTCATAAATAAATCATTAACTTATGGTCTGTAAAGTAGAACTGCAATGTTCTGGTCTGAATTCCTCGTTATTATAACTCCACAGACCTGTTGCCCCTGTTCTGAAGTGTGTTTTGGAGCAACTTGTTTTGTTGCATTTTATTTTCCATGTGAATGAGACATTTTATGCCCTGACCCCTCCAGGTCTCAGAGCATCCCTCTATCATACCACTGATAGATAATCAGTGGTATGATTATCTACTGGCAGAGAAACTATTTATTTTAAAGTTTATTAAAGATGTTAACAACAGAAGAATTGTCCATCCAACCTTGCATGTTGGAACCAGAGTCTGACACAGAGCAGGAGAATCAAGAAC
Source organism: Gambusia affinis (assembly GCF_019740435.1). Classification (NCBI taxonomy): domain Eukaryota; kingdom Metazoa; phylum Chordata; class Actinopteri; order Cyprinodontiformes; family Poeciliidae; genus Gambusia; species Gambusia affinis. Next base: position 594,414 of record NC_057872.1, on the reverse strand, counting down.
CACACATTCAAATGAATGCATCACAATGGTGTTACTGTAATTACAGTCTCTCCATCCATACTAACTACCTGCAATGTGGAGCGTAGTTTAGCTATACTGCCCATGTATATCAGATATCTTCTAAAAATATTAATGCTACTATAAAATGAATGAAGTAAACAAAGCTTCATATAATTAAGGAGTTCACTAACTCAAACGTCAAGAATGTTACTGAATTGGGTCTTGTGTTCCCCGAGACAAAAACTGTAAAAACGAAACCAAATAATTATATCCAGAACATGCAGTACAGTATGAAACCAATTGCCTGGATGTCATTATCAACACACAAAATGAATGTTTACAGTAATCTTTGTTGTAATTGTAACGTTATTCAGAGCTTTGCTGTGTCCCTTTTCCTCCACTGCTCCAAAAACTGACTTAAGCCGATACTTCAAACGGGATCTGATACTGGGGGGCGATGTATGGAATCTTGTGCATTAATACAAGCTATAACTGAACATTTTGACTGGACTACTCGTAACTTCAGCATAACTGAACTTGGACTACAAAATTGCTGTGAAGATAAAAAGTGGCAAATTCGCAAAACTGATTAGTCATGACCTTGTTTAGCAGTTCCACAGCAAATGCAATGACATCATAGACAAGAAAAACGTTATAGAGAAAACTGAACAGACTGAAAAATGTAACCCAAAGAGAATATAAAGATATCTACACAGCACTGGGAGAGAATAAATTAACATTTTTTGCACTCATGGACATTCAAAGTTCAGAAAAATGCATTTAAGGGCTAAAAAGTAGATTTCATGGGTCACAATTGTTGGTTAAAACTAAATATTCCCTAGAATACATAAATGTTACAGTAGAATTTGTCACTTACCTCTGAATTTGTGTAAGTATACCAATGTCTCCAGAAGCTTTTTAAGTAGTGTTTCATAACTACAAACCTCCATGAGGTATGACTATGAGTGGCAACACCATTTCTACCAGCCAGCCTTGTGTGTTGGATCAGCACCCAGATGCTCCCTGGACTCTTGTCACTAAACTTCTCACTAAAACATTGTCAATCTTTCTTTCAGGTTGGAAGAAGGTTTTCCATTTTTAGGTGCTGGACTTGACATTTTGAATAGGTCAGTAGAGATTTTATGCTTCTCTAATTCCCTGGTTGTCCCTCTCTGACATGCATAATGTGTTCACTTTATTTTGCACTGACTGTCTGGGTGAAAGTGTTCTGGCCCATGGAGACCTTGATTTGGTTGGTCTCTGTAAAGCAGATCCAGACTGTTTGGATGGAAAGAAACGGTTCTTATCTTTCTTTAGGTTTGAGAAGAGTTGGTTTCTGCTCCATAAAAGAACCAAAGCCTGTTCCCAGACAGCAGAGGTACGGACTGTTTTTTGTTTTCAGGTGTGAACCTGCTTCAGTCCAGCTGATTTTAATTGATGGCTGATTAACAGTCATTTGCTGATTCAGAAGTATTAAAGCAGGGAACGTTCTAAAAGATGCAGAGCAGCATGCCTTGAGGACCAGGACTGGAAAACACCGATTTAATCAAGGATTTCAAGTTCTGAGTTTGAGTTTCAAAAGTCTGTAGGAAGTGCGACACTTGAATGAAATCTTTCTCTGATATTACCCCTGACACAAATCTCAGACATCTGTTTGATAACAATATAAGTCATCAATGGATGTTATGAATGGTGACGAGCATTTCTCCGTTGTCTGAGCTGTAGTTGTGGTAAAATCTGATGTGTGGACTGGCCATGTTAATAATGCCATCCAGGACAGCAGGCACAGCTCTGTCTGTGATATCCCACTCCTATGGAGAACTTTGTACAATTATATTGTTCCTTCAAGTGGCTCCAGAGAGTTAACTGTTTGTTTTAACCCATTCAAACACCTGTCTGCTAATTTGCCTTGTAGGAGCCGATTGCCAGGAGCTCCAGAGTGTTTAACACCTGTAACTGGACAGTGAAGGATTGGTTCCAGTGGCTCTGACCCAGTTTAACACATAGATCCAAGAGCAACACTATATAGAGTCTAAATCGGCTTATAAGCCAGTCATCATGAACCAGGAGATTTTGATGATCTCTGAAAACCGGTTCACCCCAATTCTCCCATTTACAACATCTTTCATCAACGCCAATCCATCCATCACGCGGCATTACACACGGGCGTCACACGGTATTTAGATGTTTACAGAAAATACGTTGAATGCTTCACATCTTGACATAATTTATTTATAATTAAGCACTGCCCACATATGTAGGCCTTAGTCCTTGACGAGGTTGTCACAGGTTCAATTCCCGGCCTGGCTACCTTGCCGCATGTCTTCCCCCTTCTCTCATTACCCACTTTCCTGTCAATTAACTGTCAAAAAAAGGCCACAAGAGCCAATAAAACCTTTAAAAAAAAGATCCCTTAGTTGTAACTAACAGATAATGTAGTTGTAAAAATAAATAAATGAATAAAACTGGTATGTTTAACTCTTACCTTTTCATAGAAAGTGGCGTTCGCACAGTTCACACCCCGTTTCACATTTCTGATTAGAAATGAAAGCTGTGATGTTTAAATCTTCTTTATTTTTTTAGTCTGTGGATGGTGACATAGTGATGCTGTCAGCACACTGGGAGAGGAGAAAAGCTGCTCTGACACACCTACAAGAACAACTGCAAAGCCTACCAGATTTCATCACAGAACTTGATGCCATTACTGCTAACATAGGTGGGTATGTGTTCCAGATTTGCTCTTAATCACTCACTCTTGTATCCATTATGATGGAGTAAACTGTGAATGCAGGAGTCCAGGAAAGCAGAATTTTTAAACATGACAATCCAGTTGCTTCTGTCTATTGTTGACAGATATCAACTTGGTTTGATTGTTGTGGGGTCATATGACCTAATAGGACAAACTTGCAAATAGTGACACACAGTGTGAATTGTTCAGAGATGAAAGTTGTAAGTGGCACAAAAGACTTATTTTTTGTTGTTCAGCTGTTTATGTTTCCAACATGCCATGCTAGCGACATGGGAATCTCTTCAAACAAAGCAAGTAAAGCAGTAAGGCTTTCTGGTAGTGTTGATGCACATGATTTATTCAAGTAGGAGTGCCAATAAAATGTTAGAGAGCTAGAGCTTCTCTAATCTACCCACCCACTGCCCTACCCACTTTTTCCCTGCTTTGCTTTGTCTCTGTGCTGTGAATCTACAAATTCTGGATCCGACTAGTGAACGCTCAAACTAACATGTGGAACCAGAGCCGCTAGTTGGATGTGATTTTTGCTGAGATTGGCAGGCCAGCTGTGAACCCTTGTGCTCACCGGGGATATTGAATCGGTCTTCGTGAAGTTGCTAGTTTGGTCCAGTGGGACGATTGGAAAAGCAATGGAGATGTAATGGTGAGACTTTAGGGTAGATGAAAATTAAATGTCTTACCAACTGAAAAATATTGTCACTATCTGAACTGGCAACTGGGTCAACCTTGGCACATCTCAGATCTCCTGGATGATATGTAAACATGATGCTCTTCCCCGTCCTACAGATACACACTCCCTGATCTCACCGTCTCACTCCAACATAAAGAGCTCTGCACTCAGTGGCAGCAGCACCAGGTTTTTGTTTGGTTATTGTCTTCTCTGGATGGATTTATCCAAAATAAATTTTGTTTTGCTTCAGTACAACAACAATAATAAAGTCTTCAATCGATCAATCAAATTTTATTAGTATAGCACATTTCAGCAGCAAGGCATTTCAAAGTGCTTTACATCAAATCAAACACAAAAACACAATGCAACATAGAATCAACAATAAAAACACAACATCAAGTCAGATTCCATCAATAAATTTGTAATTGATTACGTTTCAAATACAACTCTAAACAAGTGGGTTTTTAGTTGAGATTTAAAGGAAGTCAGTGTTTCAGCTGTTTTACAGTTTTCTGGAAGTTTGTTTCAGGTTTGTGGTGCATAGATGCTGAAAGCTGCTTCTCCTCGTTTGGTTCTGAACCTGAGAGTTCTGGAAGGTTGATACAACAGCAGCAAATCTTTAATGTATTGTGGTGCTAAACCATTCAGTGATTTATAAACTAACAACAGTATTTTAAAGTCTAATCTTTGAGCTACAGGGAGCCAGTGGAGAGACTTTAAAACTGGTGTTATGTGCTCTATCTTCCTGGTTTTAGTCAGAACTCCAGCAGCAGCATTCTGGATCAGCTGCAGCTGTTTGATTGATTTGTTGGACAGACCTGTGAAGACGCCGTTACAATAATCAATACGACTGAAGATAATCGCATGGAATAGTTTCTCTAGATCTGGCTGAGACATTAGTCCTTTAATCCTGGAAATGTTCTTCAGGTGATAGAAGACCGTCTTTGTGACTGTCGTTATGTGGCTCTGAATGTTCAGGTCAGAGTCCATCACTACTCCCAGGTTTCGGGCTGATCGCTGATTTTTAGTTGTAATAACTGAAGCTGTGCACTGACTCTAGATCTATAACTCTAGATCTATGACTCTAGATCTATAGCTTTAGATCTATGACTCTAGATCTATAGCTCTAGATCTATAACTCTAGATCTATGACTCTAGATTGTTTCTCTTTAGGTCCAAAAATAATAACTTCAGTTTTGTTTTTGTTCAGCTGGAGGAAGTTTTGGCACATCCACACATTTATCTGTTCTAAGCATCTGTTCAGTGATTGGATGGGGTCAAAGGTCACCTGGTGACATCGTAATGTAGAGCTGTGTGTCATCTGCATAGTTATGGTAGCTGATATTATTTCCTGTTATAACCTGAGCTAGTGGGAACATATAGATATTGAATAAGAGGGGTCCTAGGATTGAACCTTGGGGTACCCCACATGTGACCTTTGACCTCTTTGATGAGAAGTTTCCAATTGAAACAAAGAAATCCCTGTTCTTTATGTAAGATTCAAACCAGTTAAGCACTGGACTGGAGAGTCCGACCCAACTCTCCAGTCCATTCAGTAATATGTCATGGTCAACACTGAGGTCCAACAGAACCAGCACTGTGGTTCTCCCACAGTCCGTATTTATATGGATATCATTGAACACTTTGACTAGGCCAGTCTCTGTGCTGTGGTGAGATTGGAAACCAGACTGGAAGGAGTCAAAGCAGTTGGTTATCATTAGGAAGCTATTTAACTGTTTAAACAGCTTTTCCAATATGAATGGAAAAGCTGTTTAAACATAATGTGATGAATGGGAGGTCAGAGGTCGGCCTGTAATTCTGCAGTAGTGATGTGTCTTCATTCATTCATTCAGTCACTTTTAAGATATCACACCAGTTACACCTAACCTGAGGAACTGTTGTTGCCTGTCAAATACACACTTCCTCTAAATCAGTGCTTCTCAATTCAAGTCCTCAGGCCTCCTGCTCTGCATGAATTGAGAATTGAGAAACACTGCTCTAAATCAATGACCTCATACTGCTGCACTAAAGGTTCGCTGAACAGAATGAACCATTTCTTACTGAAGACGAGATGCAATCTGTCTTTTGAATCTATTAAAACTATTTACATAATTTGGGTTGTATATGACACAATATGAGTTATGTCTCATGAGACATACCTTGAAGAAATTCTTTGAATTTAGTCTATTTGATTAAAATTAAGTCATTTTCTAAAACAGATGAGAATATAACGGGTGCAAATTTTCCATAAATGTGTTTTATTTTGAATGTGTTTTAGCTCAACTAGAAGGTGAATTTGCAGAGATGGAGAGCAGACTGCTGCATCTGGAAACTCTGTGTTGTCAGTGTGAGCAACAGACTGTAAAGAATCATCATATGAGTCAACTTGAAGAATATAAAAAGAAAAAAAGGTAGGCAATTTTATTTTTTCTATTGTTGTCAGTCATTTATCTTTAAGCTTTGTTCATTTTCTTTTATCAGAAAATAAACAAATTATCAGGAATATCACATCACATGATTCGACTGTGGCTGTATGGTAGAGTAGTCGTCTTGCAATCGAAAGGTTGTAGGTTCGATTCCAGCTTCCTCCTGCCACATGTCGATGTGCCTCTGGGCAAGACACTTAACCCCTAATGGCCTACCGATCTGCGTATCGGTGTATAAATGTGTGTGTGTTTGTGAGTGCGACTGGGTGAATGTGACTCTAGTGTAAAGCGCTTTGAGTGGTCAAATGACTGGAAAAGCGCCATGTAAGTTCAGTCCATTTACCATTTACATACACTGTTACCATGGAATTCATCCATGTTAACAGAAAGATGGATCTGAGTGCCATCCTGTTCTTCAGCCCCAAGGCCTATGATATTTGTTGATGCTTTGTAACTTCGACAGCTTTAACTCTTCTGGGAAAGATTTGTTCAAACTTAAAAAGGGTGTTTATGGGATTTTTTAAAACATTTTTCCAGAGGTACACTTGTGAGGTCAGACACTGATGGTGGATGACGGTCTGCACTCTAATCTAATTCATTCTACAAGAGTCTTTAGGGACCTTTGTGTAGTCATTTTGACACAGGAGAAGTTCAATTTGTCCAAAATGTTTCTGTATGCTGATGCTTTAAGAATTGCTCACAGTGGAACCAGGGGGCTGAAAGGACAGACACACCATCAGTGTGTCCGAATTCAGGGGCTGCATCGTATATTCACAGCCTTTGAAGAACCCATCCTACATACACCGGATCCTTTGAAGAACCCATCCTACATACACCGGATCCTTTGAAGAACCCATCCTACATACACCGGATCCTTTGAAGAACCCATCCTACATACACCGGATCCTTTGAAGAACCCATCCTACATACACCGGATCCTTTGAAGAACCCATCCTACATACACCGGATCCTTTGAAGGCAGTAAATATATGGTGGAATTTTTCTACCGTAATCCAAGAGCACACATTTTCATTTTCAGTCTGAAAGCAAGATTTCATGTCTTTTGTTCTCAAAACTTTTAATAATTTTGTTTTCAGATTAATTTTGAAAGCAGGACTTCATGTCTTTCTTCTTTTTAATTTTATTTAATCATCCATCAACAACAGGTCATTAACCACAGGAACAAAGCAAACATGGCTTCTTTTTTTTTATGTTCCATCCCTTACCTCCCCTCATCTGTCCATACCTGGCTGCGAACAATAGAAACAACAAAATAAAGAAAAATATAAAGGAGTAAAAGGAAAAAAACACACACACACACAATAAAACAACAACAATAATTATACAGCTTGAAAAAAACCAACACAAGTATGAGAAACCAAAAGACCCAGACAGAACTCAAAAACGTGGACAGCCTGTAAACAAGCGTCCACACAAGCATGGGCACACAAACCTAGACAGGACATGGATATTTAAAACTGCACAGGTTGACAATGACTGTCAGTGGCCAGAACCACAAGGAACCACCCAGGCTGCCGGGTCATGAATCTGGAGATATCGAAATAGTGAAGAACGCTGTAAAGTAAATTTAGAGGAAATGGCATCAAAGGAAGCAAAAATACCATCTATATATGTCACTAAATTTACTTAAGCCTGCTGTCTGCCAATGGGCAAAGAGAGGATCTAATATAGATGGCAGAAAAACATGGTTATCACGTATGGAAGTGTAGAGAAGTTTGTCATATTGAAGTGTTGTCTAAATTGTGACCATATTTTTAGGGTGGAGATTATAACTGGGCATGAAGAATGTTGCTTAGGAGAGAGAGGAAGCTGAATGTCGCTTCTCATCGCTTGGTTCTGGTTCTGGGGATGCAGAGCCCAGTTATAATCTCCACCCTAAAAATAATCAGAACCTGAGAGTTCTGGAAGGTTGATACAACAGCAGCAAATCTTTAATGTATTGTGGTGCTAAACCATTCAGTGATTTAGAAACTAGCAGCAGTATTTTAAAGTCTATCTTTGAGCTACAGGGAGCCAGTGGAAGGACTTTAAAACTGGTGTTAAACTATTCTTTTCGAATGTGACCCAGGCCACTTGGGTATCTGACACGTATCCGATTCAAATGTGACCTAACGTCCAGGTCGCATTCATCCGACCTGAACGTCACTGATTCTCAACAAATGTCCCTATTCTGCGTCCTGATACGCACAAGCGGGAAGAAAAACATCAACCATGATGGATTAAGTTGTTAATACGGTGGCTCCGGTCGGACAACTTCAAATGTGTAAACTATGCTCCACCGTTAGCATCCATTGATATAAAGTCGTGTATGTTTTGTATACCAAGTATTTCTGTGTTTTGTCTTTTTTCAGTTTCACACTTTTCTGCATCAAATCTTCTTCAAACACAACACCAGCCTTGTTTTTTGAAGGAAGTAATGCAACACACAGTTTAGCTGACAGTGAATGTCAAAAAGGGATGTTGGCTCTCATTGTTTGGAGCAGTTCATTTATTTTTAGGATTCTTGCATTTAAAACCCTCAGGGACAAAAAACCTCCTGAATAATCCGGTCGGCCCTGCAGAGCACCAGCAATGCCAAGGCCTTAATACCAATATGTTAATAGCTTGATTTAAGATTTAAAATTTCTCTTGCGTTTTGTTTTACTGTCCTCACAGTTAGTCTGTAACTATGTTTCTATGTTTCTTCTTTTTCTGCTCAGTTTATCTATTCAAACTTTTGGGTTTAGCCTTCTTTCATAAAATGATGTTCAAGTTTGGTTCTTTGTTGAAGGACCTCAATATAGATAATAACCTATAATAATATATAGTTTGGGTTATAAATATAACCCTCATTATAAATATAATGAGGGACATAATGATGAATAATAAGGAAATGGTTTGGTTATGTTTCTTTCTGCATAAAAAGCAAATGAAAGAAAAAGACTGATATTGCTTGAGTTTTAATAGAACTTCTCTGTTTGGGTGCAGGAAGGAGGCAGATTTACTGGAAGGTAAGCAGCAGAGTCTCTGACACATCTGTTCTCTCTTTTTGTGTAAAAATTAAAACCTGAAATGAAAATGAGTTGGCATTGTGAAGAAAACATTATGCCCCCCCCAAAAACACTCTATTAAGAGTTTTCTTTTCTAATTATTATTATGGCTGACAATATAAAAACACGGTGTAGGTAATTATTTATTTTCAGCTCAATTTACTATTAATACATTATTATTATTCATTTATTATGACATTCAGGCTTACATCATGTTTTTAACAGTTGGCTGCAGTGAATTCAGGGCAAATAATCAGATTAAGAAAGGTTGTTTAAATGGAGAGAATAAATTCTCAATGTTGGTAACCATAGAAGCAATATTCTGGGGGGGTCATTAATAAAGTTTTCAAGTGATATTGAAAGGGGGTTTGCATGATGGTGAACGAGCAACAAAGTAAACAACCCTAAACCTCATTATTATGAGGGAGCCAACTTTGATTCATCAGCAGCTGATGGAAACACATGGACACAGTCTGGGTGGCCTTCAGTAGACTGTTGAGCTGTCTTTGTCTGAACATCAGTGTGCTGTCTCAGTTAGACTGACCTTTCTAAAGGTCAAACACAATATGAAGACAACGGGTCTAAAAGTCAGGTTTTATGGCGGCATGGAGTGGTTTCAGTTCCCTTGGAAAAGCTTGCATATTTACTAATTGTTTTCTTTTGTAGCTGAATTGAAGTGTGAGCATGCTCAGAGAGTGGCACAGATGGAGCTGGTTATGCAGCAGAAGCTGCGAGAGCGACAGAAGGTCTACGAGGAAGCCTTCAACCAAGACGTAGAGAAGTATCTGTCCACTGGATGCCTACAGGGCAAAGGTGATTTGTTTTTCTTTACACATTTATTTTAAGCACCACTCAGGACATGATTAATCTGAATAATCGGAGAAACATAAACTGCACCAGGTTTCAGATTGAATGAACAGTTTCAGTGCACCAGAACTCTTAACTGTATGCTGATGTGTGTTGGCAGAGTCTGCAGGGGTCGATGTGGCTGTTCTGGATCAGATGACCTTTATTAACGTATCAGACCTGGAGGCCCTGGATGATTTTCTTAATTCTACTGGTGAAGATTCCAGTTGTGGATCCTCTCTGACATCAGGTTTGTTTCGATTTGTGGATTTAAAAGGATTCCTGTCTCTATATTCAGTCCTCTACAACATCAAATGTAACTGGCTAGAGTTAGAGCTGAGACACAGTAAAAAATGATACAAGTTAACCTTCCTTACCTTCTTTCAATAGGTCCAGACCTGAATTCTTCCTCTTTGGAGTCCTTGAATCAAGCTCCTCCCATAAACAGCAGTCAGTCAGACCAGGCTGCAGAGAGGCAGCAGGAGGAGCCACTGGTTCAGTCAGATGAGGAGGATGTCCAAGCAGACATGTCTCTGGCTGCTGTGCAGGATGTTGGCACAGCGTGGGACTCTGATGAGAGCGATGGAGCAGATCCACTAATGGAAAAAGCTCAAAATTAAAGAACTGCAGCTCAGTAATCAGTAGAAGAATTTAGTTCCTGTAAACCTTTTGTTTCTGTGTCCCTGCTCTAACAGCTGATTCATATAACTGGCTTAGCTCCTTTGGGAATGACTGATTAAAGTGTGTTAAAGAAAAGGAGAGATTAAAACTTGTATAATAATATTCTACTAATTTGAGAACAGAGAGACTTGAAAGATTTTACAGCTGTTAAAGAAATGCTATGGAGTGGACCTTCATTGTTTACAGAGTTAGACTTTCAGAGTTGGTCAATTTTACAGTGAGTTTTGTTCCAGTCAGCTGAGCAGTCTGCCAGATCAGCCCTCTGCAGCTGCACCAAGATGGAGGAAATTTTGGGTTCAACTGTTGGGGCTAATAATTTCACAGAACCTCACATCAAAAAACCTTTAAGAAGAGTTGTTTTGCTAACAGTATAGCATGACAGCATGTTGCGTCACTTGATTAGACATTCCTTTAGGACACAGGTCTCAAACTCCAGTCCTCCAGTCGCTGTCCTGCAGGTTTTAGATGAGCCACAGGTCCAAAACACTGGAATGAAATGTGTTAATGACCTCCTCCTGGTGTAGATCAGTTCTCCAGAGCATTAATGACATCATTATTCTATTCAGGTGCTGCAGCAGAGACGCATCTAAAAGATTCAGGACAGCGACCCTCCAGGACTGGAGTTTGAGACCCCTGCTCTCTGTAAACAGGCATCTGAAGCAAAGCTGTCTTTGTGTTAAATATTTGTAATGAATTCACTTGAACCACAAAGGTGTATGGGACTTAATTTGTCTTAGAAATGAGTGTTTAAACAGGCTCTGCTTTGAGTAGCATTTAATCTTCACCTGTCCAATAAAACTGATTCTCCAAACTCAAATTGTGTTGACTGCTGCTGAGTGCTTCATGGACAGATAGAAACTTGCTGGAAAGGTGTAGCTATGTTCTCCAGTTATGTTTTGTGTGGAAAATCTTGTGTATGATCTGTGCTAAGAACAAAGAGCAAAGACTGGCCGTGTGAAAAGACAGAAAACTGAGCGGACAATGAAACCTAGTCCAGTCATTATGCATAAATAATAAATATGGGATCAGCTGATGTTTCAGACATCTTGTTTGGAGTTATAGTTGCTTTCCATTAAATACAGATAAGGACTGCAATGAGAATGTGGAGCAGTCCATCAAAACACCAGACTGGACATAAAACACTTAACCTCTAATTGACTTATTCAAAGCTCTTTTAAATGCATTATTTTCTGACTTCCCTTTTCTGTTCATAATGACATGCATTGGTTTTTGTTACCATTCTTGTCCAGTAGGTTACTTTTGTACTATATCCCATCACTTCATTTCCTTGAAAACTGTCAATGGGACCATTTGAGATCTGTAACACCACCTATGATGTAATGGGTGGTGCGACACCTAAAATCTGTTTTAAATGTGCAACTTTATTTTTGTCTGTGTGTCAAGGCAAGGAAGAAGAAAAAAAACTAATCAGATGAGATCCATGTGAAGCCAGCATTATGAAAAAAATGCTGCACTGAAGAGGTTACAACTTGAAAAAGAACAAATTGACTGAGCTAAAAAGAAATGGCGTAATATTTTGTGGACTGATGAGAGTAAGATTGTTCAGTTTGAGTCTAAAAAGTACATTTTTTTCTTTTTGAAAAAAGTAATTAAATATTTTACAGGAAGTCAAGAAATACAATATTCAAAAGAATTGCAGTGTTGACAACTTTCTTGACAAACTAAAAGATACTGCATAAACTTAGAAATGGTGTAAGATTCATCTTTCCTGAGAATCATAAAATAAGATTTGTTGCATAACCACAGTTTCTGATAGCTGCTTTACATCTGTGGTCCATGGACTCCGCCAACTTCTGCCACCGGTCAGCAGGTTCTGCAGCCCAGTACAGTTGTACTACATTCCACAATTCCTCTGTACTTCTTGGTTTTGCCTCATGAACAACATTTTTTATGTCAGCCCACAGGTTTTCCATGGGATTAGGGTCCAGAGATTGGGCTGGCCACTCCATTACTTGAATTCAGTTTGTCTGGAACCACGATTTTGCGACTTGCTGAAACATGTCCTCTTCAGCACACAGCAACACGACTTCTTCCAGTATTTTGTTCCACTCAAACCAAATACTGATCATAATCTTGTTTAGCAGTTTCCCAGCAAATGAACAGACTGAAAAATAAACCAAAAAGATAGAGATATCCATGTTGCACCAGGAGGGTAGAAATGGCCCTCAGACACTCTGAGTGCACAAAAAAACCCTTAAGGAGAAACCACTGTACCTTTTGTGATTTCTGTCTCCTTTTTTTTTTTTACAAATTAATCATCATAACAGAAATGCATTAGACATCAAACACTCATGTCTAACTATATTTATACCTCTCATTTCACTCAGGCTCAGAGCTCTTAAGCCAGAATTATGCAGTCTGGATGAAGAACTGTAATACCAGAGTCAACTTCCTTTATGAATACAAAGCATTTAAACACTGTAATAAATCAGTCAAACTCTGGTAGGAACCAATCAGCTTGAAATTTAATCAACATTTTGTTCCGTCATACAGCTAGTAAATGTCTCATTTCTCCAGTTACTCTGTTGGGTCCAGTTCCAAGAAAGTTTTTATGAAAGGATACTACAGGTTTTACCTTAGTCTCATATCTCAGTTAAGGAATTTCACGAACAGATATTGGCTCCAGAGGGAAGAAACATTTATGGACTCCTCAGATTGATTTAATGCAATATTCCAAACTCTAGAGAAGACTGACTGGTTCTCTGAAACAAAGGCTTCTACACAGTTAAATATTTATCCTAAAATGACAACCTAACTTTTCCTTGTGTAGAAATTTTATTTGTCAACAACAAGATACCTAAAAACTCTGTGGCAATGATAGGACTGATGAACAAGTCTGTGACTAATTCTGTACAACCCGATTTGTCTTTTGCACAAGAAAAGCCAAATGTTGCACAACCCATTCTGGCACTACCTCAGCCCAGCCTTTGTCAATCAAAGGACTGTTGTTAGAGTCCTGAAAGGAAGTGGTGACCGCTACCATGGCAGAATGCTTGGGGCTGAGATCATGAGTTTGCGCTGATTTAATGGAAAGAGAACCAAAACTAGGAAGTGTTGTTCTGGTGTCAGAATCTTTCAGCTTGCCTTCAGCTGGTAGTCGGGTCTGAGGAGGAGTTTGGTCAGTAGAGCCAGAGGTAATGTCCGACTCCCCATCATTACAAATCAGGTCCCTGAGCAAACGTGGATGAGGGTGTCCTGTCGGTAACCCTTTGACCTGTAGATCAGCATCTCCACCCAATCCATGACCGCTTATGGATTCTGTTGCTTGGACCGGTGTGTGGCGAGTTGTGGTCAGAGCCGATTTATCAACACATTTGACCCATTTTGACCACAAGACTAAATCCACCTCAGGTATTACCTTCGCGGGCAAACTAACAGAACTATTTCTGACATTAACAAAGCTAAGGTCCTCAATACCAACAGCACTAGATATTGCGCTTTGTCCTTCATTATAATTATGTTTTTCCTTGCGGGAGGCACTATAAGCAGCAGGACAACCAACACTGTTACTATGTGGACAACGAGTAGTGAAGGCATCTTCAGAAGTAGAAACATTACCAGAAGAACTTTGAGTGCTTGGATTATACTCTGTGCCAAAACTATCATTTCCGTGTGTACCTGAAGCATCTGGGCTTTTATAGACAATGGCTAAACTAGACACAGAATTTCTAAAATTTAACTCGTCCTCCCCAACCTGAGCAGTTTCATTGTGTGATCCAGCTTCATCTGACATGTGTGTTAGAAGCATTTTCAGCTCACTGTCTTCATTTTTCAGGTCCCTGGCTTTTTTCTCAGTCTGCTCCTGGATCATCACCTGTCTCCATTCTTTTCTGCCAACAACAGACTCTTTATCTTTAAAAGCTCTTCTGTCCTGTGGAAAACTCTGACTATCCTCCACATTGTCTTTATTGATCAAATTTTGATCCAAATACTGTCTTTCCTCAAATTCAGAATCTCTCTGTCTTTCTGTACTCTCCAACTTTTGATCAACGAGCCAGCCTGAACTTCTGACGTGGTTCTTCACAGCTGTGAGAAAGAGGACAACCACATAAGGTCAAAGATATAGGGTCATGGGTCTCATTCAATAAATGGTAGAGGAATGATGCAATATCATAAATCATCATTTGCAAACTTACACATGTCTGTGTCGGTGCATTCAGAATCACAGCAGGAACACACTGTGGGGGAAGTCAACATTTCTTCCCACCTACATATCAAACAGAGAATTCTGTTCATTAGTATGTTTAAGTATATTTTACTCTGAAATATGCTGACAAAATACTTTTTCTGAATTTCATTGTGGGAACAATGAACAGACAAGATGTCTGCTGCCATGTTGTTGCAGCAGACAGATGAATTAACAGATCATGTCACAATACAAATGTTCTGCTTGGAAACACTACAGTCAGAGGTTCACAATACAACTTACAAAATTAAAACAGTAGCATGACTCCCAGACACTTCACTCCAGTGGTGAATGGCCTGTACATGTATGGTGATTTATCCCAACACCCTTCACACACACTGCCATACAGTCAGTCCTGGTGGCTTGCTTGGGAAGTGAGGCTGTCGTGCAGCGGTGCCCTCTGACCAGCAGGCAAGGTGGGTGAGTGCCCAAGCATACAACAACAGAGTGTGGAGCAGGGCTCAAACCAGCAACCCGCCGATTGCAGGCTAAGCTACAACTATCGCCACCATCGTCTCACCGATTTCCAAACGCTAAGACAATGTTTCCCAATTCCAGTCCTCAGGTCCCCCTGCTCTGCATGTTTTAGATGTGCCTCTACACCAGAACAGCTGATTCAAATGATTGCATGACATCTTCTGCAGCCACCAAGTCCTGCAGGAGCCTGTTAATCACCCAAAGATTCAATCCAGGTGTGTGGCAGAAGGAAAACACCTAAAACATGCAGGCAGGGGGTCTGAGGACTGGAACTGGGAAACACTGATCTAAGACACTATGAAGCCTAGGCTTAAATTTAAATCGGTAGACTGTTTACAATAACTAACATCATCAAAACTTTCTAATTGCAGCTTTTTCTGTGTGAATGGATAGTGAAAGGCACAGCTTCAACAGATTCTAAATAAATGGGTTCAGTACTTTTTCTGCCTAACTTCAGTGCTCAAGAGACGGCTCAAGTCCAAGAAAATCAAAACACCATTGAATAAATACTGAACTTCTGATGTTCAGTACAATACTGTGGTCCCATGCCATACATAGATCAAGAGACATACTAAAGCAATTTTTAACTGTGAGCAAAATTGTCACTGTCAGTCTAATAAAAATGCTTAGATTAAATGTAATTTTCACTAACCTGCCAGTAGTCTTGTTGAAGTTACAGGACTTTGCAATGCTTGAAGTGCTCAGACCAACTGACAGTGTACAGTGGAGGTGCTGCACCTGCAGACAATGTGGGTGGAAACCATGAACCTACTCAGGAGAAAAGAAAGCATAGGATTCTCCAAGATGGCTGCTGATAACGCTGCTAGATTCTGTGCAAATATCTACATGTTCCAGATGAGAACCGAAGTCTATGGTACTCATTCAAAGCTTTACAAGTGTAAAAGCATGCTCTTTAGAAATGCAAGTTTTAAAGTTTCCAACCATTGATTTCAGAAGGCGTTTCATCAGGAAAAAGTCTATTTTTAATTCCACACCTCTGTGTACTTAGTGACATTTTCTTCTGCTCCTTTCATGTCCTCAGAATTGTCCTGGAGAATCAATACATTAAACAGATGTGAATCTTACTTGTGAGACTCCTCTAAACAGAAAGGCATCCACTGAGAACTTCACCACACTGCCACCTCCTGACAGGAACTGAGAACTGCTGCCCTCCCTCCTGCTGTCCGTCATGCAACTGCAACGATAAACTCAAATCAGGAAATAACCAAGCAAATGGCTGTTATGTTTATGTTGGCTGGTTCATACCCATAATTGGTGATGATATCCACTTTAGGCAAGCTGCTGGGATCTTCAGAACTTGTGGCTTGACAGGAATCAACATAAAGCCTCTCTCCAGCCAACAGAGTTCCCGCCTGAGCCAAAAAATAAACTTGCTCTCCCAAATAGAACGTATGACCTGGAGACAGGGGCTCCCACTGGGCTAATACAAACAGAAGACAATTTTCAATTTGCAAGTATTTCAGATCATTTGACAGCTTAAGTAAACACATTAAATTAGGATTTTTGCACAGACATGTGAATCTGAAAGCTCAGACATCTATTCACCAAAAGAAAGCACGCAGAAGCAGTTATTCAATTTAGATGTAATCGTACCCATACCGACCAGCAAACGGGAACAAACTGATATTTACAAAGAGCTGGCAGAGCTAGAATGGACCACAGGCCCAATACTGGAACCAATAGGAAGAGTTTTAGTCTGTTCCCATGATCTCACAGGGAGTAAAGAGTTCTCGATATTTCCTCCTATATTTGCCTGTGAGATACATTTAAAGTTTGGAGACAGACTTTAAATGTACATTTTAGTAATTAACAAAATCTGAAACTCACTTTAAATTTCTTTCAAAATAATCTCAGAAATCAAAAAACTGAAAGTAAAATTCTGAAGATAAAAGATACTCACCATTACAGACAGTAAGGCTGAAAGTTAGTTTACTCTTGATACTCCTCAGTAAAGTTGTGTGTTGGACTTGTGGTCTATAACCAACTTTGTAAGAGTAATGAAACCTGAAGCACAAGAAGATGCATATGATGTCAGAAGGCCAAATGGGAAATAATTAAGTAATAAGGTTGTTTAAAGCAGCTCATTATGCAACAGTCTCTTTAATCTTTGATCTGCACCATGTCCTGGTTTATAACTGGATATTTATGATTGCTACAGTGTTTTGGTTCTTTGTACAAATAAAACTGAATTGAATTAAAATACTTGTTCTTCATTAAACTGATGATCATTAATCATGAACTACTTTGTGATCTGGAAAAGTGTTTTTCCACGTCCGTCTTCTTAATGTAGCTCTTTAATAGCTCAACAAAAATAATTACCTGTTATAATAGCAGTGGATGGGAAGATTAATTGGAAAAACTCTGATGACATAGCCTTGTGAGGGAGGAGTGTAGTTCAACAGGTAAGAATACACCAGCTGACCACCAGCAACCTGGAAAGAAATTAAAAAAGATCTTAAGATCTTTAGACAATGAGATTTTTATACAGTCAAAACAAGCAGGAGAAAATGCCACAGAAGAATAGAGGTTTGTGACATGTGGGGTCTTTGGTTTTGAAGAATTTATAATTGTGTAATATTCCAATATTACTTTGAGCTGAAAACTGGAACAACTAATGTGCTAAAAAAAAAAATCATCCTTTTAGAAATGCCTTAGGATTCATATCAATGCAACCAAAGAACTGCAAGCTGACATGTTGCTCTTTTAAGTGTATCCTTGGGTATTACTGAAGTAATCAATAAGTAATCTTTAAGAAATCAATTCAAAGAGTGAAACTTACACATTCATTATGCCGACATTTTCATTTTGTGCTTTAAACTGAAACCTATTTATTAGGCCAACTGAAAAGGATTTCATGTAAGTTGGTCTATGCAATTATGGAAAGAAAGTTTGTCAATTTTTCAACAGAAAATCAAATATAGCCACAACAGTGAACAGAAGATGGAAAAGGTTATCGCTTAGAAAGCTGTCTGTTCAGAGCCATCCAATCCAAACATGTCAATAAAATGCTTAGTGGAAGGAAAAAGTGTGATTGGAAAGGATGCACAGGCAATAAGCCACCCTTTGTGAAACACAACCTATTCAAGGGTTTGATGGAGTTTTACCAGATGTGTACTGCAGCTGCAGTCAGTGTTTCAATGGCTTCTAGAAACGTTTCCAGTACGGTACATGAATTAAAATTGGAGCATCCCTTTTTTAAAGCCACTCTTAAACTACAGAAAGCATCAATAATGTCTAAGAAACAGCCAACAAGCTCTTCAGCTTTTCTAGAAAAATAAGACTATTGTAGAATACTCCATTAAGATGGAAATCAATGTCCCAGACTCTGCAGCAGAGTGGAGAGGTTTAAAATCCAGGTTACTTTAGGTCCACTGCAAAGTTTTTGCAGGATTTGGAGAACAACGTGACCTGCAGGCTGTCATTTCACCAACTCCAAATTCAACACTGTGCAGTTTATCCTTCACTCTGCTGACAAATG
Source organism: Gambusia affinis (assembly GCF_019740435.1). Taxonomy (NCBI): domain Eukaryota; kingdom Metazoa; phylum Chordata; class Actinopteri; order Cyprinodontiformes; family Poeciliidae; genus Gambusia; species Gambusia affinis. The sequence continues at coordinate 575,812 of NC_057872.1, read as the reverse complement.
TTATTTTCAAGCAGGACCTGAAACCTGCCAAATGAACCAGTATATAATGACCATATAGTATCACAGGGCTAATATGGTCAGCAAACACAAAGCCCATCAAGACAATTTTGTCTACAATCAGATGCAGTCAGCATTTCAGTCACCTTTTTACTCAAGAATGTTTTGGCTGACTGCTTTTTGCTGCAGCCAAAACAGCAAAAAGCAGTTTTGGCTGCTTTTTGCCAAAACTGCTTTTTGGCAAAGCAAAAGCAAAGCAAATAATGAAGTAATGGCCTTTACTTCATTACATGAAGTACTTTATGTGTACCGAGCCCTCTGCTCTTCACTCTGTACACACATGACTCAGTCCACCAAAGCAGCACCCTTGTTAAATTTGCAGATGACACAGCTGTAGCATCTCAGCGGGGATGAATCTGCCTCCAGGATGGAGGTGGAGCGACTCAGCGTGGTGCACATTTAATAACTTCATAGTGGATTTTAGGGGAAGTGAAGGAGACGAGTTCAATAAGCCAGAAGAAGTAGTCTACTCTGAGCAGAAGGGTGTGCAGAGATGAAAATAGTTTGTGACGGTCAAAATTAAATCAGTGGAGGTTGGCTAGGTTTACATGTTCAACAGGGTAAGAGGAGTGACCGTTCAGACACAATCTGTGTCCAGCCAAAATCTGGTTTTTGTTGATTTTTTTTTTATCTCACCTTTCACTTAAAAAGGTCTGTTTGGAAGTTACTTTAAAGAGGGTTGCCTGTATCAGAATTACTATGATCCCTTTATGAAGGCTAGCTTTGGTAGAATGCTACACCAATGTAGCTGTAGTGTAAAAGCCACACCACTTGATCGACTCAAATCTGCTCAAGGTGAACTTAATATTTAAGTCCCTGAAGCATTTTCTGTTGATCAGCTTTGAGGACTAGGTAACTGAATACAGAATCCTGGTGCTGGGGGTGAATACGAACAAATATTTAAGTACTATGAGCTTTCTGTCGCCATGACTTTTGAGCTTGCCCTTACACAGATTTTCCCCCAAATATTTTTATTAGAATTTTCTATTATACAGACATCCAAAAAAAAAAAAAAAAGAAAAACAACCCCAGGGCTCACTCCATCTGCACAGAAAGAAAAGAAAAATTAAGCTTACATGTGACAGTGTTTGACAAAATGTAGGACGGGAAATCAAATATCTTTAAAGTCTTGAAGCTTTCTTTTTGTTATACAAGTCAGTTTTTCCATTGCCATGTTGTTGTTCAAAAGCTTGATCCATTCATTTGTCTTTGGTCTTTCAGTGTTCCTCTACTTCAGAGAAATCATTTGTTTAGCCTGCAAGAGGCAAAAACTCAAGTTTCTTTGTCTTCGTAGGTCCTTTAAAGCAATCAGGAAAAATGTGCAGGAAGCAAAGTTTACTGTCCATTGGAACATCCTGCTCAATCAAACAAGAGATGAACATGATAATCTCCTTCCAGAAAGTTTGAAGCTCCATTGTTCTCCATTGTATTCCATTCATTCTCAGGGACTTACGTTTGTAGATCAGTTTTTTATGCTTGTAAATATGAGAATATTTTCTTCCAATGCTAAAAGAAAAATATGAAATTTGGAAAACAGGCCTCTACTCTGATGATGGTGATTGGCTATATCCTCTATGGAAGAAAGTGGAGGTTCCGCAGTAGATTTCAGTCAGGCAGTAACAAAGCTTCTACTCTATAAGTACTTTAAAAAGTGCTTTTGGGGCAGACTGTATTTGTTTACCAGTTGTTGAAAGGACATCAAAACTACTTCACTATAAATGTCCCGTATTTTATTTAAGCCATATTCTAAAGCCTCTGTCTGCTCTTCCTGTCACCTATATCTTCCTGACAGATCTCATGTCTGTCACAAAATAAGTTCATTGAATGAGTGTTTGCTTTGTCAGACTAACAAAGTCTAGTTAGTTCAACTAATTTCTTTGTCAATGAAGTGATTTGATGTAGTTGGGTTAATTCGTTTATTTTATCTTGGATAAGGTTATAATGTCAGATTACTATTTCTTTTTTGCTTTCACAAATTATGTTGAACCTGTTGAGGTAAAAAACAGTAAAAAATAAAATAAAATAAATAAACCAATATTAGGTCAGAGATTAATTTCTTTGACTGTAGACAAGGGCATGCAGGGTTGGGTGTAATCACTTTCTCTAGTATTTTTCCTCTTTCACAAACATATCATATAAGATGAACGTTCTAACCTGAACTTGTCCGCCACACTCCAGCAGTCCGTACTGGAAGTACAAGTACCGGGATGTCACTTCGCTCGGCGTGCACGAGCCTATCCGGAACAGGGATGGCACGCTCCAGGCACGCAGCAGGAAGCGGTCCACGCGGACTGAAACTTTCTCTGAGCCGCACCAAGCCTCCACAGCGTGTGCCACCCTATCCGGGATGCTCTGATGTTGCCGCAGCGGGGGGATGAGCAGCCCGGCCAGCCCGGCGGGCAGAGGCCCTCCGTACGGAGCTGGTCGGAACAGCTCCGGTGGAACCAGCGGCATCGACGCGTGCAGAAAAACTGGCAGGCGGTAGGAGGACGGAATGGGGACGCTGTCCATAGCAGGCATCATCTCCTCTGACCACGTCGGATGCGGAACCGGGCCTCCAAGTGTGACATGAAACAGCCTCCAGAGAAGCCAGAGAAAAGCCGACATGACCAGCCAACAGGAAGAGCAAAACCGGAGAAGAGTGGAACCCAGCAGGAAACCCCGTGGATCTGATGCCACGGCTCACCTGCCAGCTTCATTATCACACCTGCTGCAGGCTGATTGGCTCTGCTCTACACAGCGCTGTCTCCCCTAACTGTTGGGAAGATTTGATTTTCTTCTTCTTCTCCCATTCTATTGGTGGTTGGGAATAAACGTAAGATTTGATTTTCGATCCGTTTGTTCCCTTTAAATGAATAAACTAAGACTAAGTAATTTATATTTGTAGCAGAGCTAGCCTAAATAATAATTTAGAAGGTCTAGGGATGCAGAAGGCTATTTTCTGAAAGCAGAAGTGGATGAAAAATAAAAATCAGGGATTGTCTCAAAATAATCACAGAACCGTGATGTTGATTACTAACCACTAACGTAATGGTGACGTCCTGTCTGACAATAATATAAAGTATTCAAAGTAAGTCATTTAAAAAACGCATCTTGACGTTTTTGAAGAAGCCCTAAAACATGATTGCCTTCAGTGGCAAGTTCTTCTACAAAGAACACAAAGAACTTAACAGATGAGAAACAAACAGCTCCTCAAACTGATATGTAGCCAAATTTACAGATTTTCCCATTTAATATAATCTAGAGTAGCAGCTACATTTGATCTGTAAACTACACTGACTGCTGAAATAAACTCCAGAGAAGCAAATGTGATTCCTCTTTCTTTCCAGTCCATGTTAAATCCCCTCTGAGGTCAGTTCCTCTCCACAGGCTGAGGACGCACATCAGGCACTGACCTCCACACTGTGGCTGACATTTCTGAAGCTGCTGGCAGTTAAAGAAAAACCTTTCCAGTGATTTTACATTTTGACAAATCACTTTCCGATTTTTTCTTTTCTTACACAACCATTAATTTGTACTCTTTTTTTTTTTTAAAGGAGAAATGTGTCCATAATTTTCAAATTACCATCTATGGCCCGGTCCCAATATTCACACTGGCCCTCTATGAATGTGTACTCAGAGTTCAAGTATGTAGATGACTTTGATTTCCAAAGTCATTGCTGGAGATATTTGGCTGTTCAAACGTGTTTTGTTATAACTTGCTGAGCAGAATTCAGTGTATTCACACATGCTCAGTAATTTCAACACTTTACTTTTGAAAACAGTTTTTTTACGACAGCTTCCTCTGTGAACATTGCCATATTTCCAATGGCAACTTTTTATTTTATGTCGGTTTTATCAAAAAAAAATACACATTAAAATGTACTTTCACAATGTACATTCAATTTAATGCTATTATTCAGCTAACTAAAGGTATGATTACCAGTGGTGGATAGTAACAAATGCAAATACTTCGTTACTGTACTTAAGTACAATTTTCATTTATCTGTACTTTATTTAAGTGGATTTAATCATGGATACTTTTGACTTTTACTCCACTACATTTTACAGTAAGTATCTGTACTTTCTACTACATTTCTACAAAACCGTCTCGTTACTCGTTACATCCAAGTCGCATTGCGCTTTTTTCCCGTTAAAATGTGAAGTTCAGGTACTTAACGTGGCGCTGTAAAATCCAAACAATAACGTGAGTTATTAATTACGTCTGTCAATAGTTTTGTATATGATATGAAATTTCTCTTGCATTTGTGACATTTCTGTTTTACTTTCTTCACACTTTGTGTGACTGTTCTATTATTTATTCTTTTATCTGCTCATGTCAAACCTTTTTAGTACTGATGTGTGCCTTATCATACTATTTTCTTTGAATTTTCAAGAAAGACAAAAAAATTACCATATTTCCACTTTTTAATTTAAAACGATACATGCAGCAATGAATGGGTAATATACTGTAATGACACCAACAGCGCAGATGTAGTCCTGCCAAACAGGGTTTTTTAGAAATAAGTACGAGCTGCTATTCCTGAGGCTGCAGCTCACGCCTCTAACAAACTGTTGCACTCAGCAGAAAGCTTCGCTGCTAACCCAACTCTGAACACTCTCCACTTCCGGTCCTGGTCCTGCCGCTCCACCGACCACCGACATGACAGACCTATCACATGTGAGTGGGAGTCAGCAGAGTCAGACAGGGGAAGCCCATAACACTCTACACACAACAATAAGGATCACAATGCGACTTATAACAAATAAACCATATGGACCCCAGCAGAACTAAAACACAGAATTGTTACAATACTTTGCGAGAAGGTACCCGAGTCCAGCAGATTTTGCAGCAACAATGGTATAGGTTTTTCCTGATGGTCCGTGAGATGGTCCGAAGGGGTCGGGACGTCGGGTGCATTGTGTGATGGGTGGCGGCCGAGGGAGGGGACCCTGGCAGTCCGATCCTCGGTTGCAGAAGCTAGCTCTTGGGACGTGGAATGTCTGATGTCTGCCCCCCTTAGCTTTTTGTTACCACACTCGCGATGAGGTTGCATTTTGATAGATTTATGCCTGTGGCATCTGGCCGCTGTAGCAGTTCAGGGAGAGTACAAGGTTCTGTGACGTTAAGCCGAGAATTGCATCCCTTGTGGTGGGAGCGCGCATCGCTCTAAACTCTCGCATATTGATGAGAAAACGGACTGAAATATAACCGAAGAGGCAACTTTTAAAGATATTCGTAACATTATCATGTTTCTTAACCATGTAAATCCTTAAACGGTGGATTTTATTTTACATATGAATTGAAATAAATACGGTTTTGATACCTTTATTGAGTCATACGAGTCAAATGTTTTACAGTCCGATCATCTCTGCAATTCCCCGCTTTTTCTTTTAACACCATAATAGCTTAAAGCATAAGAAAATAGAGGCCCATTATGTAGGACATTTTATATCAATATTAGTTTTCCAGTCTATTAATACAGGAGAGGATGCATTTTAATTTCTGAACCTGCCATTATCTGCATCCCCTGTCTATTATCTTATTGATATGAAACTTATACCATTAGCTCATAGAACAAGAGTGATTTTGTAGAAAAGCTTACATCTTTCTTAACTGTCTGACTTAGCAGGAGAGGCATATTTTGGCACAGCACATTATTAACCTGCCAATATTTGCATGCCCCATTTTTCAGTTCAAAAGCTGTCATACAGATATGAAAGTATACCGATTGCTCAGAGGATATGTGTCATTATGTAGAAAATTTCATATGACACATTACCATTCAATATTTTCCACACTGCAGGGCATGCATTTTCTGGCAAGGGACATTTGGAGACCTTCCTCTTCTGGCATCAGTGGACTATTTGGTCTTATGCATTCATTATGTCACAACAAAGGATAACACAGCAAAAAATATTCATAAAGAACCCACTTTACTCAAATCCAACTGTTAAGTAATACACATTCATCAATCTGTGTCAGCTGGGCTTCTTGGTACAGTGCTGGTGGTGCTACTTGTTGCAGCTTTTGTAGGCAATCTGAAAATTACATACATCATCATGGGGAAGTTGCACTTCACTCAACTGCTTTTACAATAAACATTTACCAAGCAAAGAGAAGCATAGTATTATTCATTACCAAATCTAAATTACAGTTAGTTTCTCTGATCATAGGCTTCCTCATTTTATCACAACTCATCTGTTGTAATGCTTCCGTAATGAATTGTAAAGCTTAGCAACAGGATATGCATTTTTGCTAGAAAAAGATCCATTGTACAGTTTGTATTTCATTTCTGTGTAAATATTTATTAGAAAGCAGAATAATCCAAAGCAGTTCAAAAATCACAGTTGAACGTTTTCTCCCAGCATGCCTCAGGTTTTCAGGAAAATGTTTAAGAAGTCTTCTGTGGCACCTTGATTGTCACCTGAAACAAGCAGAACATTTCATCTTTCACTCATCCTGTAGCCTTTAAAACACCAACCCCTTGTTCTACACTTTGCTTCATGCAGAGGCTCCAAGACCTTCGGCTATTGAGGAAAAACCGACGGCTGGAGTTGTGAGCTGTGAAACCATTAGAACTGATTTTACCCAATCTTTATTGGCCAGGACTTATGTAAAGCCACAGCTCAACTATGAGCTCTACAAGTCATTTGAGTGCATGTCAAATGGTGCTCTATAAAATTAATGATATTTTTCTGGTCATACATTGCTTCAGTAAGGTTTAATGCATCCTTGTTTTATGGCATTTTAGTGGTGATCTACTGCTCCAGAAAGCAAGACTCAGGTTTGGTTTTCAGACTCTGTCGGTCTGTAAACATGAATTAAAAGGTTTGAAGGAATAATTTTTAGTAAGATCTTGTTTGTGGCAGATTATCATACCAAAGTCTAAACTCCTTGGCTTGATGATGTGGTAATTTCTGTGTAGGGGTTAGTCGGGATAGTTAGACTCAGGACAGTCCTATGACTAACAGAGAGATGGGCAGAACCAGTGCCAAGCAATGGTCAGTGGAGTTAAAGGAGCAGTATTATGTACACTGGCTAAAAAAAAGTTCCCACCAAAGAAAAAGGTCAGACAGTAATATTTTGTTGAACTACCTTTAGCTTTGATAACGGCACACACTAGCTGGAACATTGTTTTGATAAGCTTTTGCAATGTCAAGATTTATTTGTATCCAGTGTTGTATTCGTTTTTCACCAAGACCTTACATTGATGATGGTAGAGTCTGACCTCTCCAGCACATCCCAAAGATTGTGTGGCCAAACAAAATGATGTCTCACACTCCCTGAACCACTTTTTCAATCCAACTTGTTGAATCCTGGCATCTTGATGCATTGTCATCTTGGAATATCACCATGCCATCAAGGAAGAAGACATCCATTGATGGAATAATCTGGCCATTCAGTGTATTCAGAGAGCCATCTGAACTCAGCCTGTGAACACATACTGTTGCTGTTACATGACTAACTACAGCAACCCAAGACCACAGCACTCCCCCCACAGGCTTGTACATTGGCCAGTAGGCATGATGGGTAATCACTTCACCTGCCTCTCTGCTTACCCAGGTGCACCCATCACTCTGGAACAAGGTAAATCTGGAGCAACTGAAAAGGTCATGTGGTTTGATCCAGAGTTTAATCTTTATGACGATCGGTCCCCACTGTCCTTCCAGTTTTTAATCATGTGTTGGACCGTTCTTACCCTAATTTTAGTAGTTTTTGTAATCTCCTTAAAACCGATTGACATCATTTCCATGACCATGGGATGCGTCTTTCAACATTTTACTTTTTGTTTTGATAAAAGTATTTAGTTCCATTTGAAATCACATCCACGACCCTGCTGGACCTGAGTTTACCTTTCAGAAAGAATCACTGATTGTGATGTTATAAAGTCGAATGTTTAGTCAGGTTCATGTGAACATTTAGTTTCACTTTCCTTTGAAACTCCTCCTCAAGTAGATTCCATGTTTGTTTATGTTCTTGACTTGTTTAATCATCAAAAATATATCAGTGTGGTTATTAATATTTTCTTAGTGACTATATCCTGTATAATCAGTTTTTATTGGTACTCTAAGAATGAAGAAAAGAATGAAAAGAATGACCCTTCAGACCAAGAGATTTTTTTTCTATTAATAAGAATAAGAGTTTTATGTCTCAGATAGCTGATAAATTGCTACAGTTAATGGTTCACCATTTATAAGTCTATAAATTCTCTACCTGTTGCTTCATTTCTAAGACTCCTCCCCTCCACATCCTGTCTGCTCCAACCTCTGCCAGGCCAATTCAGACTTGATGCTCTCATTGTTAGCTTTCAGGATGTGAGGTGCATGTTGGGTAATTACCGTTTTAACTTCTGTGTAGGCTTCCAGTCCATACTCTCCCAACTCTCTGCCATTACCTGAGGCTTTGTAGCCTCCAAATGGAGCCTGGGAAGCAAACACGTTGTAACAGTTTATCCTGCAGAGAAAGAGGCAAAACAAAAGTCATTTTAGATGCATATTATACACACAGCCATTTTACAGTGTATTTTTTGTTTGCCAAAATATATTAGCATATACCAGTACATTCAGACTGAGCTCTGGACTTTGACTGGGCTATTGAAATTGATTTGTTTGGCATCAAAGACTTGCTGTGTTTGCTGTCATTGTTCTGTTGATGACCAAGTTCACCTGGGTGGTGTTTTATAGTTAATCTCTGAACCTATAAATGGACTATCATCTCAAACTGAATGCCAACACAAACTATTTGTCTACATTTAATACGGTTTCCCTTTCATGTCACATCACTAAAGATTAAAACATAAATGAGATTTTACATGAACACCTGCTTTGCACTGTAATAACAGAATCATTAAGAAAAACCTGATGAAATAGTGCTGGACAAAATTATGTTGCCTGTAACTTAATATTTTGTTGATCAACCTTTGGAGGTAATCCCTGGAATCAAAGGATTTCTGTAACCGTCAATGAGATTTCTGTACCTCAGTACAATTTTTTTTCTAAATATAGTTCACACTATCTGATTGGCAACAACTTCATGTCCCCCACCAAGCAAATTAATAATTTAAGGTTGGCTTAGATCCGGGGGGCCCAAAGTTGGTCCTGGAGGCCCGGCATCCTGCATCTTTTAGTCTCTCCCTGGTTTTAAAGCACCTGGATCCAATGATGGCTCATTAGAAGGCTTAAGAAGAACAATGACATGCTGAGAAGGTTGTTACTACTACCAGGGAGAGAACTAACAGATGCAGGATCCCGGCCCTCGTGGACCGACTCTGGGCACCCCTAGTGTAGATAAATCTTCAGAAAAGGCCCACATACCAGACTGTGCCAGCCCGGAGCCCACTGGACACATAGTTCGCTTTGTCAATGTCAGTTGTGAAAACTGAAGCTGCAAGTCCATATTTGGTGTCGTTGGCTCTGGTTATAACCTCCTCCAGTGTTTTAAATTTAAATATCTGCATCACTGGACCAAATATCTAGAAAAGAAACAACAAAAACAAAACAGAAAAATAGACAGAAATGTTCACCCAGGCCAAAGTCAATCATAACATAGTTTCAATGAGCTGTGTGGGTGTGGATGGATGATGCTTAATATTGTGTGTGTGTGTGTGTGTGTGGGGGGGGGATAAACATTGGTTAATGTTGACCCAGTTTTAATTAGTGGACTGGTACAGATATGTTGGCTAATACAGAGTTTGATGCAGAAACATCATGCATTCCTAGTTCCCTAAATCAATGAAGAAAAGTGGCTCTCATCACAGGTGGTGTAGAGATTAACAGAGTAGGGACACACAAAGAGGATGTGATTATATCCAAGTGGAGGTGGAGACCAGACAAAGCCCACACCTCCACCTCACAGCGCAGTGGAAGGAGCATGTGGCCAGTCATGTTTGATCTGCTCTAGTTAACCGACACTATTTCTTAGAGGAGTATAATGGAAATATTGACTGTTTGTTAATCAGTAAAGGAGCTAATGCTTGTAGCATAAATTAGAAGCTACAAGTTCTCAATTCAGTACTATTAAATCTAGAATTCTTAAATTTGAAGATCTGGTGGAATTTAAAATTGCTCAAATTATGTTTAAGGCATCTAATAAACTGTTACCTGAGCTCATACAAAGCATAATTTTTAAAGGAGGAAATAAATTAAGGGGTTACTAAAACTTAAGGTATACACACAACAGGAAAGAGCTTTTGTATTTCAATTCATGGTGTAAAATTATGGAACAAGTAAAATGAGGAGTTAAAACAAAGTCAAAATTTAATGTAATTTAAAAGGAAATATAAGAACTTCATTTTCAAAAGATATAGAAATATGGGTGAGAGATAGCTCTAAACCTAAAGTATATCTAAATCTAAAGTATATGTAAATTGAGGCTAACACATGAGTGTGTGGGTATGGATGTATGTACTTGGACATATGTAAACCCAGATAAAACATAGGTTTTTTTACCCAGATAAAAAAAAAAAAACGTGTTTTTTTCCCATTTTATTTTTTTAATTTATTTTAATAATGAGGGTCCATCTGAAAATATTGTACGAGTTTACGGGGCAGGAGCTCATAAATTTCTTACTTCTTATTGTGGTACAAAGAATATGTGTCTTTTGCATTCCTTGTTCATGTGTGTTAAGTTATCATGTTTGAAATAAATAAATAAATGCTCCTCCTTTTAAAGGAGGCAGAACTGATGAAAGAGGGTGGAGTAACACTTTAACCCCTAGTGGCAGGGCTTGAAAATATAACCGTTTGCCTGCATCTCTTCATGTCTAAGCAGACCATGGAGATCTCAGAAAACATATAAGCCTGGAGGAAAAACCCAAAGCATAGTACACCGTCTATACAACCATCCACACCATTCTACCTCCTCCCTGGCAATGATCATGTTGTCCTGGACATCTCCAAACACCGTAGGCTGGATGAAGTAGCCTCTGTCTGCTGCCACTCCTCCTCCACACATCAGCTTGGCACCTTCTCTCTTCCCACTGCTGATGTAGCCCAGAATCTTGTTGAACTGCTCCTGATCTACCTGGAAACATCACAGAAGGAACAGAATCTCAAGTTCATCCTAAAGTCAGTGAACTTCAAAAGACCCTGAATGTACCAGAAAAGGTCACCATGACCTTGGTGAACATTTTGGGGAAAACCCGGTCTGATCTGGAAAGATGGCATCCATTCCACTTTGGATGCAGCAGCTCTTTTCTAGGAAACTGGTTAAACAATGCCAATTCCGGTACCAGACCAAGAAAGAGTCCCAGTTTAACTCACCTCTCTACGGCTTCTGAATATGTTAATAGTTACAGTTCAGGTTTAACATTGAATCCCTAGTTTTCCTAATTCTGGTTGCAACTCAGTGCATCCTCAATGACATGCATATTCTATCACTGAGGGTGATAGCCTAAGGATAGCCTTTAGCACCATTTTAGACTCAGTTGGCTTTACTCAAAGAAGTCCGACTCACTCTTTTCATCATGCTCAATGCGATATGTTGGCACAAAGCAGGGGCGCCACCAGGAATCTTGGGCCTCGTGACAAAACATTTAATTGGGCCCCCTACTCAGCTGCTGTTACAAATTTTTAGCTTACTGAATTGTCTCTCCATATGAATAACAGTCATAGGCAAGATGCAAAATATACATGAAGCAATCCAGACTTATCAAAAAATACTAGGTAGTTGCATTTTATTCAGCTGCAGTACAGAACTATAATCAAAAAATGTTTTCTCCATATTTGTTACACCTGGCACCATACCGTGTCAGTTTGTTTATGAGACAGATAATCTGTGAAAACAATCAATCTCTTCCACCTGCTCCCTGAGCATTTCTTTAGCTATTGCTAGCTAAAGTAATGCAACGTTCCAACCACAACAACCAATCAGAACCAGTAGGAGGGTCTTAGCGCTGTCAATCAACCTAATTCCCTCACTGCTAAATGTCCAAAACAACATTTTGCAATGTTAACAATGTTAATATTAATATTGTTAATGTTAAAAATATTTTGTAACAATGTGAGAAACAACATATCATTACAAGAAAATGTTTATCTGCTGTCATTGGTAGCTACACTAGGAATTGTCAGAACTTATAGTTTGGCTCGGGGGCCCTCTTGCTGCTATGATCATCAGCACCTCTAACAGCATTTCAACATGAATTTAGTGAAATTTAGGAGGGGGAGCAGTTTAATTGGCCAACCTAAAAAGCAATCAGTGATAATTGTGGTTTACTGAAATATATTTGTGAACAAACAGAGCCCAAACTCAAAGATTAAACTCAGCATCAGATTTTAGCTATAAAAAAAATCTAAATATGAAGATTGTTCTTTGAACTTTTACAAAATAAATTTGCCAGCTCCTTAAAATCATAAATTTAAATTTTAAGCAATTTAAAATCTTTTAACTTATCTATGCTGAAACCATTAAGTCAAATCAAATTTAGCAGCATTGATATTCTGCAAGTCAATGACTTGATGCAACCTGCTGTGTTTCCTCAGACACAAACTGTTTAAACTCATTTGAATATAAACTGAGCTTAGTGCACAGAGTAACATTAAGCTCAGTTACTTAGTGTAACTGAGCTTACATTAAGTAACTGTAAGCTCAGTTACAGTTGTGTGTGACTGAACTGAAACAACTTTGTAAAGTGCCTGGAGACGACATTTGTTGTGAAATGTGGCAATATAAATAAAGTGAATTGAATTGTGAGAGTTTGTGTTACCTGAGGGCCCTGCTCAGTCTTGAAGTCAAACGGGTCTCCCACCACTCTTTTTTCAGCACGTGCCACACTGCGCTCCACAAACTCATCGTAGACATCCGATTGGACGAAAACTCGAGAGCCAGCACAGCAACACTGGCCTTGATTGAAAAACAGGCCAACGTGGGACTGCTCCACAGCATTTTCCACTAAAAAATTATTCAAAAAGATTAGGCAGCAACTTTAATGTGATCATAACAGGCCGTCAGAAAAAATATTCTGCAAAAAACAAAACGGTGAATATGTCTGAATTTAGCACAGAATGGTTTAAAAAGATAATTGTGTGGACAAACTAACAACTGAAGTAAAACCCAGAGGAAAATGAATACATACAGTTGGCATCAGACAGAATGATATTTGGACTCTTTCCTCCCAGTTCTAATGTGACTTTCTTCAGGTTACTGCTGCCTGCTGCCTGCTGGATCAGATGACCCACCTGACAGAAAAATCAGTTTGGAGATGAAACTAAATTATGCAAGAATTCATTAAATGAAAAAAAAATTACTTGCAACATGTGAGCCCATTAAAGCCTTCTCCTGAAATAAATCATAGCTGATAGGTACAAAACCTTCTTACAGAAACTGATTCGAGTTGATTCTTGTTAGAGGCAGAATAAGACTGACCTCAAATACCTTCACTGAAAATCGGTGGCAATATTCTCAGTTTCCCAAATGAATTCAAGTATGACAGCTTGAATTTATAGGCTTACTCGCCACTCTGCCTCTGCATGGATGTCCATGTGTGTGTTCAGATACATGCTGAAAATATGAAAGTACAACTCACCTATGACCCATTCACTGGGATTTTGTAGAAAGTGAAAGACAAACAGAACTCCACCCATTGACCGGAGTCATTTCATCTTGGGCCATTAGGACCAGCTGTGTGACTAGTTTAGGGTGAAATCTCTTATCCAAATATAGACACTTACACAGCATACAGATTTATTTAAACACACTGGAACGTGTTGGATCAATCCATGCTTTCAGTGTTGAGGAGGTGATTTATAGAGCTTTTAAAAGGGACATATCATGAGAATTCTCTTGCCATTTATTATGTTTTGTCTATGATGTCACCACATTTGCTGTGGAATTGCTAAACGGGGTCATTGACTTCCAGCTAATCGGTTTTGTGAATCTGCCATGTTTTTCCCTTGCAGTGATTTTATAGTCCAACTTCAGCTATGCATAAGTTGCAAGTAGCCAAGTCAAACTGTTCGGTTCTAGGGTGTGTTAAACAACAGGATTCCTTACGTCGCCTCCAGCATCAGAGCCTCTTCAAAGTGTCTGGTTAAGATGGATTTTTCTTGGAAACATCCCCACATCCTTGGGGAAAGTCTGTTTTTTTAGCACTTATGGACAAGTGCTTTGGCAACCTACACCAATATAAGAGGAATTACCCAAAAGACTTTGTCTGATTGAGGCATCAGTTCCTCCCGTCTACTGAAACAACGAATGTAGCAAAGCAGTAAACTCTTAAAGCTAAAATGACAAAGATTATTTTAGACATTAATTTTGTATGTTGTTAATGACACCCTGGCCGTTGGTTTGATAGTAGTATTGAGCCTTCTCACAGCGCTGTGTGCTAGCTTTAGCTGCCTCCTGCAGGTTCGTCATCTTCATTCTGTTGCTCTAAGTCAGACTCTGCCTTCAACATGTATGGATGCTGGATGGTTATTGACATCTTTAATAAGCTTTGATAGCAGAAATATGATTATCTACGTCCAGAGAAACTTTTTATCCCAAACTACAAAATGGTTGAATGTGCTGGAGTGTGTCCAATCTTAATTGCTCAATCCCCCAACTTCTTAAAACTATCAATGACTTTAGTTATATTTCCGGTTATAAACTTAACGAATCTAAATCCGCCATCCTATTTTTAAAACAGGCTGAAAGAAATAACCCTCCAATTCATACAACATTTCAGGTGGCAAAAGAGAGCCTTACTTACTTAGGCATAAAGATTACTCCAAACATAGATGACCTGGTTCGGGCAAATTACACGCCGGTGGTTAATTCAATAATGGAATCGCTTGATAGATTGTCTACCTTACCTATATCTATGATTGGCCGTATAAATATTCTCAAAATGAACGTTCTTCCTAAATTCTTATATCTTTTCCAGGCTATCCCCCTTAATCCTCCTGACGGTTTTTTTGCGAAAATTCAAACCTTCCTAAATAACTTCATTTGGAACAACAGACGAGCCCGATTACGGTTATCCTTACTATATCTTCCATATGACAGAGGAGGGCTGGGTGTGCCAAATTTCAAGTGGTATTATTGGGCTGCTCAGCTCTCTAGTGCTTCTTGCTGGTTTTCAGCAACTGATATGTCGTGGGTAAAAATAGAAAATATAAATTCCACTCCTTTATCCCTAAATTCATATCTATACTCAAGGAAACGCAAAGACTTATTAAAAAATACTTCCAACCCATTTGTTAAAAATACTATCCGAGTATGGTATGATGTACATAAATTCAAAAATGAAACACCAACATTATCCCAATTCTCCCCGATCTGATGCAATATGTCATTTGAACCAGGTAGGAAAGACATGGGCTTTAAAACATGGTTTGCTAAAGGTTTATGCAAAGTCTCAGATTTATTTGATAATGGGATTATGATGAGGTTTGAAGATTTGAAACAAAAATTTGACATTCCAACTAAACATTTTTTTAAGTTTCTGCAAATAAGAAGTTTTGTCTTGGGTACTCAAAGTCTCTAACATTGCCTAATCTTACTTCTATAGAAGAACTGGCAACAAATGACCATTTGAAGAAGGGCCTAATATCCTGCTTTTATAACATCATCACAGACAGACATCCTCAGAGCACAAACGACTGGCCTGGTGTGAAGACTTGAAATGTAATATATCAGTAGAGGAATGGCAGAGGGCCTGTCTAAAGGCACAGACACAATCTATTAATACTCAGTTTAAGTTAATCCAATACAAATGTTTGATGAGAACATATGTTACTCCAACATTACTAAATAAATTTAATTCCAACATCCCGGATACATGTGTGGAGATAAAGGGAATTTGATTCACTGCCTTTGGGAATGTCCTTAGATTCAGAAATTTTGGAAGGAGGTTTTGGATAAACTTTCACTTATCATTGGTATTGATCTCAATCTGTGTCCTGGGTTGTGTGTCTTAGGAATTTTCCCCACTCAAACTCAAATAAGCAAAGTCGATCAAAAGTCCATAATTTATTGTTTGGTGCAGGCCAAATATAGTATAGCCAGGTCCTGGAAATCTGTAACCAGACCCCAGCTAAAAACTTGGATGTCTACATTATCAAGCTCTCTTGCCTTGGAGAAACTCACCTTTATGATTAAAGGTAAATACTATGTGTTCCAAAAGATATGGGAAAAGTTTTTGCTATTCTTGGAAAATTTAAATACTCATAATGAGGATTGACTGATTGTTCTCTAGCTAATTTTGATTATGTATTCATTCTTATAGTGGCTGTAAGTATGTTATATTCATGTTAATTCCAAATGTACTCACTTGCTCAAAAATGTATGAAACTTAAACACTGACGTCGGGATGCATAGAACCAGGGAGGACGATGCCTTCACCTCATACCCAGCCTGTGGACTGTGATTAAATCTCTTGGACTAAGTCTCAACATACTCCCCTGAGATATCAATCTTAAAATATTTTGTCTCACTGTAATCATCTAATGCTGGTCACCTTGAATGTTTAAATTGTTAATGTGTTTTCTTTTTTTTTTTTTTTTTTTTTATTTTGTTAGGTGTTTTGTGCACTTGTGAGTTATTTGTCTGTATGTCTCTTTGAATTGTAAAAGACAATAAACAGATTTTTGAAAAAGAAAAAGAATGTGCTGGAGTGGAACGTTCTGCGGCCTGGAGCGGGGCAGGGCGTGAAATGTCTTATTTACATTAAAAA
Source organism: Gambusia affinis (assembly GCF_019740435.1). Taxonomy (NCBI): domain Eukaryota; kingdom Metazoa; phylum Chordata; class Actinopteri; order Cyprinodontiformes; family Poeciliidae; genus Gambusia; species Gambusia affinis. The sequence goes on along the minus strand of NC_057872.1, from coordinate 559,118 downwards.
TTTAAAATAAAAAAAAACGCAGCAAAGCGAGATGATCTAAAACATCTCAGAGCATGGAGTAAATGAGGATGTGTGGCAATACAATAACCAGGAATTCAGTCCGAAGCATTGACGTTCTACTTTATATGGACCATAAGTGAATGATTTACGTAAAATGTGAAAAGGAAGGATTTCAAAGCATGACATTTCCACTTTAATTTGGTTACCCCAGCATTGTGTCCTGATTTATGATTGCATATACTTGTTCCAACGTTACCCGTTTTACTAATACTGTATATAAACAGTCAGTAAACCTGGGTTGATCTACCAACTCAATCAGCTTCATCATGCCACCAATGAAAATATTCAATGCTGTAGGTTAGTGAGGTCAGATACTACAAAGAAAACCTAGATATGCTGGGCTGGTGTCACAGAGCAGGGGCCTTTGGTGTAATTCTATGGACAAGCTTAAGTAGAAGAAACAAAATAATCTAAAAAAAAAGTGCAAATACAGAAGCAAGGCATGGAGAGTAAATTAAGATTTAGCCCATGCATAAGCAGCAGCCATTATGTGGAGGTCTCCTCACTGAGGAAAGTCTGTCTAGAAACAGAACAGTTCAAGTCGGCTGCCAGATGTGAACTTCTCTACCTACAGCTGTGCACCTGAGGATAGGACCGGACTTTCCTTAGCTCCAGATGTGAACAGAACCTTCTGACAGATGTACCTCTGTGGACCCAGTAAAGGCCACCTTGTCAACATCCATGTGGTTGGCAATGGCTGCACCAGCTGTTGGTCCCATTCCAGGCAAGATATTGACCACGCCTTCAGGAAATCCAACCTGAACACAAATCCAAATAACCACTTGCATTTTTATTTTCAGCACAGAAGAGAAAAAAAGTCTTGGTCTTCGGTAGGTCTGCATGGTTCCACGTTCCCATGTTCTTTCCTCTCCTAATTTGTGCTTCCTAAACTCTAACTTTTAGCGTTTTGGGCAATGTCATTTCTACATTGGTGTAAGACTGTCTGACCGACTAAATATTACATTAGTATTGAAAATGCAAGTTTAAAACTCTTGGAATATATTAGCCAACAAATATTGCACTCCAAATAGTCCTTTGTGATATTAATATTGTGATGACACCATTCTTTAGGTTGTGTTCAGGCAGAAGTGACTATAAAAACAATAAAAAGTGGAATACCTCTTTAATAAGACTGGCCACATAGAGGGCTGTGAGTGGCGTTTGCTCAGCTACTTTCATCACGACAGTATTACCAGTTGCTAAGGCTGGCCCAAGTTTCCAGGCCTGCATCACCAGAGGGAAGTTCCACTGCAGCAAAGAAGAAAAATACAGAGTGCATAACAGTATTGTTACCTTTTGTCTCATGCCAGAACTTCACTGCTGTTAACTCAATGCTGCAATCATAAGAGTTTTTGCAGACAGCACCAAATTACCTTACTGACATTCTTATTGGTACCTTTACAGCTCAATGATACAAATGGAAAATGACTCTATTAAGTACATTTCTGTCAACAGTTCATTTAGTTATGGGTTAAAAATGAACAAGGACTAAATAATACAAATGTATTAAATAATTGGAAAAGACTCAGTACTGACAATTTCAGTGGACCTCTAAATAAGAAACTGGTCAGATACATTGTTCAGGGGTGATTTTAATAGAAATTAAAGTTCTCAGGGTTCTTTCTATGTACTGGGATCTTCAGTTCAGTTTTTTATTAGGATACAAGTCAGGTGCTTTACTCTGCCATTCTAACAGTTTTTCTCTGAAACCATTGCAGAGTTTTCTTGACTATGCGCTTTGAACAAGTCTTTTCTGAGTCTTATCAAGAATGTCCTGGAAAATTTCTCTATCCATCCTTATTTCGGTCACAAGACGTTTTCCAGTTCCATCTCCTGAAAACAACCCACATCGTCTTGCTCCATCATATAAACTTAATTTTTGACATGGAATCTATAGGATATTGAAACATTCTACCTCCAAATATCTCGTGCCCAAAGACACACACAACGTTCGGTTGTTAGAACAGCTGTACCATGTACAGAGGCTACAGCCCTCAAAGTAGCTGCCACAGAAAGGATTCTGGGTCGCAGGCCATCTTAGGCCCTTCTTTCTCCAACATTTTTCCTGTTTGATTCATGTTCAATAGAGGCCATAGTGCCAAACATAAGTCGTGTTCTTTCCACTTGTTTGTTCAAAGTGTCAACAGGGTAGTGAAATATACATAATATTGGCAAATATTGGTGATTAGTCATAACATTAATATTGGCCCAAATTTTCATATTGGTGCATCCCTAGTTTTAAGCACACATAAATAAATTATATTAAACATACATACAAGTCACCCAGAGGAGACGGATTACCAGCTGAATGGTATAAAATATTTAGGAGATCTATAAAACCTTTGCTGTTAAAGTGTTTTAATCATGTGCTTAAAGGAGGGGAAACTCCACCATCCTGGAAACAAGCAATAATATCCATTATACCAAAACCAGGAAAGGATCAAAGTGAGTGTAGCTCATATCGGCCCATTTCGATCTTGAACATTGATTAAAAAATATTCACTTCAATAATTGTCAGTAGACTAGAAAATATTATCCCCGAACTGATTGATACAGACCAGACAGGATTTATCAACAATACATGAACACAGGATAATGTGAGGCGAGCGTTACACCTGTTCCACATTATGAGCAGAAATCATTTGAAATCTTTAGCAATCAGTTTCAATGCTGAAAAAGCCTTTGATTCTGTACGATGGGATTACTTATATTTGGTTCTGCAGCAATTTGGTTTTAATAATACAATGATAAATTGTTTAAAATCATTATATAGTTCACCAGAAGCCCAGATCAAAATAAATGGAGGCCTTTCAGGCACAATTCCTCTGGAACGAGGCTGCAGGCAAGGATGTCCTCTGAGTCCAATCCTCTTTGCACTTTTTATAGAACCACTTGCTCAAAAGATCAGGGAAGACCCAGAAATGAAGGGAATCATATCTAAGGGAAGAGAATACAGATTATGTCCTGGTGACCTTATCTGACCCAGATGCCAGTCTGTCCAACCTCATGTCCTGCCTCCACCAGTTTGGACTTCATTCAGGTTATAAATTAAATATTGGAAAAACTCAGACCCTGTGCTTTAACTATTGACCCCGAGATGAAATAAGTAACCAGTTCAAATTTAATTGGAAAACAAGAACCATGAAATATTTAGGTGTTAATATTACTAAAAATGTAAACAAAATATACAAAGCTAATTCTGGTACTATGACTAATAAAGTTAAAAATAACCTGGACAAATGGGCTCCCCTGATGCTCCATTTGTACAACCGAACAGAAATCATAAAAATGATCATTTTACCTCAATGTTGTTCCTTTTTCAATCTTTACCAATAGAAATTCCTACCAAGCAGTTTAACGAGTGGAACCGGATCATTTCCAGGTTTATATGGCAGAATAAGAAACCAAGGGTACGTTATAAAACGTTACAGTTACCAAGAGATAAAGGAGGAATGTCACTCCCATGTTTGGAAAATTATTACAGAGCAGCACAACTTCAATTTGAGGTTTACTGGTGTGAAGAGGGAAAATGGAAAGAACTAGAATTAAGTCAAATTGACAAACACCTCAAGACTAAATATGCAGATGAGTTGTGTGTTGCCACAAAAGTCCCTCTCAATATCAGGTTTAGAGAGTTTTCCACTTTTAGAAAGGAAAACTAGGTTATTAAGATGGATGAACACGATAGGGACTTTGTACCAGCACAACTTGACTCAAAATTCAATCAACTAACCAGAAAAGGCTTGACATCAAACTGCAGGATTTCTTCTGGTACTGATCTGGAAAGTTTCCAACAACTGCAGGAAAAATTTGACCTTGACAAACGAGACTTTTTCAGATACTTGCAGCTCAGGCATCACTTTAATAAGAACATTAAAATGTTGGAAAAAAAATGATCAGGACCTAATTAATATCTTTATTGATGCTTATAAAGGTAAATCTTATAAGAAGAGGCTGTCCAGACTGTATGTGTGCTTAGAAAATAATAAAAAAACATCTACATTATATATTAAAAACACATGGGAAAGAGAGGCTAAAATAACGCTGACAGAGGACGAGTGGCTCAACATTTGCCAAACAAACTCCACCACCACTAACTCAGGACACTGGAGGGAACATTCATGGAAGAATATTGTTAGGGTTTTTTATAATCTCAAAAGGACTTTTTCTCAGACAGCAGATCTGAATCTGGACATTGTTGGAGACGATGTAACAATGTGATGGCTGCCCATTGATTCATTCCTTCTGGCTGACGGTAGCCAAAGAGATAAGAAGCAATTCTTGGTTTCGAAATAGAGTACAATTTTAAAATTATATACCCAAGTAATTTACCAAATGAACTCAACACTCAAGATAAGCACCTTCTGAAAATAATACTGATAGCAGGAAAGAAATCAATAACAAGAAGGAGGCTCAGTGGGAGCCCAGCGACGTTGTGTGACTGGTCAGCCACTGTTGAAGAAATACATGAAATGGAAATACTGACCTTCTCTATTAGACTCCAGGAAAACAAAATCCAAAAATATTGGTTGAAATGGTTAATATATAGGAATTTGAAAGTAAATTGAGTGTTAAATTCATTATTCTGGGTGCTGTATGGTTTGGCAGGACTTGGTAATTCTGCAAAGAAACTCTCACCTGTTTGACTCTTCATGGAAATCTACATACATTGTAACCTGTTGACCTAAAATCTGTCTGTTTCAATTTTAATTTTTTGTGATGTATTGCTGCCTCCTCACCCCCTTGGTGACTCTCTGTTCCGATTGCTATTCATGTACTTGTGACTTTCTTTTTTTTTTTCTCTTTCTCTCTGTTTTTGTGTTGGTGTTGTTTTGCCATGTATAAAAATTTCACCAAAAATAACGTGTGTGTGTATATATATATATATATATATATATATATATATATATATATATATATATATATATATATATATACTAAAAAAAAAAAAAACCCAAACATACATACAGGTATTATCTGTCCACAGACTCCAACAGGTTCATGTCTGGTGTAGGTGAAGTAATCTCCATCAACAGGGATGGTCTTCCCCTCCCACTTGTCTGCCCAACCTGCATAGTACCTAAACACAGCAAACACTCCATTGCAGTATCTACCACATAGTGCAACATAGATTTCAGCAGTTTTCTTTTTGTTTTAATCAGATGTCAGCTGTGAAAGTAAAATTTGCACAAACAATCAAACTGTCAGCTTTCAGCTTATGTACTATGAAATCCTTCATTTAACACACTACACAGAACAATGATGCTTCAAATGGATTTTTCACAAACAGACATGTCCAAACTTCAGCAGAGATTTTGTTTGATGACTGTCTACATGCTCTGTGACACAGTCTGCTAGACTTTTGACTAAAAAACTTTAAGGCCTACATGGAACACACGTCTGCGCCCGACAGCCTTCTCAGTGAAATCACAAGTGGAATTGGATATAGACTCTTGTTACAAAGACAAGAAGACTTAAAGGAGCAGTATTATGCATTTTCCTGGCACATTGTGCTATAAAATGGCTCTATCAGGTAACTATGTTAGCTTCAGCTGTTAAAAGAAATGCTGCATATATCAACTCTAACATAAACAACTTTTACTTTGTAATTTAACACCTTGAATTTGGGCCTCCGTCTCTTTAAAATCTCCTGCTCTTTCTGAAACCTGGCCTTCAGGACGTCATCACAACATGGCTCCTCTATGAACCGCACTGAAAAGTAGCTGGTATGAGATCAGCAGACACACAGTTCCTCTAGGAGACTGCTGTGGAAATTTCTGTTATCAAGGAATAAGAGTCTGTTTCAATAATTAGAGAAAGATCAATCGTTGTGTTAATGTTTCTTTATTTAAAGGCAAAAAAGTGTTCAAAGATCCGTCTCACTGAACACAGTCAGCAGAAGAGCCCTGAACAACACATGATTATATAGTTACAGCAAAACAAAGGCAAACCCAAAGTCTGAACTTATCTCCATGAGGTTTTGTCCTCATGCAGCTGTCGCTCACCTCATTGGAAGGAAAGATTCTTTAGTTAGACTTTTCATTTGAAACAATCAATTCCTGCCATTCCCGATTTCCAACAGAAACTTCTAGTTCTTCTTTATCAGTAACTCATAGCTGCAGGGTCTCTCACACTTACACAGTATCAATAAAAAGCATAAAACATACATAACACTATGAATCCAAACTTGGGTACAGTTAAAATAAAATAAAGAAATAAAGTTAAAATGAAATTTTCTATTACACAACTGACTGACTGAAGTCAGTTGTGTAACTGACTTCAGTTGTGCAGCTTTCCCCAGCTCTGCCTCACAGAGCTGGGGAAAGCTGCTCTGTGAGGCAGAAGCTCTGATGGTTACAATTACAATGAAACCAAAGCAGCTTTAAAATGACCAGTCTTAAAAATAAATACATTTTAAGAAAAACATCACATTGTTTGGGGGATTCTTACCTGAGACATTTCACAACCAAAGGTAAATCAGCCATGTAGGCGATGACATACGGCTTCCCGTTGTCCAAGGTCTCCAGTTCCTGAGACAAGAACATAGTTTCACATAGTTTTGTTGAGTAGAAGTTTACTATCTAAAAGCTTTATTACAATGTAAGTAACTGGTTGGCAACAATTTAACAGAACAACAAATTCAATCTATGAGACTGAGCTTGTTTGCTGTAGACCCTTATGCTAATTTCATACATATTCAAAATCTAAATTAATGAAAAGAAATGTAAGCATGTCATCTACTGTACTGGACTACTAAAAGTAAGAACGTCGCCAGACATTCGTTCAAAAGCTGTTTGACTCTGTTGTAACATTACATGTGAACTCACAGCGAGGTAGGCAGAATCTCTTTCAATAGCGTCGGCCAATTTGTAAAGAAGCCTGCCCCGATCAGACGCATCCATACGGCGCCAAGGTGAGCCCAGCCTAAAGGCGTTACATGCGGCCTTCACTGCCTTATCCACATCTGCCTGAAAAAGGAGAAGCAGTTCATTTTTTAACCACAAGGCTTGAGGTACTGTTTCACAATAAAATACAGAAGACAAAAAACTGTTTGTGCAGTGACAATTTCTGCTTTCTGCCAGGAAACACAGCAGGATTACAAGAACCCCAGAAAACTTTATCTAAAGGTCTTCCCCTGATCTGAAACCAAGTCGCTAAGGCAACAGATCCTGCAGCCTTGGCGGATCTGAGGCTTTTGGGATAGATGGTTTGTTCAGAAAGTTCTGGGTCCTCTCCCAGTTGGACATGCTTGGAAAACCTTCAAACGGGGCATCCTGAAATATAACTACTGAGCTACTACTGTAGCTCCTCATCCCATCTCTGAGGCCGAGTCCAGTCACCCTGCAGAGGAAGCTCTGACTTAATGTTTTCTGTATTTTTAACAGTATCTAATTAAAAAGGAGGACAAATGAAAAGCAAACCTTGTAACTCATGCAAAGTGCATCTCCTTCCTGTCATTTACCTTATCAGCCTCTGCAACCTGGCAGATGATTTCTCCAGTGGATGGATTGATCGTAGGAAAAGTTTTCCCACTCACAGCTTCCTGCCATTCGTTGTTAATAAACAGCTGAAACACAAAACACCATTTAGAGAGAATTCAACTTACCGGTAATTCTCTGATAATATTTCAATAAATACAAAATGACTAAATAGTCTGCAAAAACAAGAAAATTAAAGCTTTCACATCTTCCATAGGAATGGTTTTCTCAAAAATTACTTGATTACATATCCTGTTGGTCAATGTTCTTTTGTGTAGTAATCTGCAGGTCACTGCGTCCATCATCTCAAATGAACACATTTTAATTTTTTTCCCTTGATGAGCATAGTGTAGATTTGTAGAATCAGTGTGCGTGACGCCCCACGCATATCAACACACAAAGGGACCTGGCCCGAGTCGCCACTTCTAGCTTCTGTAAGATAAATGTGGCTAAGCTAGCTAAAAACGAATAACCAGAGTTTTAAGCCCATCGCAGTTCTAAGAGCGGTGGAGTGAACCCCTCCTTAGATTTTTATCTTGTGCATGGTTCTGGTGGGGACGTCGGTTTAACAGATTGTGATTTAGCGAACTGAAAAGCGGACGGATCACCCGCTGCCTGATCATGACATCTACCGCGCTTCTCCTGAACCCCGCGCTAAGACCCTGTCATTATTTAGTATAATTTTTCAAAAGCGGATTAGATTCGTTGTTTTTATGGGCCACGGGAATTCTGCATGACGACATGTATTTGTGTGTGTAACCGGATCCTTTCTGCATTGTGCTGGTTTTCAGTGATCAGGCCGTGACACGGTTTGTCTTTTAATAGATGATTTCTCGATTTATTCTGATGAGAATAACATACAGAAAAACAACCGTGTTATAGGCTCCCCGCTCCAAGTCCTCTCCCGCAGGACAACATAACAAAAGAGGAGGGCCTAAGGGACGCAAACATTTTAAAGACAATACCATAGAAGAAGAAATAAAAAGAAGGGGCTACCGTTCTTATATGATTACACGGTCACGGTCAAAACAATGACAGATTTTCAGTCAGGTAGAGAACAATAAAAATAACCAAACAAAGACATTTTGTGTAATTATAACAAAAGAGAAATACAACCAGATTACATGTGGTTTAGGCACATGATTCGCGTTAGCAGATTTGCTGGGTATGGACGGCATGATGAAGTGGCTGTATCTATATTAAAATAATATATTCTAGACACTTTTTATGAAAAATCTGTACTTTCTTAGGCACTTTTCAGATGGTCGGTAGTTGGGAATTTTCCATAAGAAAAGAAATCTAAAAAAACAATCTCTATTTTCTGTCGGCAAAATAAAAAAAGACTACTAAAGATAGCCATAAATGATTGTTTTTATCTGATGCAGTAGCCTAATTGACATCTAAGAGGGAAGTTTAAATGAAATGCATAAAAAATAAACATTTTGGTGCAAATCAAAACTTATCTAAAATGAGATATTTTAAAAAAACAAACAATAAATCCTTATTTCCTACCACCAAAATCAAGGAAGCTATTAAAGATTGCCAAAATGGATGACTTTATATTATTCAGCAGCCTAATTTATCTGTAGTAGAGAAGGTTAATTTAAATCTGATAAAAAATACAAATTTGGGGAGTGGTCAAAAAAATACTAAATTTTTGAATTTTTTTTCTGTCGATGAAATTAGCTTTGGCAGCATTTACTTTTGTGACCTAATAAATCTTTATTAAACAGTCCCGGACCCCTACAAAACATTGAGCTTGTTAAGATCACATAGTCAGCTGGGAATAATAGTTTTTGGGGCTTGATTTCAACATATATTTTTAAATATGGTATCCCAAAAATGCCATGCTGCCGTTAGTGGCCAATATTGAAATTTGTATTATTTTCATTTCTTATAGAATCTTCATTTTAAAAGTAAGCTTTTTATACGGTGCATTTTCATGTTTTGCAATATGATTTATATATATTTAAAGAATATCATTACATATAAGTGTCAATTGATCACGTTTAAACAAGATAACCATCACGTTTTAACAAGATAGTTCTAGCGTGATACTTATCTTAGACGAAATACGTATCTTGTTTAAACGTGATAGTGCTAGACAAAGGATTTTTCCTGCATTTTAGCAATGAGCTTCTGTACAAATCAAACCAAAATTAATACTGTTCCATCTGAGGACAGTCGGAAATAAAAGCCACTTATGTTTTTCAGTTGAATGTGTTTGGCTCATTTGTCTACACTGGACCACATATATACAAGCATGAGCAGAAGCACACGCCTAATAGGATTAAAGATAAAAAAGTGTGCAACACCCCCGACCCCAAATGAAGGATTGTGGCTTTACTGATGAACAGTGAGGTTTATTGGAAATAAACCCTGTTTCACTGTAATAGCTGTATGCACAAACACACACAAAAAGGACAGAGGAAACTACAAAAACACACTCTTACAACCAGAATGTTTCAACTATAAATAATGTTCACCTCTAAATATATCGACTCTAATTCAAAACTACGCCCTAGTCTTTATACACAATAAATTCACAATTTCAATCTATCAAAATTAGATCCATCCTTATTTACAAAAAAACATACCTTGTGCCTGAGGGTTTTTTACATAATGACTTCAGTCAAGATAAATCACAGAGGGTATTGTGACACAGCGGTAAAGCACAACCCACATTATGGAGGCCTTCATTCTCAAAGCCTCCATAATAATGACACTTTTAATGCAAAGTTGCTCTAAAAGTTGCAGTGAAAGTCCATTAAAAGTGCCAGCTTTGCATTAAAGTGACATTATTTTCAAAATACTGCGAAGGTGGCACTTTTAATGCAGCTTTGTATTAAAAGTGTCATTTACCGAATGAGACTTTATGACTACAGTTATAAACATTCATAAAGACTCCTTCATGTTCATGACAGATGTTATGTCATGTTTATATGTCAAGTCAGTCTGACACAGCCGTTAAATAAAGTGTTACTGATAGCTCTATCCATCTACCTACCTGACCAAAGTGCTTCACAATAATTACAACATCATAGATATTTTATATCTATGATGTTGTAATCATATATGTGTATATATATTTATTTATTTATGTGGCATTCGGTAAATATACAAAACACAAGTGACAGACAGACACTGTAATTTGCTCTCTTAGTAAAATAAACTAATCTTGTTTTAAACAAAAGTTTTCTCCGGGTGCTCCGGTTTCTCTACAAACATGATACTACATAGGATAGCTAGCTATAAATAGATAGGTCTATCAATAGTTAGGATTATTATAAATTCTCATAATTCTCACATGGTACACATGTGAGAATTATTTGATCACAAGATGCAAGGAACATTGAACACATGAACAAAATACTGGACCACATGTGGAAAATGTGACCCACATGTGATTTTCATGGTATTTTTTTGTAATGCCATACAAAAATCTATCTATCGTTTTTGTAGGAAAACTGGAGCACCCAGAGAAAACCTATTGTTAAAATGACTTACAATTTCTTAAAGTTACTAATACCCTATATGCTACGATTTGCGGTTTTAGCATTTCGAGTGCAAAGGCAACAGTATGTTAGTAATGGCTGCTCTGTTCTCTGCAGGACAATTAATCATTCAGGCATCCTCAAACACTCCAACAACGGTATCGAACTTCATAAAACCTTCAAAGGTCAGGCCTCATATGTCTGACGTAACTAGCAGACAATCTTACAAAGATGTTATGTAAACTATAAGTGAAAGCTGCTCTTTTCAAGAGAAAAGCAAAGAGTGGTTTGAAGAGCGAGCCATCCATCCATCCATCCATCCATCCAGCCATCCAGCCATCCATGGGCTCCGTCTCACAGGGGATTCCGCCAGATGTTCCCATCAGACCCTCACAACACAACACAAGCCGATCAACAAGTCTGATCGGCTTCCTCCCCCATCAGCGGAAACAACTCACCACCAGGTAGTGGTCAGTGGACAGCTCCGCACCACTCTTCACCCAAGTGTCCAAGACATGCAGCCGCAGATCCAATGAAACGATGACAAAGTCGATCATCGAACTGCGGCCTAGGGTGTCCTGGTGCCAAGTGCACATATGGACACCCTTATGCTTGAACATGGTGTTCATTACTGACAATCTATGACAAGAACAGAAGTTTAACAGAACACCACTCGAGTTCAGATCGTGGGGAGTCGTTCCTTCCAACCACACCCCTCCAGGCCTCACTGTCATTGCCCACGTGAGCGTTGAAGTCCCCCAGCAGAACAAGGGAGTTCCCAGGAGGAGCACTCTCCAGTACCCCCTCTAGGGACTCCAAGAAGGGTGGGTAATCTGAACTGTTGTTCGGCCCATAAGCACAAACAACAGTCAAAACCCGTCCCCCCACCTATAGGCGGAGGGAGGCTACCCTCTTATTCACCGGGGTAAACCCCAATGTACAGGCGGCGAGATGGGGGGCAACAAGTATGCCCACTCCTGCCCGTCGCCTCTCACCGTGGGCAACTCCACAGTGGAAGTATTTGGGATACAGGTAGTAAAAGGTCCATCCATCCATCCATCCATCCATTTTCTTCTTCTTTTTGGGTCGTGGGGGCGGCAGCCTGAGTAGGGAGGCCCAGACTTCACTCTCCTCAGCCACTTGGGTCAGCTCCTCCAGGAGAATCCCATTGCATTCCTTGGTCAGCTGGAAGTTCTTCATTTGGGCCTGGGAATGAATGGGAGTTTTACACCTGTGTATTTGAAATCATCATGGAGGTACACACAGTTGGCGTCCAGCGAGGGAAGTCTGGCAGGCATGTTATTGCGAACTTTCTGACGACTCAGTAAAGGTCTGCAAACATTGCTGGTTTTTGCACCACGTTTTTCAGCAGAATACACAGTTTTTCCCACACAGGTCTTGCAGCTACTTTCCCCTGGTCCTTCTGCTGGCAGACTCTTCCAAACTTCATGATAAACAGGCTGTTTTTGTTTCTCAAGGTGGGTTATTTTACCGTTTTCACCTCCACACACTCTTTCCAATTCAATTAAGGAAAGCATGTCTTTCCTTTCAATTTCACGAAGTTCCTTTTTCTCCTGCTGTTTTCGCTGTATCTGGGAATCCCAAGAATCAGTCAGAGACTTGGTAGCTGCAGCTTTTTTCTCTTTCTCCAGTTTCTCACGGTTTTGTGCTGCAGCTTCCCGAAGTTTCCTTTCTTTCAATAACCTTTCCTCCATAAAAGCCCTTTTGTTTGCTTCTTTCCTCTGAATCATTGACAGTTGGTCGTACACTATTTTTTTATGTATTTCACGACACATGTCCTTATCAGGAATGTCGCAGTCACTGTCTTGGTCTATAACCGATTCATACTGAACATCTTTTCCTCTGTCAGTCACATTGTCCCGTGTCTTTACTTTCTGTTGGGGCTCCTTCTTCTGTCTGCTTTCCTCAGCTCGATATCCAGGAAGCACCCCTTGCCTTTCAATCCTGCCCATGTCACTCTTCTGTTTCTGTTTACGTTCATATGTGGTAGCCAATTTATCTGCCAGAGGGTTTTGCTTCTGACTTTTCACCCGTTGATCTATTTCATTTAACATTTTATTACACTTCTCCTTAGCCATACTGTTACAAAGTTGTTTTTTTAAACGGGCATCATCTGCAGCTTCTTTCTTCAAAATATCCTCTAAGCTGTCATCCATCTTCTTTTGCTCTTCTGTGTTTGCCTCAGTCTCGTCCTGTCTAAAAAATTTCTGGTCTTTCAATTTCTTCTCTCTTCTCATCTCAACTTCCTCAATTTGATGCAATCTATCTGACTCCATAATGGCAGCCATTTGTTGCCTTTCAATTTCAATCTTTTTCTTCTTCTTCTGTTTATCTCTCATTTGAGCATCCCATGTGTTGGTCAGAGATTTTTTCGAATTGGCTCTCTTTTCTCTTTCCTGTTCTTCTCTTAACTTCTGGCCTAAATGCTGCTTAGCTCTCTCTTTGAAACGCTGTTCCTCCAAAAGAGCAAAGTTGGCAGCTTCTTTCTTTTTTATAGTATCCAGGTTGTCATAAACAATCTTCTTACAATCCTCGAGAGATGGGACCTTTTGAGGAAGCCTCATCTCATTTTTGTTTTGAACTGTTTTGGACTGAATGCCATCATTTTGGTCCCCAATGCTTTGTTCAGTCTTATCCTGGGTGCTGAGTTTCGGCTGCTTTTCCTTATTCTGCTTCTTCTTCTTGGTTTCCTCCAATCGTCGCAACCTTTCGGACTCCATCAACGAATAAGATCCTTGCTTTTTGACCTTGTCCATTACTATCTTCTTCTGTCGTTTAAATTCAACTTGTTCATCCCATGCATTAGTCAAAGACTTTAGCATTTCAACTTTCTTTTCTCTCTCCTGTTTGTCCACCAACCTTTGGGCAAACTCCTGCTTAACCATTTCTTTTTGTAACTTATATCTTCTGACTGATTGCCTTCACTATCATTCTTATTTTCATAGGCCATCTTCTTACAACTATCTTGAAATCTTTCCTTTCCAAGAACTTTTTTCTCCCTTTCTTGATGTCCGTTTTCTGACTGAGTGCTATTACTAATGCTCTTACATTTTTGCCTTTCCTTCACAATCTCTTCCTTTGGATTTTCAGTCACCTTTATAGCGATTTTCTGTTCTTTTTCAGATGACAAAGACTTTTCAAACCATTTGACATGTTTGTGTTTGGGAGCTTTTTCTTTCTTTGTCTCAATTGGAGGTAATTTCATAAGTTCCCGTATTTGAGCCTCTTCCATTGCCTTCTTCTGTCTCTCTCTCAAAATTTCCACATCCCGTTCGTAAACAGTTTGGTTTTTAGGTCTCAGTTTCTTTTCTTGTGCTTTCCTAATTATTGCCTCATCTTTTTCTTTTATCTCCTGTTTGAATCTATATTCATTGTCCAGAGCAATCATTTTCTCTATATCATACATTTCTTCCATGCCTGAAGAGAGACTTGATCTGTATCCTGAGCTTCCACTAACATCGAAGTTTGTTGTGACGCAATTTTCCTGTTTCTCATCTGATTTGTCACTTTCTGTCTCTTCTGCTTTTCTTTAGGTTTGTGTCTCAGCACTCTTTCTCTCATTTTCCTTTCTGCTTCTACTTCTTTCATTTTCCTTTGCAAAAAACTGATTGAAAATCGATTTATTTACTGCATATTTATGTCTGTTAAGGTTGAGATGGAACTGAACATAAAAGCAGCTCTTTAGTTATTACGCCGCGATAACTCAGAAATATAGTTTGGATGTACAGTATTTATATTTCTTTCCTACTTACGGAAGGTTTCTGTTTATATCATAGGTTTGTGGTGCCTTTGTATCCTAAAGAAAGATATAAAACTTCAGATATTTCACAACGAGATATTAACATTCATGGAAAAACCTTACATAACCTTATATTAAATCAGAAAGTACGGCGGCCACCGTAAGAAAGACTTACAGTATTCAATTATGCCGCACAACTGATCAGTACAGTTTTGCGAGGTAACGCAAAAGAAAAAAAAATCTCCATGTCCCCTAGGGGGCTCCGTAGCAAAGAGCTGAGAGAGATGGAGGAAAACAGAATTATTTATTCCCGACGCTCTCTTCCAAGTGACCTGCACAAGTTTTGACTCTCCACTGAAGACTCCATCAACAGTCTTCATGCTTTTTTTCACGTGGTTTCGTATGTTTTTCTCCCACAAATTCAGCCTAATACAGAAAAATTATCAGAAACAACTGATGGTGAAGCAGGTAATGAGCTTGTTCTACCAAGTTCCATTGAACAAGTGGGTAGTTTAAGTATTTCCAATTTATTAGTAATGTTCTTTGACATGTTGTGTTGTACCTTTCACGTTCATGTGCAAATTATTCATTACAACATGTGAATAATTAGTAATTGTAATTCGTATAACTAGAAAATTTCTGAAGAAATTTAAACGGGGCCTGCCAGGGCGCGCCCGTCGGTCTGGACCCGGAGTTCCGACGCCAAAAGTCGGCGTGGACGCCACAGGAAGCCGCAGCGCGATCGACTGCATGAGGAGACAGTGCTGTGGATAAACCAGTCAAATAAATCAGTGGTCCCCAACAACCTGGCCGCGGACCGGTACCGCTACGTGGACCAATTGGGACCGGGCCGCTATGTATTGAGTCTGGTGGAGCTTTTATGTTGAAAATCCTAAACCGGATGCTCTCGGGTTACGTCTGATCCATCCTATAACGCGCCCCCCCCCCCCCCTCCCCCCTTTATTTTCGTTTGTTGCGTTTTGATCAGGAAACGACACAGCCACCTAATTCTTTTACAAAAGTCTGCGGTGAGGACCCCGTTTGACTGTCACTAGTAAATCTTAATGCAATCTGTTGGTGACAGTGCGGTTGTATTGCAGGATCTTACATTATCCAAAAACAAACTCTAGGCTAGAAGTGTTAAGCAACTCACATTACAGAGATTTGAGAGTCACTTCCAATGTTTTTCTGATTAGTGCTGGTTACAAAAAGCAGAAACTTTTCACTTATGTTTACATTGCGGTTGTTGATGAGTTGGAATTAATTTATTCTGGTGAACCTGAATGTGAATGGGGTTGTCTTGTTACTCATTGTTCTGGTTTTGCTCCAATGTGGTGTTTTCGAAGCGAACTCAACGCTGCTCTGTAGAAACTTGCTTTGAAACATATCTTTCACCTGCAACATTAAACATATTTGCTTCAAATGGAAATTATAGTAAAGTTTTGCAAACGGTTTTGTCACACAATTAGCATTTTTTCAACAGGCATCAACACCTACAATTTAGAAACATCTGCGGTGAGCATAGATTTCAACCAGTTAATTTAGCCACCAGTTAATCTATAACACCTGTAAGCAGTTCCTGAAGAGTCGTGCGCACAGCTACTCCTCTACTTAACTTTACCTGCAGTAGACGTTTCCACAAACAACCGGGTTGGAATTTGAACTTCTGACCTCTTATCTACCCTCTACATGTTTTTACAGAAATATTTGCTTAAGTCAAATCGGAAACATTGCCGTCTCCTGCCGCAATATTAACTCCTTTCTGCACAAACTATCCAGACTGTGGTTCAGTCCAGTTTGGAGCCACGCAATATTTTTGCAGTTTGTAGTTTGTTTGTTTTGTTTTTTTGGTTGTTTTTTTTTTCAGTCCAGCAGCTGCTAACTTTACCTTGTTGAAATGGACCTCAGGCTGAGCGCTCGGAACCGGAACAGCGGTCCCATAGAAGCAGATTGAGGGTCGGATTAGGCTAGTAATACCCCGGGAAAGCACGGTACGGAGCATGACGAGTCTTCCTGCCAGAATCAATCCACGGAGAATGCGGATCAGACTAAGATATGTTTGCAGCAAACAGAAAGGGGCGCGTCGCACGACAGACCTAAACCATATTTGGAAACAGGATGGTACATTCCGGAAATGAAGGGGGCGCTATTTCCTATATTATCTGCGGTGGTCTCCTGTTTTTATTTTATTTTGAAATCTATAACATCTTGATCTTTAGGAAGGGGTTCCACTCTCAGTTTGAACTTCTCTCTTTTATTTATTTCCCCACAACTCACAGTTCTTAATACATTTTGTAGCTTGTACTTCTACATCTGTTCCTTAGTTGCATCTGTTGGGATCTCCTCCTGTCCCTAGTGGCCTGGGGGTGGTAACGCAACTAACATACATAACTAAATTAGAATACCGCAAAATCTTTATTGTTAATTATTAGTTCTGGCATTACCGGAACTAATAATTGGTGGCTCTGGTGGCCTTTATTTAGCAGTTGTCAGACAGGAAAGCGAGAGGGTGCAGACATGCGTCAAAGGTCATCAGATCAAGACTTGAACTTGTGAGGGTAACAACAAAGACTAAGGCCTCCATACTTGGGACCACTTTGCCCCTACACCATCACCACACCCATCTACAACCTTCTATACAACAGAACATGATCCAACGAACAGAAACAAAACTGTTTTTTGTCCTAGTCTTTAAGTAGAAAGGATAACTCTGAATGAGATGGGCTGAGTTGCAGTCAATTGTACTCAAGTGAAAGAAACACTACTTCAACATATTTTACTCTATTAAAAATAACAAGTAGCCATCTAAGAAAAGACTCAAGTAAGACTAATAAAGTATTCTGTAAAAAAGTGACTCAAGTAGTGAGTAGTTGAACAGAAAATCTGATTTACGATTTAACATGATTTAATCAGGTAGATAAAAATATAGTTTTTTGTAAATTCTGGTATTTCAAATGACATTTTGTAATGTAAAATGAAAATTGTATTAGAACAACGAAGCTAGTGTATAAACGAGGAATGTTACTTTAACATAAATTGTAGCTGTATATCTGTGCAGGTTTGGTTCAAACTATCTGTTTTTCATTCAGTGAAAGTGTGTGTAGAGTCGCCAGAAACTGTACTCAAGTAAGAGTAGCAATATTTCATACCACACTACTAAAGTAAAGGTAAAAAGTGTGGAAAAGTAAAACTACTTCTCAAAGAACTTTTTTTTAAGTTACTCTAGTCTAGTAAATGCTACTTACTGCTCCGCTCTAATGATGTTGTAGCAGTTCGTGCAACCAGACCCCAGTCCGCTAGGTGGCGGCATTATATCCTAAAACTAGAGGCAGGTTAACCGGAAGAGAAGGTCAGTCGTCGGAGAAGAAACGCTAGTCGAGCGTTTGATGAACGATTCTCACTAAAAGTAAGAAGCCAGCTGTATTTTTTATATTGTGTCCTCCAAAGGAGTTCATGCTATATCAATGAATGGTGTTGTAGGAGTTTCCTGTCATGCATTTGTCAGTTTACCTGAGTGAAACATATTTGTTTTGATTATGTAGCTTTAATTTTCTTGGAATGAGAGCTGAGTGTTAAGAGGGACGTTTGGAGTGTCGGTGATAATGTACAGCAGCTCCAGAAAGACTCCAGTGTGGTGGAACTGAGCCCTGGATTGGATCGTCGGGTCCTGGTCGGGTGCCGGGTTCTGGGTACTGATTGTTGTTTGCATTTCTGCAGCATGGCGGGCAAGTCAGGGGAGGAGCGGCTGAAGGAGATGGAGGCTGAGATGGCTCTGTGAGTAGAAGTAACTTAAGCTTTTCCTCTCTGACATTCTGATCTAAATGTTCCGCAGATCATCTCCTTCTGGGAATTACCAGCAGAATGGTGTTGCCACCAGGGCAGAGCTTTCTCAGCATCACCAGCAAGATGCGTAATTGAGATCAGGGTCCTGGAAGGGCTCCTGGTTTCACCTAAAACACATCATCCACTGTATATATGTATATATATATATATATATATATATATATATATATATATATAGATATAGATAGATAGATAGATAGATAGATAGATAGTCTGTTACTGGCAGCTGACACCAGATGTGCCACTGCCACCATATGAACTCAGCCCTGCTGCCCAGGTGGTGTCCTGATCAGATGCTAAAACCAGCTCAAATCATTATTGTTTGATCACATTAGTTTTCATATATTCTTTATCAACAACACTAATGTCTGATCTTGATGCAGCTTTTTCTCTCTGACTTTTTTCAGTTTTGAGCAGGAGGTTCTTGGTGGATCAGTATCAGGAAGTCCTCCTCTCATTGAGCCCATCCCTCTAGCCTTGGCTGTCCCGGCAGTGCCAATGGTGCGACCCATCATAGGGACCAACACTTACAGACAGGTTTGTATCTTGGTTCTGTCAGACTTAGGCCTGTCACAATAACCAATAAATCAATTAAAAGGATGAGAAATTAAAACAAACTCAATCATTTCCTTTGTATGATTTATCATTTGTCTCTTATTTTTTGTTTTCTTTCTACCAAAAACTGGATGATAAAAGTCTTCAGTTTGCTGCTTTGGTCTCAACTAGCTCTTATTTTGGAGGGCAATTTTGTTTACAAAGACTTCAAAATTCATTTTATTTGTTGTTTTGTTTACCAATTTTAGATGTTTTAAATGTTTTCCGTGTTCATTATAATTGAAAGTTTATCTTATGGAATGTCCTCTTGCATACATGTTTTGCCATCACCATTATATTCCTTGAAAATGGTCTCAAAACTACGGTGGCCCTGAGGTGCAAACCACTACAAAATTAATGAAGCACATTTACAAAAAACAGAAAGGGTTTGTCCCAGTTGGAGACCTGAGAGATCACTGATTGGTCCACAGTGCTTTGGATGTATTTATTGTGCCCCAAAACAATTAAATAATCACATCAAAAAGTTTGAAAGGTTGCCTTTGTTTTTTTGTTTTGTTTTTTTTCATTCCTATATAATAATGTGTGAGAGATTGTGCCAGTGACATTCATTAACTTGAAATACTTTTCAGAACGACTCTTTATGAAGTTCAGTCCATTTACTTGTATTAGCTTGCTGGTAGATGAGCCACTTTCAATATGGCGGACGCTCTAGCGTATCGCAACAACGGGGCGACCCGCTCAAGTGATAACTTCCTGTTCAATAGCACTGTGGTCCAATCAGTGATCTCTCAGGTCTCCACTTAGTTTTTTTAATGTTGTACTGGTTTACACCTCAGGGCCACCGTACAAAACAACAATATTAGTGTTTATTGCAATAACATCTGGAACAATATATCGTCCAGCAAAATCTGTTATGGTGACCGGCCTAGTCAGACTCCAACATTTAGTGGTGAACATGGTTCTTTCTGTTCAGTTGACCACAAACAGTTCCTTCATTTCTGCCAGTTCTTTAACTTCCAGGCTCATTTGACCCTGAATGAGGTCAAATCTAACTCGTGCTTTATTAAATTCTACACTAACTCTGACTGAGCATCGTCCAGCAGTGGTTCCATGTTTCCTATCAAGGGTTGTGTGAACTGTTAGTCATGAATAAAGTCCAGTCTCTGCCTTCCTTACCTCTCCTAGGTCCAACAGACGCTAGAGGCCAGAGCAGCTAGTTTTGGTCCTCCTCCAGCATTTGTGGGTCCAGGTAATGGTTTTGCTTTAACTAGACTCGGTAAAGATGGTTCATTCACCTGACTAAAGCTGTAAGGTTCTACACTGAACATTCCTTTGATAGGTTAGTATAAACCCTAGTAGTTATGAGTTTTTGTTGCTTACATGCCACCAGTGACACAAATCTCTGGTTTTGTGCTCCTGGAGGTTCCTTGTAGGTTTTGTTGTTATGGCGTTTTGAGAAGCACTTTGTAAATTCCCAGGCTATTTTTAATTCAAAACTAAACTCAACATTTCCATTGTTAATTCTTCTCCTCTGAGGAAGTGGAAGGAAACGTCTCACCTTGGAGCAGAACTGTCAAGTGTCCCGATTTCCCTCTGTCACAGCATGCTCCTGGATTATTATTTTCCCATAAATTTTCTGCATTACAGTAATTACGTGGCACCTCCATTCACCCCCACCAGCCTTTATGACAGC
Source organism: Gambusia affinis (assembly GCF_019740435.1). Taxonomy (NCBI): domain Eukaryota; kingdom Metazoa; phylum Chordata; class Actinopteri; order Cyprinodontiformes; family Poeciliidae; genus Gambusia; species Gambusia affinis. The sequence continues at coordinate 538,235 of NC_057872.1, read as the reverse complement.
AGCAGTGGATGGATAAATGTTTGTCGTATTCTCATGTCCAAAACTTCAACATATTTGGCAGCAATTTGTTGAATTTTTGGCCCATTTGTTGCTAAGTTCTCAGTTTCATACTTCCCTTTAGACATAACTAACTATTGTTAACAGAGGGAGAAATAATTCCAGCATATCTGGCCTTGTTTTCTAGAAATCCCTCACAGTAATAGTGATCTGAGTGTCCACTGAAAATAGGACTTTACATAGGCCTGTCATGATCACACATGTAGCTATAAAGGAGGTTTTCCCCGACCTGTGGATCAGATGCTGTGTTGTTTGAACAGTAATGCTGCCGTTCTTCACTTCCACTCACTGTGACTTGTGTCTGTCCCAGTTCCTCCAGTTCGTCCTCCTCCACCGCCCATCATGAGACCAGCCTTTGTCCCACATATTCTACAGAGACCAGGTATGCTCACCACCACACCACTGAGTCCAGGTCTGGTTGTGTCCAATAGGAGGGATGTTGGAGGTCAGTGACCCTGGGGCAGTGGGTTGGACAGGATGCTGACTGGACACGTCCTCACAAAGTAAACAGCCTTCATGGCCTGGGCATTTCTAGCTGGGGGCAGGAAGACGGGGTGTTATTGTTGGGCTCAGAGTAACATGACGGTTGGATAATGTTGCTCCACTCTGGTACTCAGCCAGGTTCATGGAGCCAGATGAGGGAGTGACTTTGGTTTGTTCATTTGAATGGGAACTGATGCTTATAATACATATTAGAACATTTATAACCTTAGTTCATTTGGAATGCTTGTCTCTAGATGGACTCTAACCACATAAATATATAACAATATCAGCATAGCAGAATAAGACACTGACAGACCTGGGCTGTCAGTGTCTTATTCTAGAGTTAGAACAATGTCCTAATCAAAGCAAAGTGCCAGCTGCAGTCGGTTTGCTGCCTCTACCTCCAGCCAGAGTGAATCTCCTCCTCCTCCTACGCTCTGCTGGAGGTTGCTTCATGATGCACTCAATGCTTCAGTCCTGTCTGTTACTGGTGCATCTTTTCCTTCCACATAACTTTTTGTTAATTTGCAGCACCTTTTGAACAAGCAGCTTGCTTAGCATTGACCTTCAGGGGTTAGTGCCCCCTTGTGGGTGGAGTCAGCAGTCCTCGCCAGTCATTTTTATTGGTTTTATGTAACGTTTCTGTCTTTGAACAAACTGAATGTTGGTTTATGATTTGCTGAAATTGTCAAAATGACATGGAATAACAATAATATGAGCTTTAGTCTTTTAATTGAATGGCTCGAATTACTGAAAGTTTTTGATGTGATTGATAAGCTGTACCCATAATCCTCTGCTGTGTCCTGGTCAGGTGGTCAGAGGCTGCCGGTGATGCGAGGTCCTCCAGTAGCCCCACCTCTGCCACGCCCTCCTCCACCTCCACCCATGATGGTTCCTCCATCTCTGCCACAGGGGGGCGCTGCACCCATTCAGCACCTGTCAGCTGCTCCCCGGGTCAGAACTCAGACACGTGTCTTCTGTCAGCAGCTGCTGCCGCCGTGACTACAGGCTGTTTGTTGTTTTCAGGTTGGTGAGATGGTGGCTGCCCCCATGGTTCCCACTCCTCCAAGACCAGTCAACCAATCGCTGGTCAAACCAACGCCGTCCATCATCCAGGCGGCGCCCACGGTCTACACGGCTCCTCCGGCCGCGGTGGTCCAGAGGAAGGCTGAGGTCCAGGCCCAGAGACAAGCCAGGATGGTGTGGATTCCACCAGACCACTGTGGCCTTGCTGCTTCAGTCTCCCTGGACTCTAACCAGATGTGTGTTATATGTGGCTCTTTCAGGAAGAACTGGCAGCACGAGTGGCAAAGCAGCAGGCGGCTGTCATGGCGGCGGGTCTGTTGGACAGGAAGGACAGCGATGAGAGCAGCTCTGTTATTGGCCCCAGCATGCCGGAGCCTGAGGTCCCCCACACCGAGGTGATGGTAGGCTCTCTGTCCTAGAGTTCAGCAGAGTTGAAGTGATGATCGATGTTCTTAATGTGGTCATGAGGTCTGATCAGTGCAGCAGCCTCTCAACGGTCCAGCCCTTCAAGTAATGAAGTTTGTTTTTCAGCCTGTGGAAAATGTTACTGAAGACAAAAAGAAAGGGAAAAACGAAAAGGTGAAGAAGTGCATCCGTATAGCTGCAGGATCAACCTGGGAGGACCCCAGTCTGTTGGAGTGGGAGTCAGGTGAGAGCAGGGCGTGCGTGTGCACACCAAAAATGTGCAGCACTTTTTGTGCTGAGGCTCTCCTGTTCTGTTGCAGATGATTTTCGTATATTCTGTGGAGATCTGGGTAACGAGGTCAACGATGACATCCTGGCCAGAGCCTTCAGCAGATACCCATCCTTCCTCAAAGCTAAAGTTGGACTTTTTCTTTTTTTAAGCCTTTACATCCACTTTAGTAAAATACTGATCTTAAATGGGATTTTTGTCTGGGAGGTTGAGAGTTCAGTCTTAGCTTCTGCCTCCTCCATGTCACACCGTCCTTTGTGTAGCTGTGTGGATGTGACTATGGCATGACTGTGGACAGTAATTTATGCCCAAAATATTCTTTGCTTGTAACTGAATCTGGATTCTCTTCATCAGGTGGTCCGTGATAAACGGACTGGAAAAACAAAAGGCTACGGCTTCGTCAGCTTCAAAGACCCGAATGACTACGTGAGAGCCATGAGAGAAATGAATGGTCAGCGGCTTGTTGTTCCCTGATGCTTCGCTGGGAGTCATGGTCTGGTCAGAATGGAAATGTGATTAAACATCATCTGTTTCTCTCTCTGTCCAGGAAAGTATGTTGGAAGTCGTCCCATTAAACTACGAAAAAGTATGTGGAAAGATCGCAACATCGAGGTGGTCCGCAAGAAACAGAAAGAGAAGAAGAAGCTTGGCCTCAGATAGTGTTTGATGCTCCTGGAGGGGGTGTTTGTTTGTTTGTTTGTTTGTTTGTTTTTGGTAGATTTTCTGTGAAATGCCAGACCTGTTGTACACTCATACTTAATGCATCCCAATGTCCCCTCAGAGCTCCTGGTGTCTACAGGTTAGAGTGAGTGGAAACCTATTAGATTGTTCTCATAAGGATAGCAACACATGCAAGAGAGGAGACCTCTGATTCTTTGTGACAATACTATGGGATGTGATGGTTAAGATCTCAAATAAAACTTGTTTCAAAGCTAAAGATGTCTTAACTGTTCATACATCACCAGCAGGTTCCAGGTTCAGCTAAATTAGTTTTGAAACCAAGAGTAATGAGCTACTGCACATACTGACATTTACTGAATCTTTCTTTCAGTATGTTTCAATTTTTTGTTGCATACATAAAATGATTCAAATCGCCTAAAAAAAACCCCACTTGCATCCAAAAACTATTATGAGAAAAATGTGCAATATTAGAGCCCACATAAGAGGGTATTTCTAAAAAAAATGGAAAACTCCTTCGAATGTAACATCGATCTCATTGGGAGGTTGTTTTCTTTTTGCCTGGTTAAAAAATGAGTACAAAAACTCATTGTATCTGCACTATCTGCATTACAGTCTGGCTTTAAAACAGTTTATTTGTAAATGCGCCAATTCAAAAGAACTCAGCTTGCGTAGGGACAATCTGTTGAACGTCTGTTACTCCAAATAGTTCTTCAGTCCTAGTATTTAATACAGTCAGATTCTGATCCAGTTTATAGAACTCTAGGTAAGCATCAATTGGAATAATACAGCTATGTTGATGAAGTTTTGATAAACATTTTGGAGTGCATCTGCATCTACTGTTATGTTCCATCAAGGCTCAAGAGGGCGCTACAGACCAAAGGAAGGAACCCCTTGTTGATGCCAGAGGTCAGAGGAGAATGGCCAGACTGGTTTGAGCTGATAGAACAGCAACAATAAATCAAATAATCAAATAACCTAAGGTAGGCAGAAGAGCATCTCTGAACTCACAACATGGTGACCCTTGAGCCAGACGAGCTACAGCAGCAGAAAACCACACCAGGTGCCTCTACTGTCAGCTAAGAACAGGAAACTGAGGCTACAATTCACACAGACTCACCAAAATTGGACAATAGAGGATTGGAAAAAAGTTGCCTGTTCTGATGAGTCTTGATTTCTGCTGTGACATTCAGATGGTAGGGTCAGAATTTGGCGTCAACAGCATGGATCCATCCTGCCTTGTATCAACGGTTCAGGCTGCTGGTGGTGGTGCAGTGGTGTGGGGGATATTTTCTTGGCACACTTTGGGTCCATTAGTACCAATTGAACATCGTGTCAACACCACAGTCTACCTGAGTAATAATCTCCAACTGGTTTCTTGAACACAACAATGAGTTCACTGAACTCAAATGACCTCCACAGTCACCAGATCTCAATCCAGTAGAGAACCTTTGGGATGTGGTGGAACGGGAGATTTGTATCATGGATGTACAGCTGACAAATTTGCGGGTAACACTCAGAGGAATGTTTGTAGTACCTTGTTGAATCTCTGCCATGAAAGATTCTGAAGGCTTTATTAGGTACACCTTGCTGGTGAATGTATGATTTTTGATTGATTTTTCTTATTTCTGCTACTGAAATAAACCAGCTGTACTGATCCTGCAAAAAAACACTAAAAGCAGAATATAAAGGCACTGCAATGATGTGGACATTTAATTAATGCATCACCTCAAAGTTCTTTCATGGTTGTAAAGTAGCAATGGTACCTGATTCGGAAGAGAAAAGGTAGAAAAGGTTTTTATAGGTCGCCTTAGTCAATAAATCATAAAGTAAAAACATTCCCTGTGATTTGTTGTCCAAGGCACTAAAACTGAGCCTGAATCTGTCACAAGAGCTAATTGTGAACGAGAAGAGCAGCAGTTAACGAACGTGATCAGTGGCAACTGATTTAACTCCGGCTGCTAGTGAATTGACCCATAGAACGGAAAAATGGAGACGGTTTGTTGTGATGTAGGCTGTGAGATTTCAGGTGCGTCTTCTCAAATCCACAAGCTCTGTGGTAACATTTTTTATTTTCAAATATATTATGATTTCATTAGAAAATAATACATTCATTACAATCCCCTCTGATAAGAATATGTAGTATTTTATAGTAATCACATCATATTTATTTTCTTCCTTTACGTTTTTTTTTCAGCAGAGTCGTCCACAGCAGGGCTGCTGGACGGTTCCTTAGGTCTTTTTTTTATTGAGTAAAGCAGCTTGATGAATTTCACTGGCAACCAGTCAGAAAAAAGTTGTTCAATTTGTCGCTAGTTTGTTTCTTAATTACAAGTAGAAAAATGTCAAAGTTTATAACAACGGTGTTTCTCTCTTCCTCACCACAGCCACACTTTCCCCTCCAATCATCCCCACATTAGCCAACAACCCTGAATGCGTCTTGGCTCTCACCACTTTCCTGAATATTTCATAATTGGTCCAAATTTTATGCTTTCAGAGGGGGCTTAGTTACACTTTAAAGACATAAAACTACAATTCCCTTAAAAGGGGGTGAATATTATAAGGGTTCTTAAAAATAAAATAAAGTCCATTAATGCATTTAAAGATGAGAATCTGATCTGCTGCATCAAACTCCACCTCCCAACAACTCTGCTACAGCTCTTCGTCCACTGAAGATGACATCATTCACAGACACGCCATCATATGCTGAGCCAATCAGAGATAGCAGTAGGTTATTGTTCTTTATAAAGGCTCGCATGGTATCTGAAAAGAAAAAACAACAAAAAAACGGATTTAATAGTTTCCGCCCTCTTCCCCCCAACTTCATGAATACATCATTTTTAATGTAAATCACAAATCAACACTCACCTACTCTCTGAAAGTGTCCGAGGTGATACTGAGGTATACAATCCTGAGAAGGTAAACAGCAATGAAACCATCAGCAGTCAGTGGCAACTGGACCTAATCTAGAGTGAGTGAAGCTGCTGTACCCTGTGAAGAGCCACATGACTCCAGCTGGGGGCCACACAGTGTCCCAAGTGGCAGCGCACTGCCTCGGTGGCCCTCGCTAAGAGGCTGTCTGCTGAGACGGCCTGGGGGGCCCCAAACACATTCTGGAACCAGGCACCTCCCATCATGACCTAGGAGACATGATGAGAAGGTCAGAGTTCAACACGCCAACACTGCATTGTGTTATAAGGTTTCATACACGATACATACAGAGTCCTCCATAAGTATTTACACCCCTTGAACTTTCATGGCACTTTACAACCACAAAACAGATTTAATAAGGAAATCCTTTGGCAAAACGAGAGAATCCTGGATGAAAATCCCTTAGATCAGTGGGCCCCAACCTTTTTATCTCCACGGACCAGTCAAAGCTTGGCAATTTCACTGCAGCCGGTGGGACGGGTGAGGGGAAATTTGGAAAAAAAGAACATTTAAATTTTTTGCCCCAATTTTCCCCTTTGAATATTTTAGAACGTTCCGAGTTCTAAGGTTCAGGTACGTGCAGAGATGGGGGCAAAAGGGGCTTGAGCCCCTGCCCTTTTTATCCTTGATGCCCCTAGTGCCCCTTTTGAGGTTTTTTATTGTTTTTTTTTTCCAAAATTTTATTTTTTATTTTTAATCTGTATGCCTGAAGGCCTGTTTGCGCCCTTCAGCAATAATATTTAGCTAAATATAATTTAGAAAAAATAAACTTGTCTGGCTGCCCTCAGTCTAATAGACTCTCAGAGCCTCCATGTTGTTCAGACTGCTGGTCCATGATGAGGAGGGGGCCGGATCTTGCCCTCTAACTATCAAATTATGGGCAAGAACATATATATATATTTATTTTATCCTTTTTATTTATTTTTACCTATGAAAACGGAGGTCTGATGTTGACGTTAGAAAAACTGTTTCTATTTATATTTTTATAATCGTCTTTGCAATAGCCGGTTAAATAGATATTATTAGAGCTTAATTAGCGAAATGGCAGCAAGTTTGCTTATTTCATAACTTTATAACCAGAGACTCTCTCCTCTGGTCTGTTTAACAGCTACAGTCTCAGATCAACTCAGCCCTCCAGGACTGTCAGCAGCAGAAACAGAAACTTTATACCTGTTGGGGAAAATATACATTATATTTACTTTGCATTTCCCCGCATGATGAAATGACATAGTAGGATCCAATTATATTCTTGATTAATATGGGTTGGTGCTGTGTTGTACAGTGTTTTTGTTCAACGTGCCCCTTTTTTAAATTTGAGCCCCCGCCCCTCCAAAGGTCTCTGCACGGCCCTGCTAAGGTTGTCGCTTGTGATAATCCTACGATTCTCTTGTCTGTGTTTTGTGTTACGTCGGACCGCTCCCATCTAAAATCGGGCATATTCAACATGTTTGATTGTCTCGGCCCTTTTATCGCAGCGTGTGGGGTTTTCTCTGATTGGCAGAGCTAAGCAGCCTGTTGAATGTGGCAGGTAGCCAATCAGAAAGTGTGGTGACGTAAAAACGGAGGGGAAACCCGAACAGCTGACATGGCAACTGAGAGTCCGGTTTAGTGCATAGAGCGGCTGCTCCCGCAGTCTTTTATCCAACATTTTTTCTTTTTGTTACGTCTTTTATTGCTTAAAATGAGTCCACAAACTATCACTGCTGCTCCCACATCGTCGGACATGTTTGTTACTCTAAATTTCCGTAGGGTATGTTGGAGGGGGTGTTACAGAATTTTCTTCAGGAATCGGGATGTTCGTGAGTGGAACCGGTTCTTGTGTGGTGTGTTGCTCCTGTGGCTGGACACACGAACCGATCGAACCTGTTGGACTTTTATCGGCTCTGTGGTCACAGAGGTTTGGAAAATCAGCCGACAATCCTTAAATCGTGCCTGTGAACCAGACCTAAAACTCACGATATAATTCCTCTCATTTCGTCTCGATCACTGATAACGCTCTCTGACTCTGGTCGCTATGGTAATATTTACATATCCCTTCAAAATAAGATACAGATGCGCCAAAAAACGATAATTTTACTTTCACGAAAATTTTAACTCATAACGACAAATGAATGGGAGCCCCGCGCTTGTTTCTCTGCAACGAGACGGTCCGATCTGGGAGTGAAGGGAAACAATTACTCCCGAAGTGATGCTCAAGGTATTCAAGGTCTCTAAGTAGCCAAGCAGTTTGAAGCTTCATTGCCTCATCTGCGAGATGGACCTTACCACACGGGCCGCTTTTCATTGGCTGATGCCCATTCTACGTAGTAGCGCGGCTACAAAGTGCAAGGCCGTCTCACAAACACATGCTTACAGCATAATGGCAGCACTGATACAACTTCTACACTTTGAAGCCTGTCTGCTACACAGACGTACGTTAGCTAAACAGATCAATATTCAATGTGTACTGTATCTGACACTAAATACACTAAAGATTTTATTTTAGCAGAAAGGGCTTTGGGCTAAACTGTTCCTCGTGTTAGCCACTTTAGTACCAAGTACAGCGAGTCAATCAACCATCGCTGTGTTCAGGGAAGCGCTGATTAATAATCCAGAAATAAATATCAAGCCTGGAAACTTGATTTCTTAACGGACTGAATGTTGTTTTTAACGCAGTCTTTGCTGGTCTTGGGGCGCAGGCGGTTGCCATGGTAACAGTTGTGCTTAATCTACACTCAACAAAAATATAAACGCAACACTTTTGTTTTTGCTCCCATTTTTCATGAGATGGACTCAGAGATCTAAAATTCATTCCAGATAAACAATATTACCATTTCTTTCAGATGTTGTCCACAAATCTGTCTAAATCAGTGGTGTCAAACTCCAGGCCTCGAGGGTCCTGCAACTTTTAGATGTGCCTCTGCTGCACCACACCTGAATAGAATAATGAAGGCTCTGGAGAACTGGTCTAGACAAGGTGGAGGTAATTAAGCCATTTCATTCCAGCGTTTTGAACCTGTGGCACATCTAAAAACTGCAGGACTGCGGCCCTCGAGGCCTGGAGTTTGACACCCCTGGTCTAAATGTTTGATAGTGAGCACTTCCGCTTTGCTGAGAGAATCCATCCCACCTCACAGGTGTGCCATATCAAGATGCTGATCTGACATCATGATTAGTGTACAGCTGTACCTTATACTGCCCACAATAAAAGGCCACTCTGAAATGTGCTTTTTTTTTTTTTTTTTTTTTTTTGCTTTATTGGGGCTCTGGGGACTGGATCCATGGTCCATGCAGAGCAGGCTTGGACTGTGGGAATCGCCTACCTGGATAAAAACATCCTCCTGTCTGTTCTCTGGATCTTTTCCTCTTTGCAAAGAAACTTTCCATCCATCCTGAACTTTCCAAAGACATTTGTTTACTCATTACTCATTTTGCTGCTTGTGGGCTCACTGTTGGCACGCAAGACGTAACCGAGAGAATTCGGTAAAATGATTTTCAAAATAAAATCATTTAACACATTTAATTATTTTTTGTGTGGCCTGGTACCAATTGGTCCACGGACCAGTACCGGTCCGCACCCGGAGGTTGGGGACCACTGTCTTCAGCCAGAGGCCAGGTCCATCTATATCGCACTGAACACACACACACACACACACACACATGTTCAGTGTGTGCCATGGCCCATGATTTTAAGGCTTGGGCCTTAAAATTATTCTTGCAGATTTTCACAAAATTATCAGAGCATTCACTGTCCTTATTTAAATACTTTGCACTCAAAATTCCAGTCACATATTTTCCAAGTAGACATATAAGAAATTACAGATTTATAATCTGTAATTTATAAATCTGTACGTTTGATGTGAACGCAGCATTAGCTGTCTGTTAGCTAACAGTTTAGCTAACAGACCGTTTGGATTGCTTCCCTTCATGCTGGTCTTTTTCCTCCATTGTTTCTGTCTACAGCAGATTTTTCTAAAAAAAAAAATCTAAACATTTCGGAATAACTTCTACAACTCAACAATATCTTCCAGAACCAAGTCCATATTTTATTTTAATCAGAGGACTAACTGCTGCGTTTCTACATGAAACTGATCGGCTGATCGGCTGACAGCGACGCTGGATTCCCTGCAACGTTCCTGAATCGCTGCTGCTGGTCATAATCCCATTATTCAGAAACAAAAGCTTTACTGACACCGTATCTGACAATCACACTGCAGACGCTTTACTGCCACTGAACGGGGATTTGGTGAAAATGTCAGATTAGCTCCAGATGAATCGTTGTGATGGCGGCGGCGGCGGCAGCAACAGCAGGAGCGTATCGATTTGACAATGCCTTTTCTCGGACAAAACCTGATGTCTATAACACTACCTGCGGTAAAGTGATTGTGGAAGATGAGTTTTTACATTTTATCTCTGTTAAGATAAAAACACTGCCGCATGATGACATTGTTTTGTTGGCTACAAACAATTTTTCATCTGACTGGATTGAAGAATCCAAACGACTCCTACATGAACTGTGCCCAACAAAGCAGCGTAACATCAAACATAAGGGAGCGCAGAAAGACGTAAATAATATAAAGGATTGTTTGAAGTTGTTAAACGAGCGTGGTGAGAATATTCCCCGTTTTGTTTCGCACTACCTGGACGACCTTCCACCTGTTGGTTTCGGCAACATTGATGCCTCGGCCCTGCTTGGTAGAATGGAGCGTCTAAGCCAGGAAGTCTCTGTACTAAGAGGAGCTATGGAAGCTCAGGCTACTGTGAGTGAAAATCTTGGACGAGCGACGGTGGATCTGGAGCGCCGGCTGACGAATATTGAACCACCACCTCATGAATCCAGTCGGGCTAATGAACCCGTGCATGGATCGACGCAGGCTGAGGCGGAATTGGAAGAGCTACGTGGGAAAGACGCTAAACCGCAGCAACCAGAAGACGCCTCCAATCAACAAGTCCTGTCTCCGGCTTGGAGTACTGTTTTGAGGAAAGGGAAACAGAAGCCCCAGAAACCCTTGAAGGGAGCAGTATCATTGGAACATGGAACACAAAACCGTCAAAAGCGGGAGCAGCGCAAAGGAGGAATTATTGGCACTGACATAGCGACTAATATCCCAGTGGTTAGAACCAAGCTGGTAAGTGTCTTTGCTACGAAATTCTCTCCCGACCTTGATGTTGACACTCTGAGTGCCTACCTAACTGAGAAACTGGGCAAATCGGTGACATGCAGGAAGATAGATTCGATGCGTAACCGATTTAGCTCGTTTCATATAACTGCAGAGTGCTCGGAAGTTGCTGAAGTATACGATCCTAAACTCTGGCCATCGGGTGTGTATGTGCGTCGCTACTTTGAGGCGCGCAGACCAAAAAACGACAGCATCCGTTTGGCTCATATGTCAGAGACTGGTAGACTGCAGCAAGACAACGTACCTGCATCTGTAACACTGCAGATGAGCAACGGCCACGCAGATCCTGCTAAATAAATGACTGGTATTAATATCGTGTCATATAATGCGCGAGGTCTGCGTGTTGGACACAGTGAAACAGACAGAGCGCGTCGCCTTGTGGTGGACAAATTACTGGAGACTTGTGACATACTGTGTGTGCAGGAGACATTCTTAGCTAAACAGGACCTGGAGAAGTTGAATTGCATACACAAAGATTTTTACGGCGCTGGTGAATCCACTACCGACCTTAGCACCAGAATAATTCGGGGAAGGATAGCCGGTGGTGTTGCAATATTATGGCACAAAAAATATGATCAACTGGTTGATGTGATTAGATTGGGTGTGGATTGGGCCATAGGGCTGAAATTTACTTGTGGAGACAAACTTTTTATTGTTTTAAACATGAATGTCCTTATGAATGTCCTCAAACCTTATGAATGTCCTCAAAACGAAGACGAATTCCTTAATAGATTGGCTTTTATTATGTCTTTTATGCAAGATAATCAATCTACTTGTTTTTTTATTGTGGGGGACTTAAATGCAGATGTTACAGATAAACATTCTACATTTGCTTCGCATTTAATGCAATTCTGTCACAGTAATGCCTTAATTCTTTCTAGTAAGGTACTTTTGCCTAACAACAGTTACACCTATATTAGTGAATCATGGCATACAACTTCCTGGTTAGATCATTGTATCTGTTCAGCTGATGCTCATGATTCCATTCTGGGAATTTGTGTCAACTATGATCTCGCCACTACTGACCATATACCATTCTCCTTATGTGTAAACATGAATTGCATACCTTCTGTTTTGCCTGTAGACTATAATATAAGTACAGGAAAAATAGCATGGGATAACTTGACTGAAAAAGATCTATCAGATTATTGCTATCGAACTAATGATATGTTCAGCAATATATACTTACCAAAGGGAGCAATCTCATGTCGTGATATGAATTGTAAAGACCCTCAACATGGTATTGAGTTATGTACTCTGTATGAGAATGTTGTGAAATCCCTCCTTATCTCAAGTAAGCCACTGCATAAAACCATCTCGCATAGCACCAAGCCGGGTTGGAACGACTATGTAAAAGAACATCATGCAGAGGCCAGAAGGGCTCTTAAAGCATGGGCTGACGCAGGTAAACAGAGACATGGTCCCTTGTTTGAATACAAAAAACAAGCAAATGCTAATTTTAAACATTCTTTAAGAATCATAAGGAGACATGAAAATACTATGAGGTCTGACTCTCTCGCTAGAAAGTTAGGAAATAATAATGTTAAGGACTTTTGGAAAGAAATAAAGAAAGTAAACAACTGTAAAACGTCACTTCCATCTACTATTGATGGTATTACTGGTGTAAAAGAAATCACTCAGTTATGGAAAGAGCACTACAGTGCGCTATTTAATTGTGTCAAAAGCGATATTTCTGACATAGGAAGCATTCACAGTAATGAGAATGTGACTGTATCCCCACAAGAAATATATCATACAATTATGACACTGAAAGACAATAAGGCCTGTGGGATGGATAACATTTCCGTTGAGCATTTGAAAAATGCAAGTAAAAAACTCTGTGCATTACTCTCTATGTGTCTCACTGGCTGTCTAGTACATGGTCTGTTACCTAAATCAATGCTATCTGTCATTCTGGTACCTACCATTAAAGACAAAGCGGGTAAGATTAGCTCCTTGGAGAATTATCGACCCATAGCTTTAGCTAGTAGTTTATCGAAAGTTTTTGAAAGAGTCCTTCTAAATAGGCTGGAAGAGTTCCTTTTGACCTCTGAAAATCAATTCGGTTTTAAACCCAAACATGGTACAGACATGTGTATTTTTGTGCTACAGGAGATTTTAGATCTGTATAATTTGCACAACACTACAGTATTTATGTGTTTTATTGATGCTTCTAAAGCATTTGATCGCGTGAATCATCAAAAATTGTTTTGCAAGTTAGAAAACAGAGGTGTACCCAAATATCTAATTAGAATAATGGTCTATTGGTATGGCCATCAACTAATGTATGTCAAATGGGGTAACTCATTGTCTGACTCGTTTAATGTTGGTAATGGAGTAAGGCAGGGAAGTATATTGTCCCCTTACCTTTTTAACATTTACATGGATGAACTATCAAGGCGCCTGAATTGTTGTAAAACAGGCTGTGTAGTTGGTGACCGCATAATCAATCACATAATGTATGCGGATGATTTGGTAGTCTTATGCCCATATAGTGCTGGCCTTCAACAATTACTAAGGGTCTGTTCCCAATATGGATGTGATTTTGATGTCAAATACAACGCTAAGAAAAGCAATGTCATGATTGTTAGAAGTAGAGCAGATAAGCATCTGATAACCCCTGACTTCTCTTTATCTGGCATTGTCCTCAATATACGCAATGAAATTAAATATCTGGGACATTACATAACTGATGACCTATTTGATGATCGTGACATTTGTAGGCAGTATTGCATGATATATGCTCAGGCTAATATTTTGATCAGAAAGTTTGGTATGTGTTCATCCTCTGTGAAGGTAGCTCTTTTTAAAGCTTTTTGCACTTCATTTTACACAGCCCATCTATGGCGAAGATATAAAAAAAGTAGCCTGCACAAACTTTATGTGGCATACAATGATGGCCTGAGGCTCCTACTTAAAGTGCCTAGATGGAGCAGTGCTAGCCACATGTTTGTACATACCGCGGTTCCCACATGTGCAGCTGCACTCAGGAATCTCATGTATAAATGTATGTGTAGATTATCTGTGTCATACAATAATATAATAGTAATTTTAGTGAACCCTGTTTTTAGTACAGTGAGATTTTTCTCAAGATTGTGGAAACATTGGCGTCATCATTTATTTGTGGCTCAGTGACTGTCATATTATTCTCTGTTTGTCTGTTTTTCTTTTTCTTTATCATTTGTGTTTACTATGGACCTCTTTTGTGTCTGGAATAAAGATTGATTGATTGATATAGTAAAATATACTACTGTATGTGGGCGTGAGTGTATGTGTATGTGAGTACCGTCAGTCTTGTTGTCTGTCCAGTCTGTCTGTTGTGCTGAGGAAAGGGAACAGAATCATAGACTATCCCAAGTAAACCTGGGTCTTCCCATGAAGGAACAAGGTGGCCAAAACCCTGACAACAACAAACACAGAAAACAGTAGCAGGGTGTTTAGAAAAGTGAGTAAAGCTCAAAATTCTTATAATGGCTACAATCTCTTTACACATGCACCGACAGTATGCCACATTGTGTTTCAAATCCAAACATGAAGAAAAAAATATATATTTACATTTCTTCAGAAAATTAGGAAAATAAAATATTTTGAGACAGCAGTGTCCTTAAAATATTCTTGAAAACAAACTGATGAACGGATCATCTGAATCAGTGAACTAGCATTTTGTATTGCACTCTTTAAGAACTGAACAGATTTGTTGCACAAAGTCGTCTAGCTTCTAACACTTATGAAGAGGCATTATAGCCCAAGAAGACTGGACGATGTTCCATAGTTCCTCTGCATTCTTTGTGTTTTGTTCTTGTTATTTTCCCAGAGAAATCCATGTTGCACTGGCCACACCATAATCTTGCCACAAGCTTGGTGTGGGATTAGTATCCTTTTTCCTAATTGGCGTGTTTGGGGTCTCCATCTTGCCCAGAACAGCCATTTGAAGACCATTTCTCTTCAGATTTGGAAACACTGAAGGCTCAAGGCTCCAACTGATCCTAGATCCCTGGTTTTCCATAAACTCAAAACCATTGCATGAGAAACATCCCATTTTATAATTATTCATTATCCACCATGCTTCACACTGCACTGCGGCTCTGTTGATTTCTAACTGTGGCCAGCCAAATCAGCACAACTGGCTCAAATGACAGCAACACTTCCTCAGCATGCTCTCAGGTGCTACAGAAGTCAGTTAATCACCCATTCATTCAGACCTGTGTGTGACCGGCTGAACTACAGCACAGTGGGGGTCTGGAGGACCTTACCGTTACTGGGAGGATGGAGCCCTCATATTCCAGACTGGCCACAGCCACAGTTACTGTTGAGATGTCCTGCAGCTGCTGCACAAGACCCTGGCAGGAGGGAGGCAGGATGCAGGACAGGGCTGAAGGGAGCAGGGGCGTACAAGAGAACAATTTACAGCTTCTTAAAGGTTTTAATGTGTAAAACCACTTAAAGCGCAAGATGCTTACAATTTCTGATCAATTCTGATAACGTTCAACTGAGTACCGTAACTTCCATGTTGTTCATACAGAAGGCGAGTTTATCAACAAGCCCTTCAGGTATAACTGAAACAGTCCCCACTTGCCTTTAGCTGGTAGAGCAGCCATGAGGTGATCAGCTGATATTACACCATCTTCCAAATGGACCTACACACAAAACATTTAATGGACAAACTGACAGATGTAGAAACATCACTTCAAGCCTCATTGATCTTCTCAAAATGTGCCTTTTATTAAACGGGACAATTCAAGTCAAAATGTGGAGTTGATTAGGCTCGACTACAGCAGGAAGCATGTCCAGATTATAAACAGGATCATATATTTACTGACTGAATCAAACTCTGTCAACGTGGTTACAGTGGTGCTCCATCATGGTGGTGGTGACGGTGGAAGGATTTTGTCCCTCCATCTTACCACCAATTCTCGCTTTATCCATCTCTGTTGTTGTGTCCCAGATAGCAGGAGATGTTAATTCAATGATGAATTATGGTCAAAAAGGTTGAATTCATGGTTAAGGTCGATGACTGACAGTGGATCAACCATCAAACGATCATTGAATTCATTGAACTTGAATTAGCCAGCTAACTAATGTAGAATAGATGTCATTGAATCAATGTTTATTGGGGGATTTCTAATGATTGAAATCACAACAACAAATCCAGTGTTTTTCAACCCTGGTCTTCAAGGCACACTGCCCTGCAAGTTCTAGGCATTCCCCTGCTGCAGCACCCAGGATTTCTACTAATTAACCCTGTTAATGATGATATTGATCATCATTTAGATGATCAACACCCCAATCATCTGAACGGAGTGTTGAAGTAGAGGAACATCTGAAACAAACAGGTCTGTGTGACTTGAGAACCAGAGTTAGGAAAAACTAGTGATTAATGTTGAGTCAATGTAAGCTGTTTGTCAGACCAATCCTCTCCCATCTTCCTGTTTGAGCTCTGGGTGGGAGACTTTTATTAAAACGTGGGACTTATCGCATTTCAAATTAAGCACTACATGTTGAGGACAGTGGGTTGTGATTCCTTTCTGTACATTTTCTTACTTGTCTGTAAATATTATTACTGGCTGACTGCATAATGTGTTGACACAAAAACATGTACAAGCCACTCCAAGCAGTGGACGGGCCGACCTCCCCTTTTTACAATAGTGGTTTGTCCCAACCACACAGCCTCTTTGCTGCTGGATTATCTGAACCTGGATTAACCTGATTCTGAATTGAATTCTACTCTGAGAACTTTCATAGAATGTTTGGTGATATTATTTTGATCTTAACTGTGTTTATTGAAAAATAACTGCATAGTTTTGTGCCTATGCTGCAGCTTCATAGGTAAATATGATTATACATCAACTAATATTTAGTTAAATATTCATGAATATTCCTTGGCATGTCCTTATTAATTTAACTGAGTGTACAAATGGACCGTACAGTTTGTGTACATGTTCTCAGACCTTTAACCAATACACTATTTAATATCTCAATGTGTTTCAAATGGTTAGCATCTTTCTAACCAGCGCCTCCCTCACTCTTATTTTTGTGTTTTCCAGCTGCTGCTCAGCAGTTTGACACAACGCAGACTGACAAAGACTGCAAAAACCCGCCGTTTCTTTACTGTTTCACGACAGGGGTTAACTTCTAAGTACATTGTCAAACCATCAGTGCAAAGTAATAGTGATGATAAAACACTATGCTTACAATACCATATTCAGGCCTAGTTGTCATGATATTCTTACAAACCTTCCATCCAGATGTTGTGGGAATTATTTGTCCAACAGCTGCATCCCTGTGCAGCTCCACCTTGCCGCTCTGTTGGAGGAACTCAGTGATGGACTCTGGCAAGGTTTCCACTCCCCTCTTTAGAGACCACTGAGCCCAGGCCTCTCTCTTGGCTCTCTGAGCCAGAGGTCCAGGAACAATCTCAGGTGCTGAACCTGGGGGATTCCAGAGACCAAACATTTCATTCTAATTAAAACTATGAAGATCACATTGATATGAGAGCAGAAAATGATTATTTTCCAAATTAGCATCACACACCTACACATAAGTCACAAATAGGCCTGTCACGATAAATCAATTAATCGTATGAAATTAAAACTATTGACGTCATTTTAATTATCGGCTTTATTGTCTCTTCCAGCCTTTTTCTCTTTCTGTTGATGACACTGAATAAAAAAAGGCTCAACTCCGCTGCTCTCCACTGACCCTCCCTTCCTCATTTCCTTAGTTTAATGTCCAGTTCACACTACACCATCTTAGAGCTGTCGGCCGATTGTCGACCCATTTTCAAAACCTGAGAGACCAAACATTAGCTGACAGAAATCCTAGGTATAACGGTGTGGTGTCCAACAATGGGAACAAAATAATGGCTACAAGTCCAGTGAAGTCATTTTAAAACCAGGCATTAATCAATGCTTTACTACAATCTACCTGCAGTGCATGTGGCTCTAGTGTCAGTGTAACGTCCTGACTGAATGAAAATCATTAGAACCTATTTATGTCACGTTAATGAAGAACAGCTGAAAAGTTACCGGGTTCATCAACTGGTAGCAATTTCACTCCAACTCCTCCCATCGTCATTTCTATATTCTTTACACCAACTGTTTATAAATATTAATGTTGTTTCCACATATCATCTCCAATGTTGCCTTTGTCAGCTGTTTGGGATTCCCCTCTGTAATTTCCCCTCAGAAAGCAGGAGGAGAATCCTCACTTTCTGATTGGTTACCTGTCACATTCAACAGGCTGCGTTAAGCTCCCAGTGGGGAAAACCCCTGATTTAGATCGGAGGGCCACAACGATCTACTGTAACACACCACACACTGCAGGATGATCGGTTATAAAATCACAAGACAATCTTAGAACGATCAACGTTCTCAGATTGTCTTAAGGATAAAATGTAGGAGTGAACTAACGTGTAGTGTGAACTATTGCATCAGGTAGTCGATGTTCCATCTTCTCTATTTAAATCTAATGATTACTGAAGGACAATATGGTTTACAGACTTCATAATCTGAACTCTTTTGGTTGAATCCAGTATTTATTTACACTTTGGTGTTTTTATTCTAGTACATTTTTGTTAATGGAGACTGGGAATCCATTTTATTTTTGTTTTTGGTTGTTTTTGTTTATTTCATCAGAGCCAGTGTTAAGTGTATTTCCATTAAATCAGAGTAAAAAGGTCTTCAAACAATATTCTCGTTTATCGCAAAAGTTTTTGAGACAATTAATCGCTCAGCAAAATTTGCTATCATGACAGGCCCAGGTCACAAAACATACAGTTCATGTCAGGTTTACCACAACATATGTAATTTTACAGAACATACAGTGTTACAGATTCAGAGTCTGGTTGCACCATCAGTCCGACTTATGGTGTTGAAAACTGACAACTTATAGTCATCATCGGCCACAAAGAAAAGTGGAAAAACTCTACAAAATGGACTTCCCTCAAACAAATTTGAGTGTAAACATAATGACATTTTTATCCACTAGCCTAAAAAAAAAAAAAAAAAAAAGTGATTTCCTAAAATGAAATGAACAGGGCATCACTGAAAAGGACGGCCTTGAAGCCAATGGTGTTCATCTGATTAGAAACAACTTAGAACTCCACTAAGTTTGGGGAGATACATCATCCATAAAGTATTATTAAGATTTGCCTGAAACCTGAAGGGAAAAGGAAGTGAGGTGTGTGCTTTACCTGAGCCCAGCAGGAAGCCCAGAGTCAGGGAGCCTCTCTGCTGCTCAGCCATGTAGAGCCAAGGGAAGCAGGAGCGCACACTCAGCTTCTTACAGTCCCCTGCAAACACACCCCGACACACACTGTCCACAGCTAGGTCTGCCAACTAAACACAGAGGAAAACAACTCAATAGCACAAATACATCTCATTGATTTGATTAGATCTAAGCGTGACGTTTTTTATTCTCCAATATAAATCAATGGACTAATGGGATTAGTCACCAAATTTTGTAAAAAACAAAATCAGAAGAGATTTGATTTTCTTGAATTTAAACATTTTTTTAAAAAGGGGCACATTGAACAAAAATACTGTACTACAACATAGCAACAACAATACTATTCAAGAATCTAATTGGATCCTACTATATCATTGTCATCATGGGTGGAAATGCAAATCAAATATAGTTTACCTGTTTTCCCCAACAGGTAAAATGTTTCTGTTTCTGCTGCTGAGTTGATCTGAGACTGAAGCTCTTAAACAGACCAGCGAAAAGGTCTCTGGTTATGAACTTATGAAATAAGCAAAATTGCTGCCATTTTACTAATTAAGCCCTCATAATATCTGTTTAAGCTCTAGAAAAACCTGGCTATTGTTTGATGTTAAACGTCTGAGATCTAGAATTATAAGACTGGGATATCAAGGCAAAGAAAACTCAGTAGCTGCTGGCAGGAACCACTCAGGGGCCCTCATGACACTCAGGGGCCCTCATGACATTCAGGGACCTCATGACATTCAGGGGCCCTCATGACATTCAGGGGCCCTCATGACATTCAGGGCCCTCATGACACTCAGGGGCCCTCATGACACTCAGGGGCCCTCATGACACTCAGGGGTCCCTAGAAATGGTTTAATTGTAACACAGACCATAGATCTAAACCTGTAGCATTATTTATAGAGAATGACAATGTTATTACATTTTATTTAATGCATTCAGTTGAGAAAAATAAATAGTACATTTAGGATTTAAGCAAGGGGCTGCACAGTGGTGCAGTTGGTAGAGCTGTTGCCTTGCAGCAAGAAGGTCCTGGGTTCGATTCCCGGCCCGGGGTCTTTCTGCATGGAGTTTGCATGTTCTCCCTGTGCATGGTGGGTTCTCTCCGGGTTCTCCGGCTTCCTCCCACAGTCCAAAAACATGACTGTCAGGTTAATTGGTCTCTCTAAATTCTCCCTGCGTGTGAGTGTGTGTGTGTGTGTGTGTGTGTGAATGGTTGTTTGTCCTGTCTGTTTTCTGTGTTGCCCTGCGACAGACTGGCGACCTGTCCAGGGTGACCCCCGGAACGTAGCTGGGGATAGGCACCAGCAACCCTCCCGACCCCATTAGGGACAAGGACAAGGCTCTTTTGAGTATCTTGGAATTGAGATTAAAGGCCATAAACGAACTTTAACACTAACTTTTTACAAAACTCCAACATATGTGGAAAATTTCTTTACTGAGTTGAATGAACTTCTATCTCTCTTATGTATTGATTATGATTGTTAAATAATTGTCGGTGATTTCAACATTTATGTTGACAACCCCCAAGACAGAGGGGCTAAAAATCTCTAATATCTTAGAGACTTTTGGTCGAACACAACATGTCAAACAAGCAACACACACTCAAGGACACACACTGGACCTGGTTATCAGTCAGGGTGTGAATATTTCCAATGTCTCTGTAACTGATGCCGCCCTGTCGCATCACTTCCTGTTATCTTCGAAAGTTGTTTATCCTTTAATCCACTTGGACAAACAGCAACCATCACAAAACGTTCTCTCACAGAAAACACAGCAGAAATATTTCATCAAATCTACTCTTCTTCCTCACCCTTAAGCTGTAATGACGTAGATAAGTTGGTAAATGATTTTCAGTCTAAAGTTTCAGATTTCATTGATTCCATTGCCTTCACATTCATTATGACATCTATAAAGAAAAACTACGTTACTATCATTTAACACTCAAACATGCAAGACAGGCCTTCTTTGCAGATGTCATAAACAAAAACATTAACAATGCTCCAGCTTTATTAGCAACAGTTGACAGACTCACAAACCCTCCTATCACGTTACCACCTGAATTTCAGTCTATTGCTGCCTGCAACCAGTTTTCCAGTTTCTTCTCAGAGAAAATTCAACAAATCAGAGGATTAATCTGCACATCCACTATAAAGTCAGTACTAATGCAGAATCCAAACAAAACAAATACAGGATAAATGACCCAATTTCAACTACATAAAACCCTAGAAGAAATTATAAGTCAACTCTGCTCCAGTTCCTGTTGTCTGGATGTCCTACTGTCACATTTCTTTAAGAAAGTTCTGCCTGTTGTTGCTACTGATCTGATCTAAATAGTAAATTCATCGTTTCTCATCAGATGTTTTTCCCCCAGGCTTAGAAAACAGCAGTAATCAAACCACTGATAAAAAATAACAATCTAGACAAATCACTACTGCAGAATTACAGGCCGACCTCTGACCTCTGACCTCCCATTCATCAGCAAAGTTATTGAAAAAGTTGTGTGTAAACAGTTAAATAGCTTCCTAACGATAACCAACTGCTTTGACTCCTTCCAGTCTGGTTTCTGGTCTCACCACATCACAGAGACTGGCCTAGTCAAAGTGTTCAATGACATCCATATAAATACGGACTGTGGGAGAACCACAGTGCTGGTTCTGTTGGACCTCAGTGTTGACCATGACATATTACTAATGGACTGGAGAGTTGGGTCGGACTCTCCGGTCCAGTGCTTAACTGGTTTGAATCTTACATAAAGAACAGGAATTTCTTTGTTTCAATTGGAAACTTCTCATCAAAGAGGTCAAAGGTCACATGTGGGGTACCCCAAGGTTCAATCCTAGTACCCCTCTTATTCAATATCTATATGCTCCCACTAGCTCAGGTTATAACAGGAAATAATATTAGCTACCATAACTATGCAGATGACACACAGCTCTACATTACGATGTCACCAGGTGACCTTTGACCCCATCCAATCACTGAACAGATGCTTAGAACAGATAAATGTGTGAATGAGACAAAACTTTCTCCAGGTGAACAAAAACAAAACTGAAGTTATTATTTTTTGGACCTAAAGAGAAACGATCTAGAGCTATAGATCTAGAATCATAGATCTAGAGTTATAGATCTAGAGTAAAGATCTAGATTTATAGATCTAGAGTCATAGATCTAGAGTCGGTGCACAGCTTCAGTTATTACAACTAAAAATCAGCGATCAGGCCCGAAACCTAGTGATGGACTCTGACCTGAACCTTCAGAGCCACATAAAGACAGTTACAAAGTCGGCCTTCTATCACCTGAAGAACATTTCCAGGATTAAAGGATTAATGTCTCAGCCAGATCTAGAGAAACTCATCCATGCGTTTATCTTCAGTCGTATTGATTATTGTAACAGCGTCTTCACAGGTCTGTCCAACAAATCAATCAAACAGCTGCAGCTGATCCAGAATGCTGCTGCTGGAGTTCTGACTAAAACCAGGAAGATAGAGCACATAACACCAGTTTTAAAGTCTCTCCACTGTCTCCCTGTAGCTCAAAGAATAGACTTTAAAATACTGTTGTTAGTTTATAAATCACTGAATGGTTTAGCACCACAATACATTAAAGATCTGCTGCTGTTGTATCAACCTTCCAGAACTCTCAGGTTTTCGGGTTCTGGTTCTGCTCTGCACCCCCAGAACCAGAACCAAACGAGGAGAAGCAGCATTCAGCATCTATGCACCACAAATCTGGAACAAACTTCCAGAAAACTGTAAAACAGCTGAAACACTGACTTCCTTTAAATCTCAACTAAAAACCCACTTGTTTAGAGTTGTATTTGAAACGGAATCAATTACAAATTTATTGATGGAATCTGACTTGATGTTGTGTTTTTATTGTTGATTCTATGTTGCATTGTGTTTTTGTGTTTGATTTGATGTAAAGCACTTTGAAATGCCTTGATGCTGAAATGTGCTATACTAATAAAATTTGATTTGATTTGATTTGAAGGGTGAACAGAAAATGGATGGATGGATTTAAGCAGGACGTTTACTTTGTAGAAGTTTAAAGAACCATCTTGATAATTTGATTGCTGTGTTGCCATGGCAACAGTATGGTGTAATCTTTGTGTTTGAGTTGGGTTTGTTCACAAATACATCACAGCAAATAACCAATAATCAGTGATTGATTTTAAACTCGGCCAATAAACCTGGTCTCCCTCTCACAGATTCACCTTATTGATATTTAAACATGTTAGTGATGCTGAGGTTCTTAGTAGGATGGGTCTGGGAAAGGGGGGGTTCTGTCTAAGGCCCATATTACCTTGGCCGGCCCTGCATGAACAGCTGCTGTGATGCGCATCTCTGAAATCTACCTGGAATCCCCCGGTGGCCCCTGTCAGTCCGCCGATGCTTTAGAGACATTTGATTCATTTCATTGTGGCATGTTTGGCTTTTTGCTGCGGTTCTAATTATTGCTACAATATTTTCTCTGATGTTTATTTTGTGAAATCTAAATGCTCTGGGCCAAATCTTCCTTTAACACTTGAGGTTCTGCAGTAACTTCTATTTACAGACATGAACCTCCAGCCAGATCCAGTCAGTAGCAGCTTCAACCCGCCTGGTAGAAACGTTAAGGAGAAGCAGAGCGAGCAGTCACCGGGTGGTACCGGGACTTTGAGCTGCGTTTCGACTCGCAGTGACAGTTGGTACCGTGTGTTATATCAGGATGTCTGATATAAAGACAGATATTCTTTCTATCTGTCAGTGGGACCGACCCAGACTGCCTGTAGCGAACCGAACCGGTCTTTTAGCAGAATGATGACGTTAAAGTCAGACGTTTTCTCTGCAGCTGAAGCATTTCTGTGTTTAGGGGCGAGGCGGGTTTTGTCCCGCTATGCAAGGACAATTACAAAATAGAAATAGTTTTTCCAACAACCACATCAGACCTGCGTTTTTATTCACAAATCAATGTATAAAAAATATTCTTGCCCATAATTTGATAGTTAGAGGACACAGCTCTGCCCCCCTCCTCATCATGGACCAGTAGTCTGAACAACATGGAGGCTCTGAGAGTCTATTAGACTGAGGGCCGTCAGACTAGTTTATTTTTACTAAATTATTACATTTAGCTAAATATTATTGCTGAGGGGCACAAACAGGAATTCTGACATACAGATTAAAAAATACAATAAAAACTCAAAGGGCACTAGGGGCATCAAAGATAAAAGAGGCAGGGACTCAAGCCCCCTCTGCACATGCCAGACCTACACAAACTAAACACCAAGCTGCTGTTGACCTTCTATGGCTCATCCATGCAGATCCTGCTGACATAGTGCATCACAGTATGGTAGGACAGCTGCACTGTTACAGACAGGATGAGGCTACAGAGGGTTCTAAGAGTTTGTTTCTCCTCTCAGGTGGACATTCACACCTTCCCACTTGGTTTCCAAAACAGATTTTTGACGTCAGCTCTAATTTCATATGACCTGATCTTTGCCAAACTAAACATGAAGAATGTTAGTCCAACTCCTAAAAAGATATGTATGCAAATATTTGGTGGCCGTGGCAAAATACCTCCACAGTGCCCTGTACCAGCCTTGAAACAATCAGCTCCAAGCCATGCTTGGCTTCTAAACCCTTGGCCCTGAGGTCGAACCCTCAGCTTGAGGGTTTAACCCTGGCAAATTTGAATCAAAGCTGCCAGTTTCTCTTCTTTATCCAAACGTCAGAGCAAATTCCTCACAGCTTTATACTGGTAGACCTCATTTTGAATCAGTATAGTCTTAAGGCATTTGAGATCAACACTTATCAAATGCTTTTTGCTTCATCAAATCACGTGAGTGTGGCCAAACCTCAAAGTCTGATTACTCTCCATAAAAGATGAGGGTGCAATAACTTCCACAAGGTCAGAGCTGAACCAAAGTTTGTCTCAACAAAGTTACAGGTTTCTTTGGTGAACAAGAAACCATGACAGTCTGGAGAAATTAAAAATGGTATTTAATAAAATAATATCAGGTTTATATCTTATAAAAGAACAATATTGGGCGTGCTGTGGTGGTGTAGGGGACAGCGCGACCCACATTTGGAGGCCTCGAGTCCTCAACGCAGCCATCACGGGTTCGATTCCCAGACCCGATCGACATTTGCCGCATGTCTTCCCCCCTCTTCCTGTCAGCCTACTGTCATATAAGGCAGTGGTCTCCAACCACCGGGCCACGGACCGGTACGTGGACCAATTGGTACCGGGCCACGCAAGAAATAATTAAATATGTCCGTTCTATGTATTGAGTCTGGAGCAGCTTTTATTTTGAAAATCCTAAACCGGATGCTGTCGGTTACGTCTTGCGCACCAACATGCAGCAGAATGAGTAAGAAACAACGGCATCGGTCTCGATCCTTACAACACGCGAACCCCCCCCCCCGTCCACAGAAAACTACAAAGGTTGGGGACCACTGATATAAGGGACACTAGAGCCCACAAAAAGACCCCCTGGAGCGGAGAAAAAAAAAAAAAAAAAAAGGAACAATCTTAATGATTGATGCAGCAACAGAAAAGTAGTTGTGGGCCACTTGCCTCCTTTCCAAGCCTCCTGGAGACAAATGAATGAATGGACTCATCCTCTTCTCTTCCTTTCTTTACAAAGATCTCAGTGAGGAGACTGAACAGAAGGGGGCGGGAGAATGGAGCGACTGTTTTCAAAATTCCACTGTAACAAAAAGCAGGGAGGGAGAGCGAATGTGATTAAAGAGCCACCAGCACAAAGAATGTTTGAGATGAAAGACTGATTGAGATTTCACAGAGCTTAGCATGTTTTTCATGTTTTTTTAAGACAGGTGATCTGCCACAGTGTACCCTGCCTCTCACCCAATGACTGCAGGAGAAAGGGACCAACTTTCCATGACCCAGAATTGTTAAGCAGCTGTAGACAATGGATGGATGGATGCTGTTTAAAGCTTTAGTGTTGTGACGTCATTTCAAAAAGAACCTCTTACACCCATAAACTGAACTCCAAATATCAAAATAGTTTGGATTTTTGTGTGCTTGATGCTACCCAGTTGCAAGAATCATATCAGTTCTGTCTGGAAAGTTTTATCTGTGTTTAATGTCTGACAGAATCTTTGCTCTTGTGTTCCCAGAATCATCTGAACTGCAGTGAACATATAGCTTAACAAAAAAACGTTCTTGATCTGTTTTTCTTTCTCTGGAAAATCTTCAAGGTGATATGTTGGCTCCTAATCTCTTTACCTTATTCCAGAAGGCAACTTGTGGAGCTGTCCATTGACATACAGATAGCGGTTCTTTGAGGCAACATGATTGTAGGAAACTGGAAGAATAGCTTCCTCCAGACCCAGATCTTCCACCTGAAAAAAACAAACATCAAATTCATGCTCAAATTAATCAAGTTCTCAGAGTTTAATTAATGATTGTAGACATAGGTTTCTCTATACTCCTTCTTTAAGTCTCTTGTTTCCTGAATTCCAGTTACAAAGACTGAGTAAAAAATAGTGAAGTCCTTGTAGAATGCTGCTAATGGTGGGGAGAGAAATCGCCACACCGACAAGAAGGATCTTTAAATCAGGTTCTCTGTGATGTAATCTGTGCCCTGAATCTCACAGTTATGAGAGGATTTTCTCTGAACAGGAAAACAGACCAGGACAGATAAACCGTCCTGCCTAAAGTCCGTCAACCAATGAGCCACCAGACCAGATGGTTCCCATCTTATGACACAGTTACTGGTCTAGAGGCTGTTGGGTCTATAGTAGACACTCATCTCTCATATAATTGAAATCTTTCAGCATTTTTACATCAATTAATTAAATTAATCTTAATACAATTAATGTTCCTAAAGTTTAATCACTGGGCTCTCAAATCCATATTAAGCCCACTGTAGCAGTAAACATTTTTCTATTAGTTTATGATGCAAATGGTTTGGAGCACTTAGGTGTTACAAACCATATTGAGTGTGTTGGTTCCCACTGCCCCAGCAGGTCGGATCCCCCTTGGTCCCAGTTCAAACACGGCCCCATCGGACCGCCTCAGTGACCACAGCCAACCACCAAAACGACTGCTGGACTCCAGAACGATTACCTGTTGATTGATGTCAGGTAAATTCTTTGTAGGCTTCATTCATTTTCCTTCAAACCTATCCTAAAATTACACTTGAACCTTAATGAGTAGAATATTGACAAACACTAATGGTGATCAACTGGACATTCAAAACTAAATTAGAGTACAAAAAATTATTTACATCTGTAGCTAAGGCAGTAGTTTACTTTATTGAGCATACCTGACAGCCAATAGGACAGCTGCCACATACTATTCCATTATTCATAAGTTAGGACAATACCAAGGGCCCTTGACCGACAGGGCCCCCCACACAAAAACATATATATATATATATATATATATATATATATAGAAAAAAATTGAGGCCCTGTCAATTACTGTTGTGTTTTTTAAAATTGCTTTTAGCAGTAAAAATCAAACGTTACCCCTCCCAAAAAGCTATATTTGCTCTGAAAACCCCCCTGGATCTGCATGAAATGGTTTGTTCCTGCTTGGCCTTGACAGTGAGCAGCAGTCAGTAGAAGACCAGAACCACTGTGGTGGTTACTATGCTACTAAGAAAAATTATAAAGTCAGGTTTTCAAAAAGAGAGAGAGATGAGAGGGAGAAAAAGACAAGAGTGTGAATTTCTAACCTAGTTTTTTCCAAAGACTGTGTGAGATTATTAACCATTTAGCATAGTTAGCTTAGCTGGACTGCAGCCAGTCTACAGTTTTACTTTAACTTGTGTTTAAATTACAGACATCTGTTGCTCCTGAGCCGTCCTCTCTTAAGTGAAATTAAAGATGCATTATGTAACTTTTAGAAAATCTTTTTTTACATATTTGTTAAAACTTCCATTGTGTTGTGACAATATGGCATGAAAGATAATTTGTCAAAAAATTATTTCCTCTGCCTTCTGCCAATGCTATCTACAACCAGAGTCAGGAGGGTTTTAGTGCCGTCAATCACAATCCCCTCACTCTGTGCTACCATGCAACTAGCATAGCCTGTTGTGAATGCTCAGCTTTATTAGCATAGCTACCAATGACAGCAGATAAACAGTTTTCCTGCAACAATAAGTTCCTTCTCCACCATTAGCACATTAACAGTGAGTGAATGAAGTTGATTGACAGCACTAAGACCCTCCTCTGGGTTCTGATTGGTTGTTTTGGGTCAGAACATTGCATTACTTTAGCTAGCAATAGTTGTTCAGGGAGCAGGTGGAGGAGATTGACTGTTTTCACAGATTATCTGTCTCATAGCAAACTGGCGACAACTTTAACAAATATGGAAAAAAACATTTTTTTAATTGTTACACACTGCAGCTTGACAAAATGTAACAACATAGCATTTTTTTTAGAAGTCTGGATTGTTCGATGTATATTTTGCACATTGTGACTGTTGCAAGTGGGGAGAGACATTTCAGTAGACTAGTCTTTAAAGTCACAAGCCTTTAAATTTGTGATGCTTTGGAGAACCAGAATGACACCGGACCTTCGCCCGAGGAGAGGAGCCAGACGGCGGCATCCTGGCAGCGCTTCGGGAAGAAGCATGGGACGGACGACGGGGCCTTCGCTACGGGCTCTGGCCAGAATGCGAGTAGCCGAGCGAGGGAACGGCTGCAGGAATTTCAAAGAGGAGGACACTGAAGATGCGGAGGTAAAAGGGGCATAAACTGCTCTTTAAAGAAGGGGGATGGAAGAGACTATAGTCTTCTCTGAAGTTTGAATAAATAACGACAGGGAGATTCACCAAACAAGGGACTGTTGGACTCGCCTAGCAGGTCGGGGGAACCCAACACAGGTTTGCCCAAAACCACTAGGGGGGGGGCCCTCTTCATAAAAGGATACCCCCCTCCCTTTCCAGCAGGGGGACAGGGCCTCTTGGGAATATGGCCCATATTTAGTCGGGAGTTCAGATTTGTTGTTAGTTTAGTTTGTGTTCATAGTTCAAGTGGAGAGGCTGAGATTCAAACCAAGATATACAAACAATGTCTAAGGTTATAACTGTGGTATCACTGAATGTCAATGGTTTAAATCAGTGGTCTCCAACCTTTTTAGTACAGCGGACCGGGCCAAGCCTTCGTAAATTCCTGCGGACCGGGGGAAGGGGGGGGGGGGGGGGTGTTCGTGCGCGCGTTGTGAGCTAGCGCATGACACAAACCTCGGCATCCGGTGTACGATTTTCTAAATAAAAGCTCCTCCATACTCAATACATAGAACGGACATATTTAATTATTTCTTGCGCGGCCCGGTACCAATTGGTCCACGGACCGGTACCGGTCCGCGGCCCGGTGGTTGGGGACCACTGGTTTAAATAATATCAAAAAGAGAGATAAGGTCTTAAATAAATTTAGAAAAGAACAAGTACAAGTTATTCTCTTACAGGAGACACACCTAACAAAAAAAGGGCATGAAAAGTACAAAAAATTAGGGTATAGAAACTCATTTTCTTCCTCATTTGGAGAAAGGCATAAGCGAGGAGTTATGACACTGATTTCAAATAGTGTAAAGTTTGAATTGTTGGAGGAGATTGGGGATAAAGAAGGAAGATACTTAATGATAAAGGGCAAATTGGAAAACCAGTTAACCACACTACTCAATGTATACGCCCCTCCAGAAAGTGACAAAGTACTTTTTAAGAAAATATTTGATCTCATTAACTTGGAAGCAGAGGGAATATTGATATGTGGCGGGGACTTTAATGTGGTGTTAAATTATAGGATGGATACCACAAGCAAGAAAAATAGTAAAAAACAAATTAGTAGGTACTTAAACACTATGATGTCAGAAATGGCAATTGTAGATGTGTGGAGAGAATTTCACCCCTTAGATCAGGGGTCTCAAACTCAATTTCCCTGGGGGCCGATGGAGGTAGAGTCTGGGTGAGGCTGGGCCGCATCGGGTTTTCCACAAGAAAAGCTCTTACAAAAACATTCCAATGTTAGCAAATTATTTTATTTTTATTTTTTAAACACAAAATAAGATGAAAATATTAATAAATTAACAATTCATAAGAAAAAAAATTTATCAGTAATAAATAAATAAAATATAATAATAACACAGCAGCTATAGAAGACTAGATAAATGTAATTATAATATTTCAGATTCAAATGGCTGTATTAACAGTTCTTTAACCTTTAACTTTCTGAACATGAATGGAACATTGATTGGTAGGCAGAAGAAACAGTTTATAAACTGTTATGAATATAACAGTTTATAAACTGTTTCTTCTGCCTACTTCTTACTGCTAGAGGTCTGGCAGCGCTTCCTCTTGCATAGCCGAGCCACATTTGGCTTAAGGGAGGAGGCAGTTGAGACCCTAAGTAGAGCTTGAAGATGCTCGTCAGTAAGTCTGGACCTGTACTTGGACTTATTGAAGTTCAAGGTAGAGAAGAGCTTTTCGCACAAGTATGTGCTCCCAAAAAGACACATGGTCCGCTTGAACATTCGGGAAAGCTCAGGGAAGCTGGGTGGCAATTCTCTCAAAAATTGCCCAAGCTTGTCTGCTTTTCCACTCACCTCCCTGAACTTGGCTTTGAGTTCAGAGAGGCACTGCGGGTCAATGAGCTCCATTTGAAGCACTGTGATTGGTAAGTTAGTTCAGCTCCGCACACAACACTGAAAAGTGCCAATCATATCAAACTCGCGGGCAGTGTTGGCATAGTTACTTTGAAAAAGTAACTTTAATCGGACTACTGATTACTCCTTGAAAAAGTAACTTAGTTAGATTACTGACTACTTGATTTGGAAAGTAACTAAGTTACACTAAAAGTAACTTTTTAGTTACTTTCAGCAGGTGCTGACAACACTCTGCCTCCTGGGAAAATCACATTGAGCTTTGCCAATACTTTTTTGTAAGCTATTTTATAATGGTAACATCAACAATGTGTCTCCACTGATAAGGTTGAACTGAAGAGGAGATTGTAGAAAAATAAAAAACGTGAGTAGTTTGTGTGGTCCACTGTTGTCTGGAAAACTCTAAGAAGGATTTTAAAGCCCCTCCCTCCCCTCCCCCCCGGCCTCCAGGTTCTGCGTTCGGCCCCTGCGTTTGGTGTCACTGCGCACAGAGCTCCTCCTGCAGCTCACAGCTCAGATGGCTGCACAGATTTGTGACACTTATCTTAGTATTAATAATTAGAATTAAGTTGCCATTATAATTATTGGAAACTACGGACACGTTCATTCGTGGCTGTTTTCACGTTTATTGCGCTGTTCATATTGGTCTCGATGTTTGTAGTTTTCTGGAGCGCAACGCGAAACTCGACGTCATTCAGAGGTAATATATTAACTTGACATTAACAAAGACACAGCGGGACGGATCATCCGGGAAATGATGAACAGGGAGAGATGGAGTAAGACTACCTTAATGACGAACAAATTCTGGGATTTAGCTATTATGAGTCTCTGCTTATTTCCAAGCCCAAATGAGCAACTTCACGTTCAAAAACGAGCCCAAAAAGGCGCAACCCGCCACTCATTAAATCGGCAAGGCGACTTTAAAAAATGAAGCTCAAAGCCGCTTATAATAATCGGACTTGTCAGCAGAATCTCAAAATAGTTCCAGTTTTTCCACCAACAAAATGCGCATCTCCCTCCATTGTTTACATTTCTGTTGCATAGAGACGTCGGTCACTCGACAAGACGAGTAGAGGAAATACGATTAAATTACAAAAGAAGATAGTAACGCAAAAATGATTTTGATAAGTAACTGTAGTCTGACTACTGGATTTGAAATAGCATATTACTCGTTACTGAAAAAAGTGGTCCGACGTCAGTAACACGTTACAAATTAACGCGTTACTGACATCACTGCTCGCGGGCCACACTAACATTAAACTTTCATATTAAGGTGGGGGCCACAAACTATCGTCCCGAGGGCCGCAGTTGGCCCGCGGGCCGCGAGTCTGAGACCCCTGCCTTAGATCAAGATTATACTCATTACTCAATACCACACAGTATTTATTCCAGAATTGACTATATACTAATGAACAAGAGAGAACTACACAGAGTGAAAGAGTGTAGGATTGGAGTTTCAGACGTTTCTGATCATAACGCAATCTATCTTAAGATCCATCTGGACAGCAAAAAGAACAATACTCTGTGGAGACTAAATGAAGGCATATTAAATAACAAGGGACTAGTTGGTGAAGTAAGAGAGGAGATAATCCGTTATAAAGAGGAAAATGATAATGGTGAAGTAGACCCAGTAATTCTTTGGGATGCTCTGAAGGCAGTAATACGGAGGAAAATGATTTCTTACACAGCATTTATGAAAAAAGCAAGATTAGAAACATACAATAAACAAATAAGAAAGCTCAGAGATTTAGAACAACAACATAAACAAACAAATGACCCAGACGTATTTAATCTGATTAAAGAAACCAGGAAAGAAATGGATGAGCGTTTATGGGAGGAGGTAGAAAAGAAGGCTAGATTTACTAAACAAATGTACTATGAGGGGGAACCGAAAGCTACAAAAAATTTGGCTAGGCACGTTAAGAAACAACAAACATTAAGTAGCATACATAAAATAAGAGATCCACTATCCAATACAATCTTATATGAACAAGAAGAAATACAAAGAACATTTGAGCAATATTACAAAACTTTATATGCACAGCCACCATCGGCAGGGGAAGAGGAGGTGAGTAATTTTCTGGAAAAATTGGATTTACCAGCAATAGGCACAAAACAAAATGCGACATTGACTTCTCAAATTACAGAGGAAGAGATTACAAAGGCAATTGGCAGGACCAAAACAGGAAAGTCACCAGGGTCAGATGGTTTAGGGGCTTCTTTTTATAAAACCTTCAAAGAACAATTAACACCACTGTTATATGACTCGTTTAATTATAGTCTCAGGACTGGCAAGATGCCTCCTTCTTGGAAAGAAGCCATTATTTCCGTAATCCCAAAGGAAGGTAAAGATCAAGAATACTGCCACAACTACAGACCGATATCGGGACTAAATGTAGACTATAAACTGTTTTCCTCTATCATAGCTAAAAGAATGGAAAATTTAATGCAGGATTTAATTGATGAGGATCAAACTGGTTTTATAAAGGAAAGACAAACACAAGACAATATAAGGAGAACTCTTCATATCATAGACCATCTGCAGAGAAGAGGGGAACGGGCAGTTCTGATAAGTATAGACGCGGAAAAAGCCTTCGACAGTGTTAATTGGAACTTTTTGTATAAGGTCTTAGAAAAATTTGGATTTAATGAAACATTTGTAAATTGTATTAAATCAATTTATCAAGACCCAACTGCAAGGATTAAAATAAATGGCAACCTGTCAGGAAGTTTTACTCTGGAGAGAGGAACAAGGCAGGGATGCTGCCTCTCTCCGAGTCTTTTTGCTCCGTTTATAGAGACACTGGATCAGATGATTAGGCAGGAAGACGAAATGAAAGGAGTGGAAATAGGAGGGGAAGAACATAAAATTGGGCTGTTTGCAGATGACATTTTGATTTATCTAAAAAACCCAAATGAAATGTTTTTAAAAACAGTAAGTTTGCTTGAGGAGTATGGGAAATTCTCTGGATACAAAATTAACGTGGAAAAAACACAGGTCCTAACAATAAATCACTCCCCGCAGCAGAAAATAAGGGATATTTATAAACTTAAGTGGAATGAAAAATCTATAAAATATTTGGGGGTGAACATAACCAAAACAATTGACAAACTCTATGATGCAAATTATTTAGAAATAAACCACAATATTAAGAAAGACCTGGGGCGATGGATGGACATTGGCTTGGATCTTAGCTCTAGAGTGGAGATAATTAAAATAAATATTTTACCACGACTGTTATACCTGTTTCAGTCCCTGCCACTGATTATCCCGCAAAAACAATTTGTAGAATGGGACAGATGGATTTCAAGGTTTATATGGAGCGGCAAGAAACCATATAGGGTCAGATATAAAACACTTCAGCTCCCAAAAGATAAAGGAGGCCTGGGTTTACCAGCCCTGAAAGAATATTTCTGGGCCGCACAAATTAGACCCCTGGTATGTTGGTGCAATGATGACTATGTTTCAAAATGGAAAAATATGGAAATAAGTAGAAAAGACATAGAAGTAAAAAATTTAATAGCATATAATAAATTGCGGGTTATTTCAGCACTATACCAGGGACTGATGGCAGGCAGGAAGACATCTACTATGTACATCAAAGAAAAATGGGAGGACGAATTGAAGGAGCACATAAGCGAGGAGGAATGGTTTAAAATTTGTAAAATGCAGTGCACGGCCACCTGCTCCCGTGTGTGGAGGGAATTTAATTGGAAAAACATGATTAGATTTTTTATAACACCAAAGATCAAGTCCGGGATGGTATCCAGTTCACAGCCGTGCTGGAGACTCTGTGGCCAAACTGATGTAGGCCACACACACATATTCTGGTCTTGTCCAAAGCTAACCACATACTGGCATAATGTTAGCCTCATCTTGAAAAACATATTGGGATACGGAATACCCAGATCATGTAAAACATTCTACCTGGGATGCCTCACACACGATGTCATTCAAAAGGACGATGAATATCTGTTGAAAATATTACTTTCTGCATCAAGGAAAACCATCACAAAATTATGGTATAGACAAGACCCTCCTGCAGTGGAGCAGTGGCTGAGCATCGTGGAAGAGATTTTTGTAATGGAGAAAATCACACATAGACTAAGACTGCAGGAGGACAAGTTTGATGTTAAATGGGAAAAATGGAGCGACTACAGAGGCAAGGAGAATGCCACTCTTGTCTCCAGCTAAATATGGACACGGTTGACCAACATTGTGTATGAAGTTGAATGTATTGATGCCTCTCCACTGTGTGTGTTCAGAAATGTTCAATAAAAAATAAGTATAAAAAAAAAAATAAAAAAATTTGTGATGCTTTATCTGGGGCAGATAGACTCAAGGAACTGTAACAGCTGCTGCGTGGGGGGGTGGGGGTGGGGGGTGGGGGGCAATTTCTTTTTTTTTTTTGAGGGAGCTAAAGATTAGGTTGATGGCTCAGAGGCCTTCCACACTCATCCCAAAGATTGAACAAGTAGTGGAAACAAGCAATTAGAAGAAGGGATTTGATCAAGTCAAAGTTGATATTCCCTTTACGTTGAGACAACGTAAAGGGAATATCAACTTTGACTTGATGGCCGTGTTGCTCCCTATTAGAGAAAGATCAACATCGTCACTTACTGAATGAAAATGTTAAAACTCAGTCTGCCGGGGGAATAAATACTTTGTTTCCCATGACATTACTGAAAGCTAATAAGGTAAGAATTCTAAATATGGTTCCATATTTAATTAAATACAAAATCATTTGCCAAATTTGACATAGGTTACATAAGTTGGATAAAGAAAGTCAAAATGGAAAAAAGTGTCGATCAAAGAAACTGAACAAAAACACCACACTAAGTATACAACATCATTCTAGAGTTTAGAGAAGAACGTTGGGCAGTAAGAACTCATAAAGTCATAGTAGTAATTTATCACCCTTGTAAATATTATAGCTCCTCTCCTCTCCTCTCCTCTCAGGGTCTTTGGCTGTTTGTCTCTCTGTCTGTGTTCAGACTCTTTCTGTCCCGTCCTGAACTGGAACCTTGGACATGCCAACGAAGGCCGGTCCGGACTGAAACACCTTAGAGGAGACTTCTCTTCTGCTGACATGATTAACAGCTGAATCTTACGTTTTAGCATTGGTTATGTTTTCTGTAGAATGATGAACTTCAAATAGTTTCAATATGGCCTTATTACCAATCAGAAGCTGATGGGCAACAACAATTGCTGCCGTCTTTTCAACCTGATGCCATGTTGAAGAAACTACAATCCAGTGGCATTCAGAACAAGCAAACTGTCAAAAGTCCTCATTTTAGAGAGCAACCGTAATCACTCTGGTTGATTAAAACTGAATTTGATTAGTGATCCTTGGATGTGAATGTTTTGGTGCGTTACCTTGGCAACCTGGGGGTTCTTGCAGAGGTAGAAAGAGGCAGCCAAACCCCCGATACCTCCTCCAAGGACTGCTACAGTTTTCATTGGCTGACTGAAAACACAACAACATCCAATAAAAACAGAACTGCAATACAAAAAGTACAGCAGGAGAGAGAATCTAGCTGATTGGTGTGGCAGGGTGTGTCTGTTTAAGAAGGCCTGGTGGCCATGATATGAAGATTATCATTGTTAGATTATCAGGGGTCTAGTTCCTGCAACCAACCGTCAGTCCTGCTGCCCACTTTTACAAAAACCAGCTTGATGTTATTTTGGAGCCGACTAGCTGAGAGCATTTCTGTTTTGATCAACAGATTGAGTTGCTCCCCCCTCTTATAAACTCAACAGCAACCAAATTTAATACAATTCTCAATAATCAGACAACAACAAACAAACAGCAATACATTGCTTGTCTTGCTTGCAGGGTCTTATACATCTAGAGAAACTAACATCTGTCTAAAATGTCATTCATATCACAGGAGACCTTTCAAAGAAAGAACCAGACTTGCTGAGCTGGTCACGTTGTTGTTGAAACAATCATTTCAAAGTCTTGGGGTTGATAATTCGACATTGTAGCACATAAACTGAAAGATTTATCATAAAAGTATGCTTTTACTCTAGTACAACTTTAATTGTATTTAAAACACAAATCAAAAAAGTTAGTCTGTCCCTTTTCCATCATTAGTAAGTATGATGGGAACTAAAGCCGCTTTAAAAGGAATGCAAATATTATTTAACTTTCTATGGTCACACACAATATTACGCTTAATAAAACGAAGTTTGTTTTAAAAAAAAAGACGCCCCATTCAGACGTTTGCCAGTAAGGACTTTACCGTACAATTCAATACTAAAACAGTCAGAAGAAGGAAAAAACATTTTCCAAGACCGAAAACCAAACAAACAGCCATTGAGGAAAAGAATTCAGTTCCTTTTGAGTTTGTAGAGCAAGGAAAAGCGCTCATTTTCTGTAGCTCCCAGAAAATGGCCAAAGTCTACCTTTTTACTGTTAACGTAAAATGTTATAAACTTTTCATATCATCTTATCTGACAAGCTGAGATATAATCAATATTGCTGCAGATTTTGCACAATAAATGTTAAAATAACTACATGACTTGTGAAAAACAATAAGCTGAAGAAGCTGACTAGTAACCAATGTTTACAGTTTGAAAATGTTTACTGTGTTAAGTCTGAAGACACACATCCCAGTGAATCATTTGAACTTTTTCTCTCTCAGATTGAGGAGTCTTGATTCAATGTTACTGACTGACTTCATAAACTGAACTTGGAAATTGTTTTGAGACTATTGAACAACAAAACAGCTGTTTTGATCTGGTCATACTCCAGGTCATACAGTGCTGGAGTCAGTGGTTTATGCAGATAATTTAGTAAATATTGTTAGATTTGCATTGGGAGTGTGGGGCATGAGAAAAAAAAAAGTATGGTCCCAAGAGGGACGCGGCAGCAATGATCTAATCCATCACATGCAAACACAAAAACACATCTGACAATCTATTTTAGTGATGAATGACAACAAATTTTATCATGAAATATTCAATATTTCATTATTCAGTTTTAGAGTTCATTAGGTTAAAGGCTGCAATTTAATTACATCATGTTTCATGAAAATCTATTTAAATACGGAAGAAACAGTAGACAAAAACCACAGACCTTCATAATCATCTTTATAGTAGCAGTAATAATAATATTGATTACTAAACCAAAACAAAGTTGGACACTGATGTTGGTATCTGATTCACAGCTCATCTTTGATCTCTTCCAGTTAAAAAAACTAAGAGCAAAAATAATCCATCTAAATGAAAGCATGGGATTAAATATTTCTCGCATCCATTTTACAAACCTTGATGTTCATTCTCAAATAATTAAAGTTCATAAAAGCAATATTTTGTTTCTGAATAACTTGAACATTAAGTTTATTCAAGTTATTCAGTTTTATGTGGTCTCCTCTGTTCTCACTTGGCTAAAGTTTGGTTGATTCCTGTTTCCTGCTTCTTAAAGCATTACCTGAACAATGTGTCAGTCAGATTCAAAATATAATAACATATCCTCCTATTCCCACAATTACTTAGTGGAATATCATTTGCTGACAAAAATTCAATTACTTCACAATTAGAGGCTGTCTAAACAAAACTTTATTTCTTCTGAAAATTATTAAAAATAACATGGCAAATTTGAAACCAAATTGAAAAGTTAAGAATCCCATATTTAAAACCTACAACTTGATGCTGATAAAACACTCTTTGAAATTTTAAATACAATTTACCTATCCA
Source organism: Gambusia affinis (assembly GCF_019740435.1). Taxonomy (NCBI): domain Eukaryota; kingdom Metazoa; phylum Chordata; class Actinopteri; order Cyprinodontiformes; family Poeciliidae; genus Gambusia; species Gambusia affinis. Next base: position 499,670 of record NC_057872.1, on the reverse strand, counting down.
AAGAGCTACCAAGAAATCATTTTAATATCGATGACAATAAAAGCTCATTCTGTGAAGGAGACATAGAAACAATTTACTAATATGTGTCCTATGAATGCAACAAAACCAAAATATTTTGGAATTACTTAAAAAGGAGGATCAAACCAAGATTTGCACTTTTTGAATCTATTTCTAGAGATATGACAACTTTTGTAGTGTTATTGAAAAACAATTTTAAAAAAGGAGAACTCTGATATTTTCTCTGGCAAAATTCTTTATTCATAAACAGAGTGCTAAGATCGCCCCAATTTTTAGATTTTTTAAAATCTGAATTTGAATCATATTTGAAATCTCTGAAATATATTTAAACATAAGTAGATCTGTATGAGATGTTAATAGAATTGCACGCCAACACCTTAATCCTAAAATATTTACCCCTTGTTATAGGTTTTATTATTATTATCATCATTATTTATCTTATTTTATTTAAATCTGTTTATGTTTTGTGTTCTCATGTTCATGTCTCTACAGATTTACATCAGGGGTCTCAAACTCTAGTCCTGGAGGGTCGCTGTCCTGCAACTTTTAGATGTGTCTCTGCTGCAGCATCTGAATAGAATAATGAGGTCATTAATGCTCTGGAGAACTGATCTACACCAGGAGGAGGTCATTAACACATTTCATTCCAGTGTTTTGGACCTAAAAACTGCAGCACAGTGACCCTTCAGGACTGGAGTTTGACACCTGTGATTTACACTATTGTGAATTGCCATACTTGTTTGTACTTCTTTTGATAAATAAAGTTTGGCTGTAACGATTTCCTTGAATGATTTCATTACCTCCATTATTAAAATTTATCAGGGCAAATGATGTGCCTAAATTATGTTTTATTCACTGCCTAGGTGATTGATTATGTTGCGCATCGCTCTCCCTTCTGTCTCTGAGTTGTTTCTAAATGCAAGCAGCATAACATCTGATTTTTAAGTTTGTTCCCGGGGGATTTCATTGACTGATGATAATGTCTGACCAATAAGCATCCTTAAAATGACTAACGCAATGCCTGAAGTATGACACCCTTTCTCCCCCCAGAACTGCTGCCTAGTGGCCGGAGGAAAGCAATGGCCAGGCTAATAATTGTGTCTCATGATAAAAACACAACAAACAGAAACAGATTTTTTTAAAGAAAATCTTATTTCTTTTAATTCCCCACAAAAGCACAAAAAGTAAATAAATTCTCATGAGAAGTAAGTAAACCAGTTCGGGGTTGGGTAGGGTACAAACTTTAGATGTCAAACTATTGGACATTAAAGGTAGCCATTAAATGCTGCGAAATGCACCTTTAGTCGAGCACCAAATCAGAGGCTAACTTCGTTTAAACTGAGTGACCTGTCAAACATATAAAGCTAAATGCTAAGCCGTTCACAGCTTATTGTAATTATTTTAGTTGTCACGAGACAAACGGTGATAAACACCCAATAAACAGCTCAAAAACACATTTCAGCTGCCTTGTTTTAGAGCTGACAGTGAGTTCCTGTAAATACCTTAAAACTCTCATACAGATAAACGTCAGTAATTCAGCCACTGGCTGCATCAGATATCGCTCAAATTTAGGCATCAGCATGACACACATACACAATTACCTTTAATTGTTACCGCAGAGGTACAGACAGACTCACTCCCAAGGACCGACTAGGAAAGCTTGTACAACACTCTTCTTCTTCTTCTTCTTCTTCTTCTTCTTCAACAACTTCTTCTTCCTTTCCTCCTTTTTACGGCGTTTGGAAAGAAACGTTTAGATGTGCTTTACCACCATCTACTGGAATGGAGTGTGGATCGGGATGCCAAATTATTAATTACTGTACACATATTTTAAAACAAACAAACAACAACACACACACAAAAAAACACACCACATACTCTATCAATTTTGTCTTAAGGAAATTTATAAAAATAGTATAAGATTTAGCAGTGGGAAGTTGTGTAATCTACATACCACCCTCCTCTCAATAGAATATTTGTTACAAATAATAAAGCGTGTTTCATTGTCTCTTCCTGAAAACAAAAATTATATTTTCCTGTTGGATGTTTTCCCATTTTAAACAAACTACTATCTAAAACGTAATCTGGATATAACTGTTTCCTCCTTTCTATTTTGTCCTGTTCTACAGTAAATCCTCCTGCCAGTTCTTTATTCTTCCCACTGTTTCTGCCATTGACGTTTTGTTTATTGACTGATTTGATTTCTCCTTTACTGAACGGTATGAACCTATGTAACTATTTTATGTTACTTGTTTTTCTCATGTTTTTCTCGTGTAGACACAGCTAAAAGCTAAAAGCTAAAAACGTTTTGAAAACCCTTATAGAATCGTTTTGACAAAAATAATTAACTAAACAGTTCTAAAATTAGGGAATGTTTTGCTAGTATTTTGTTTCATTTTCGATCAACTCCAAATTATATATCCCATTTTCTTTTCAAAAAGAACCGTAATGGCAAATTATTTAAATATTCCCGTTCCTTGAAAAGCTGAGTTCACTTCAAAATCTTTTCAGGTATTTATCCCTCTGAAGAATCCCTTAGACTTCCATTTGCTTTTTCTGATAAAACCTGTTTATTTTGTGATGGTGATACTGAATTTGTGTGTATTGTGAAGATTTGTGGGATGAGACTCATGGCTTTTCCCTAAAAATACAAAATTACTTGAATTTTCTTAGAAGGACTTTGTTTTTGGGATCCGGAGAACAGAAAAATTCTGGAAAGGCTACTAAATATAATTATTATTATTGGCAAGTTTTTACCCTCAAACGTCTTAAAAACAAAACATCCATCTTTCACAAGGAATTCTGCCACTTTTTATCTATCAAATTTATGGACAAACAGATGTGGATCCATTTCATACTATAAACAATCTGAAACTTCTGGAAAACCCCGAGTTTTTTCCTCTTTTATTTATCTATATTGGTTATTAAATACATTTTTTATTGTCGGTTTAGTGTGTTATCTTTTTTTCCACTTCTGTTTATTTGGAAGTAGCCTATGCTGGCTTTTTCAGGTTTGAATACATCTGATATTGATGCTATATCTGTTATATATGATGTTAAAAAAGAAAAAATAAACAAAAATCAGATTGTAAAATCTAGGGTAAGAGATAAATCCAGGGTTGAGATAGTTCCATTAGTTCCTCATGACTTTATCCGTTCCACGAAGACAAAACCTTCACAGAATAAATTGCCATGGTAACTTACGTGCTTCCTGTTTTGTGAAACCGAAGAAAATCCCGGTTTCTTCTTTTTATTATCGTGTCAGTTGCTGTTCTTTGTTTTTTTGGTGGTTGGCAGACCAATCGCCCCCTACCGGGCTGGAGTGTGGACGTCAACGCTAATCAAAGGCAATAATTCAATACACACATCAAACGATATGAGTCAGTGGGAAGGCTTTATAAAAATAGTTTACACACTCCCAGTGAGAGTGTTGCTATAATCTTTTACTGGGAGAAGCTTCTGGAAAGAAACTCGGATGGTTTGAAGGTATATTTGATCAAATACTGAGGAAACATGTAAACTTCTGATTTTAGAGATATTCAAAAATATGACTTGTTTTTTGTCTAAGTATTGTGGCATTTAGCAAACAGAACTAATTTAGGTCAATCTTTAGTTGTCCTAATACAAGTTTGGTCAAATCATGTTTGTATGGTGAATGTAAATTTGTTATTTCAACAGCTCAGTAGGAAGCTCTTCTAAAATCAGGTCTTCAAAACTTCACCATCTTTATTTTCTCTCCAGTGATCTTACACAAGATGCCTTCTGTTTATGAATAAAAAAAACCTTTTCATTTTTAATTTATATTCTTTTCATACCAGGTGATCCTCATTATTAATGCCATACAGTCAGAGCTGCAGCTCCAGTGGGCAGTGCAGAGACACAGGATGTATGATGTCCTAGTTAAAGGCATGTTCAAGACGATTAGGAAGAAAGGCAGAGATCTGATGTTTGTTGACTTTGGTGTGCAAAAGTATACTCTTTATTCGTATTATATATCCAACTTTATTTTGCCCCGACCCTTCCCCTTCACCCAGCCCCCACAACCAGCGACATTCCCATGTCACCAGTCACTGTCACTGTTACAATAGCCAATCAGAGCTTACCTGCAGAAAGAAGGCAACCAAACAAAGAAGAGCAGAAAAAAAAACGTTACTTTCAGTTTGTTTTTCTTGTTAAATAGTAATAAATACATTGAGATGCAGTGGTTCTTACTTCATCCTTTTTTCTTAAGCACAAGGGTTAAAAAGTTTTTCATTTCTGTTTCTATTTGTTTTTATTTCATTTCTTTATTGATCTGTGTTGGATCTTTAGCAGCAATCCAGACCAGTTGTCATGGTGATTAGCAGCACAGAGAGGAGGAGCTGTCTGGAGGAGAAACACAACAGGAGAAGAAGGAGATGAAGAAGAGTGCAGGAAAGAATGAGGAAGAGAAGATGATCCGTTTGACTCTTGGGAGGCGTCACTGTCCCGTCAGCTTCTCCGCCTGCCTCAAGCACCACCAGGCCAGTCGCAACGTCAGGCTGACAGCAACACATTAAGTCCTGAATATGTCGGCCTTTTCTCTCTCACACACCCATTTCTGTCCCGATGCACGCACGCACACACATGCACACACACAATGTACGTCTCCGAAATGACATCAACTTCCGGTGTCTTGTAATGCAGAGATAACATTAAAGTGGTCAGCTGAACTGGTTGGGTTCTGGAAATGGGTAGGCCATTTTCCAGATGACAGAAACAGCTGCATGTGTGCATGTGCATGTGTGTGTGTGCATGTGTGTGTGTGTGTGTGTGTGTTAATGCTGCTGATGACCAGGGCATGTAAATGTGACTATAGTAAAGTGAACATTGTGAAGAAGGATGCTCCAGCCTCAGTGTGGAGCGGAGTGGAAAACCAGGCCCCTTTTCACCCTTTCACTCCTCTCCAGACTTTACAAAACAGAACACAAAACTCCTCAAACCTTAGAAAATCAAATAATATTAATCAAGAATATCTGTAAAAACACACTTGTCAATCATTCCTTTCAAATTACAGTCTTAACGAGAACAAACAAAAGCAGGACCAAAGCAAAGTATTCCCCGCATCCTTCTCCTCCTCTCTCCTCCTCCCATGCAGAAGAAATTGTCTCCTCCAGCTCCAGATTCACCAGTTTGTCTCTGAACTCTGGCTGTGTGTGTGTATTCGTAGTAGTTGGAGTTAAAATTGTATGGCTTTAGGGCGTGGTTCAGGTTTTATCAAGAGTTGGCTGGCCCTTCGTCTGAGTCTGGCCTCCCTCTGCCCCCCGCAGCAGGGTTATTGTTGTTGGAGGCAGGGTAGTAGTCCTCTGGGGGCGGGGCTTGCGGCCCTGGGGCTGTGGGGGCCGTCCGAGTCCGGAAAGCGGACAGTCCGATTGGCAGAGCGAGGGGCAGAGATGCAGAGCCAAACTGAGAGGCCTCCATGGAAGACACCGCCCCCAGGTGGTGCAGCCCTAGGGACACGCCCACATCCATGCTGTCACTCATCTGGGGAGAGGATCCCTGCTGACCCCCGCCTCCACCCAGGCCCGTCTGGCCGCCCTGCCGTAGTCCACGCCCACCATTTCCATGGTGAGAGTATGTCGGGTGTGGATGGTGAGGCGGGTCCAAAAAGTGGCGCTGGTGTTGCTGGGTGGCAGCTGGTTTGTGGAGCAGCAACTGGGTGTATGCTGGGTCCTGACCCCCACTTCCACCATCACTGCCTGGCCACATCCTCATCTGTTGCTGGGAGGGAGCCTGTGGGGGGGGGAGACTCTGTTCAGATTAGGGCTGGAACCAGTTTCAGTTTTAAGCATCTTAATTAATGACTCCTATAAAGAAGCCTGACCATTTCAGCCAGCACAGAGTGGACTTTCTAACAACAAGAGTACCATAGTGCTCTGCCTTCAGAAGCTAACGCTTAGCAAACCTAGCTGAACTCTCTGCAAGCCAGTAACAGGCCAGTAACAGGCCAGTAACAGTCCGGTTACAGTCCGGTTACAGTCCGGTTACAGTCCGGTTACTGCGCTGTCTCATTTCTCAGACCACCAGAGAGCCGTCAGGATACTGACAGCATCCTAAAGCAGTTCACTGAGCATCTGCCTGAAACACATAGCAACACAACTTCCTGCAAACCTTCACAATAAGAGCCTTAACCACATGCACTGGATCCTTGGCTGTAAAATAACACCTCAGATTGTATTAAAACAGCAGACATCTGCTTTGTTTGAGACAACATAGATTAGCACGACTGCTATTATAGTAGAGATAGGCGCAGTGTGAAAGTGGGGGACAGATTGGAGCAATGTGAGAGGTGTGAAATTTGTACCTGAGGACTGGTCATCTCATAGTCTGAGTGGGTGACAGCAGAGTTGTAGTAGCGGTTGCTGTAACGGTAGTTACGGTTGTCGTTGGAAGAACCACTGGAGCCACCTGAAAACAGACGATTCTCACATCAGTGTCATCACTAGGTTTCAAACATCGACTCATTCATTCATTTTGGTCGATTGATGACTGATATAGACCCTACCAACACTCCCTTACAAAGAGTACTGGAGGACAAACTCAGTGTAGAGATCCTGCTGTTAGCTGAGAAAGTCCTTCTGGGTCCTATTATATCACTTTATTAACCAGATGTTTACAGCTGGAAGTCCTGCTGTTGGCTGGTTGCTCAGACCATGACATGATCAATACCTCTACCTGTGGCTTTATCCCACCAGAGGTCAGCTGATGCATGTCTGTGACTACTGAGTCAGGGTCACAGCGGACCCACCCTGATGGATCTTTTTACAAACAACATGGAGAATGCTAAAAGGTATCTTAACCCACAGTGTTGTTTAAGGTAGCCATCTTGCTTTAATTAGGAAGCCTGTCTGATATCCTGGTGATGACAGGCTAAAGGTGCAAGCTTAGTTCTGACTGGTTGACTACAGAGGGAGGAGATCCACTGAGTGACGGTAGATGTGCTAGATGGCTGTAAAGGTTCTTCCAGGATCCCTCTGGTAGATGAGGAGAATCAGTCAGAGCAGATCTAGCTACAGACAGAGAACAGAAGGAGAGTGTGGGCCGTTACCAGAGCTAGACACAGAGCTAGTAGTGGAGGTTGAATGGGAGTGGTCCATGGCAGGAGAGGTGGATGTAGATGAGCTTGTGTTCGTTCCTTCATCTGTCGTTTTCTTAAAGAAATTGTGCTGGAGGGCATAAAATGGCGTGATTCTGCTTTTAGGGTCGTAGTCCAGCATGCGCAAGATCAGATCTGAAAAAAGAAAAATATCACCAGAATACACATCAGGGTTTTATTGTTGGAAAGTAAGAATAAGAAGTAATTTAAGTTACATTAGCATGTTGACAGATGAAGTTGAACATGTATAGTAAATCATCAACATCTCTTGGAGCTTCAAGGATTCAATTTATGAACACATTAATAAATAGTTTTCATTTCTACGTTGCCTGTAGTGACGCAGACAGCAGCATCACTCAGAGACTTCCTGTTAGCTCATATGTAGTGGACAGAGAACAGGGCAGGCTACTAGTGGTTTAGTTGGGGTTTTTTGAAAGGTCAGCTAACAGTGTTCCTGGAGAACGTCAGAGAGGAACCCAGAGAAAAGGTTCTGGGTTCTTTCTGGGTACTCCAGCTTCCTCTCACGGTCCACACACAGCTTCTAGGTTACCGGCTACAAGTTTATGTGTGAGGAAACTGGAATGGTACCAATATGTATTCCTCCACAAATTCTTTTGAGATATAATAAATCTCCTGTGAACTGTCCATATAAAACCCTGGAGAGAGACAAAAACAGATTTAGACTGAGTTTTAATCGAGCAAGAACTTACCTCCCCATTTACCTTTGTTGACATACTAACCCAAAAACTAGAAGACAATGGGAAGAGGCTGAATAACCCAATTTTCTTGTTCTCAAAGGTGTGGCAAGAGGCACACAACAAATGGAATATATCCGCATATTTCCAAAAATATTCATCCTTGTGGTACAACCCAAAAATCAAAATTGGCAAACAATTTATTGACCGCTATGGTTAAAAAAAGAGATATAACAACTGTTGGTTATCTACATGAAGGGGACATATTTATGTCATGTAATGGGTTTATTGAAAAATTTAAACTGGAGGGTAGCAGTCACTTTTGGAGATATTTACAAATTAGAGATTGCATAAAAGATAGAATGAAGTTTCCTCAGGAGAAAAATCTAATAGAGAATTTTTTGGGATTACCACCTTTATTTAGCAAGGCATCAAAATAGTTTAATATGTGGCCCTGGGTTAAAAATAATATGCAGAAAAGTCTCAAAAGGATATGGGAAAGAAATCCTGATTGTACTTTTGATGAAGGAACGTGGGACTCAATAATTTATCATAATGGGTTATGCATCCGGGAGGCCAAAAACACATTTGTTCTATAGAAAATTCTTAACAGATACTGTCTCACTCCATCTAGACTTCATAAAATGGGCATAGGTAAAGATGTCTTATGTTGGAAATGTCAAAAAATAAAGTTTATTCTCCTGCATGCTTTAAGGCACATAAGGCACGTCTTGTACCTCCAGTCCTGGAGGGTCGCTGTCCTGCAGGTTTTAGATGAGCCACAGGTCCAAAACACTGGAATGAAACGTCTTAATGACCTCCTCCTGGTGTAGATCAGTTCTCCAGAGCATTAATGACCTCATTATTCTATTCAGATGGAGCAGCAGAGGCACGGCGGCCCTCCAGGACTGGAGTTTGACACCCCTTCTTTCAGGGAATGTCCACAAGTTTCTCCAGTCTGGAACAGTGTGTTAACATTTATGGGGGCTGGTTGAAGTTGAAATGACCTGAATCACTGAGACTTTGACTGTTGGAGGAAATAAGTGAGGTTCCACATTTAGACACAACAACTTTTAAGGTATTAAACACTGAATTTGTGACGTGTTGATTTGATTTTGATGCTTTGGAAAGAACCTCAGACCCCAACCTTTAAACTGTGGAGAGAAAGACGGGTTGAAAACGCAGCATGTGAGACGCTTGGAAGACTAAACGGCAGAAATGAGGCTGTAATGGAACAATGGGACAGCCTTCACTCTTACATGTATACAACCAAAGCTTCTGTATTTATTAATTATGTTTTGCCCTCACTGTATTTTATGTTTATATTATGTTTGCTATAGTTTTTTATGCTTTAAAATGTAAAACTTAATAAAAACTTGAATTCCAAAGAAAGTTTGTCCTGTTTGTCTGGGTGGTGACTGATGACCTCTCTGTGCCTCTGAGTGCTGCTCTTGTCCACCCTTTGAGAACTCTGAAGTGTCTCAGGTCTGACATGAACGTGGAAAAACATCTGTACAACTTGATGGACTCAGAGACTTTCCAGGATTTTCTCCTGTCTGTGCCTAGAGGTCAAAGTTCATCTTGAAGCATCACAACCATGTGACAACATACCTTTAAATTTCAGGTAGTCACAGGGGGCATGTCCTGGCTCTCCTGCCCTGCGCCCCCCTGGACCTCCAGTCTCTACACCTAAAATCTCATGAAGACGGCGTGTAGCTGGAGGCTTGTATTCCTAGAATGCACACACACATTATTGAATATTATATCATCAGCAGGTGTTTAAAGAAACTAAAACTAAAGGTGACATGACTTCCACATGGAAAGGGAATCAAAGGACCATTCACCTTCTTCACATCCTTGTTCTTCTTCACCGTCCATAAGCCGTCTGACAGCTTGTCAAAGTACTTCCTGGCTTTAGGAGCTGCATCCAGCATGTGGCTGGGTGGAACTCCCAAAACCTCCACAATTTTATTCATCTGGTCAACCTGTTCAGATGTGCAAACACACATGGTCATCGTTGATAAGGAAGTGCATGTGCAGTCATCAAGCACAAACACAATCACCCCATGCAGACAGAGAAAACTGTTCATCTGGTTACCTCGTTGGAGCCACTGAAGAGGGGCTCTCCTGTGTGCATCTCTACAAGGATGCATCCGAGGGACCACATGTCGATAGCCAGGTCATATGGCATCCCCAAGAGGACCTCAGGAGAGCGGTAGAACCTGCTCTGTATGTACTGATAGATCTGTGAGGAGCAACATAGTGGAGTCAGGCAGGGAAGTTCAGAGGCAAGGAGACAAGCTGGCAAAAAGATGAAAGCCAGGTCTGAAGAAGATAAATCCACCTTATTCCAGGCAGAGCTGCTGCATGAAACTTCCAGTAGGATAGCAGTTTGGTTAAAATTTGAATTACTATTTTTATTTACTAGGTTGCAGTTTAGCTACATGTTTAATTTGCTTGTCTGTTACAATAATACTACACCTAAAAGAAATTTGTCAGACATACCTGGAGGTTCCCTTAAACCTGCACTCAGGGAAACTGAAATAATCAGCCTGCAATCAGATGGTTATTTTCCATCACTTTACTAATAGACAAGTAATAGACAAGGAATGAAAATTTAAATTTTCTAAAGAAAATGAGAACATTTCAGTAATTTAAAGCTTGCAGAGCTTTAGATCACTGAAGTCCCAGCAGCTGCAGGTACAGTGAACAGGGTTTATTAAATGACCGACTACACAAGAAGAAAATACTGGCCTCTGAAGCAGAACAGCAGCTCTGCTCAGGATGGAAGTGGGGATGAATACATCACAACGTTTCAGAAATAAGTTCTTTATGATTGCTAATCATTTAGTAGTCAATGACACATGCCAGAATAAACATCTAATTTTTATCATTGGTATAAATATGCTATTTAATTAAGAAAAGTACTGCAAAGAGTATCAGCAGTAGAAACTGTGACCATTCAGCCTGTTGACAATACTAAGTAAAATACCTGAAAGATTGATTACTGTAAAAATGTTCTTCTAGTAAGTAATTTATTTACACCATTTCAACATCCATCCATCCATCCATCCATCCATCCATCCATCCATCCATCCATCCATCCATCCATCCATCCATCCATCCATCCATCCATCCATCCATCCATCCATCCATCCATCCATCCATCCATCCATCCATCCATCCATCCATCCATCCATCCATCCATCCATCCATCCATCCATCCATCCATCCATCCATCCATCCATCCATCCATATTTAGTTGGAGCTGTTTTGTTACACTTAGGCATTCTAAATTTACTTCATACTGTAGGATGGTTTGCTAGTTGTCTTTCTCAACAAACACAATGTTTTTTTTCTTAATGGAAATTTCTCATCTGTAAAGTTTTCTAATTTCTCCAACCTGTCTGACTTTGCTTTTGTCCTTCAGCACATGCTGATGATGCCACAATATACATGTCAGGTTCATCTATTGAAACACCGTTTAGGCCTGTGAATTTAAGCAAGTTGTAAATTGGGTATATACAAATACATTAGTTTTAAGCATATCTAAAACCAAAAGCAAAATATGTGGATCAAACTGGAAATTAAAAACTGAGTGGAAGAAATTAGACTTTGAGAGTCACTGTGGACATCAGACTGCAGTGGTCTCAGCAGAGTGAATGCACTGTTACAGTTATGGAAAGACAACTACTTGTTAGAAAAAGATGTCTACATTACATAACCTTAAAATTAATCCCCCAAATCATTAGCACAGTTGTCTTGTGCTACTTGCAGTATTTCCCCATGATGTGGACATGTTCTTCACAAAAACATTTAACCAAACTAGTTTTAGAGGAATGAAAACATGAAACTCATTTCTGTCATGTTAGAAATGTCACAAATACTAGAGCTGTCAAAAGAGCCCTACCTAGTTATTTTATTACATAATGTTATAATTGTGGAAATATGTTCTATTTCTTCCATAAAGTACTATAATTGTGAATTTATCAATTAACATGCTATGTTTCTAATATTATGTTAAGTGTGTGCAGTGATGGCATAGTTACTTTGAAAAAGTAACTTTAATCGGACTACTGATTACTCCTTGAAAAAGTAACTTAGTTATATTACTGACTACTTGATTTGGAAAGTAACTAAGTTACACTAAAAGTAACTTTTTAGTTACTTTCAGCAGCTGCTAACAACAACGCTCTGCCTCCAGTGAAAATCACATTGAGCTTTGTTAATACTTAATTGTCAGCTATTTTATAATGGTAACATCAACAATGTGTCTCCACTGATGAGGTTGAACTGAAGAGGAGATTGTACAAAAAAATAAAAAACGTGAGTAATTTGTGTGGTCCACTGTTGTCTGGAAAAGTCTAAGAAGGATTTTAAAGCCCCCCCCTCCTAAATGCCCCCAGCCTCCAGGTTCTGCGTTACGGCCCTGCGTTTGGTGTCAAAGCTCAGCCACAGAGCTCCTCCTGCAGCTCCACTCAGATGGCTGCACAGATTTGTGACACTTATCTTAATATAATGACGTTAAGTTGCCATTATAATTATTGGCAACTACGGACACGTTTATTCGTGGCTGTTTTCACGTTTATTGCGCTGTTCATATTAGTCTCGATGTTTGCAGTTTTCTGGAGCGCAACGCGAAGCTCGACATCATTCAGAGGTAATACATTAACTTGACATTAACAAAGACACAGCGGGACGGATCATCCGGGAAATGATGGACAGGGAGAGACTGACTAAAACTACCTTAATGACGGACAAATTCTGGGATTTATTATGAGTTTCTGATTATTTCCAAGCACAAATGAGTAACTTCACATTCAAAAACGAGCCCAAAAAGGCGCATATAATGAAAAAAAAAAAAGCCCAAAGCCGCTTATAATAATCGGACTTGGCGACAGAAACTCAAAATAGTTCCAGTTTTTTCACCAACAAAATGCGCATCTCCCTCCATTGTTTACATTTCTGTCGCATAGAGACGTCGGTCACTCGACAAGACGAGTAGAGGAAATACGATTAAATAACAAAAGAAGATAGTAACGCAAAATGATTTTGATAAGTAACTGTAGTCTGACTACTGGATTTGAAATAGCAACGCGTTAGATTACTCGTTACTGAAAAAAGTGGTCCGACGTCAGTAACTCGTTACAAATTAACGCGTTACTGACATCACTGAGTGTGTGTAATAGTTTTATGTAAGAAATGTTTTGTTTATGATGTGGACCTCTGACACAGTAGCCATTGTTACGGCAACGGTTAATGGAGATTAAAAATAAACAAACAAATAATCTTAGAATGTTCCCTACCATTTAGAACAATATTCTTAGCATCCTTAGAAACAGAGAAATATCTTTACAGGCTGCATCAGGAACAGTGAGGCTGTTACTGCGACATCTGCAGAACCACTCCAGAGGAAGTGCAGGTTTCTGACCAACACCTGCTCATATCTGAGTCCAAATCCCAAAACCTGCTTCCTACAGCTTCAGTCCAACACATGCCTGTACCAGAGGAGGCTACAGAGAGGAGGTAGTGTATGTGTGTGTGTGTGTGTGGGTGTGTGTGTGTGTGGGTGTGCGTGTGTGTGTGGGTGTGTGTGTGTGTGTGTGTGTGTGTGTGTGTGTGTGTGTGTGTGTGTGTGTGGGTGTGTGTGTGTGTGTGTGTGTGTGTGTGTGTGGGTGTGCGTGTGCGTGTGTGTGTGTGTGTGTGTGTGTGTGTGTGGGTGTGCGTGTGTGTGTGTGTGGGCACTCACCCTCTGGCCCAGCTGGCAGGAGGATCCAAAGTCCACTATCTTGATTGCAGATCTTTTGGGGTTACACAGGAGGATGTTCTCTGGTTTCAGGTCGCAGTGAATGATTGACAGCTCTGGAGTGGCCAGGAATAATAATGCTGCACAGCAAACAAAACATCAGGCACACTTATTACTAGCTCTTCTCTCTTCATGTATGCGTGTATTTCTGCATGCATGGATGTACAAGTCTCCCTCACCAGGACCCCCCAGGGTCTCATCTGACTCTGTGAACCTAATGGGGTTCCACCAACATCTGTGGTTGGGTCTCTAAGCCAGATATGAGTGCAGGTCATCTGGCTTCTGATCTTTTGAATCTTTTTCTAGCATGGCTTTCAGTCACTGTGGTCTGAACAGCTGCCAGAGTCTCTGATCATTAGATTCAGAGTCTCAGACTGGGATCAACGGGAACAGAGGGGAAACTCACACATTTCAGAACGTAATCTACAAGTCAAATGAACTATATGTTGTGTTATGACTAGTAATCTCTAGAATTCATTCAGCAGTTTGAAGATATGAAGTAGCTTGTTTTCAGGTACCGCATGGTGGGAGCAAGGGTGAACTGATCCAGAGCCAGGTGGACTGCTCACCTGCTTTAGTGAGACGTTAAGAAGGATCCTGGTTGGCGCTATGTGTGAGACCGTCTCTGACCGTCTCTGACCACCCACCTGTACAGAGCTGCTGTGCAAACTTCCTGGTGAGGTTGAGGGAAACTCCTCTGAAGTTGGTGTTCCTCAGGAGATCATACAGGTTGTAGCTCAACAACTCAAACACCAAACACAGATGGTTCCTAAACATAAAGTGACGCTTCAGGTGGACTGCACAGAGACAGATTGACAGACAGACAGACACACAGATGGGAGACAAGGATGAAGGTTAAGAGATAAAAAGAACAAAGGTCAGGAGGGACAGAACTACTTCTGCCTTTAATAGCATTTCCATTCAACACCAATCTAGACAACAGACGTGGTATATAATTATTCTCTCATATGTGTGACCTAACACACATAGTGGAGACGGGTAAAAATGCTGGTTATGTTTCAAAGGAGCAGGAATGAGAAGAAAAGGCCATATGGTTTATGTTTCATGTTGTTTTATTTCAACAGTTCATACATTAAATTCCACCCTTATTTTTAGTGTAGGAAAGTACCACACCATGCATTAGCTCCTTTTAGATTACCATCCAACCCCAAAACCACCAACTCAAGATGGACAACTGCAGCACAGGAGCTGTTAGCTACTCTATGCTAACCACCTCCCTGGCTCAACACTGCTGATGAGGCCTGCTATCACTATAGCAACTAGTGACTCAGCAGGTCCTTCTAAGGAAAAGATGGCTGCTGATGAAAACTCTGTAGAATTCAGGGTTCAAAGTCCTACACGATGAAAAGGACAAATAGAAAAGTAATCAAAAGAGAGATGAGCAGATGATACAAATATCAGTACTTTACAATTTTACTTTGGTAAGTAGTTGTTATGATTTTGCAGGCTTCTACTTGTAATGCCTTGCAACCACAAGATGGCAGCAATGGACCAAGCTGTTGATGAAGCAGTGAAAGACAGTTCTACAGCCTCTCAGCCAGGTTCAAAGGTCAGCCTCCCTTCTCAAGGAGGGGAGGGTTTGGACTACAACTCATCAAAGCAGTTCTCCTGCTTTGATTTATTTCTAAGTGTCCTTGGAATGTGCTTAGTTTTACCATATTAGTTAAATAAATCCTGTCACAGTAAAGTGTGGACAGTAATGGGGCCTGCCATCACAATGCATGGGGAGAGAACTAACTGACTTGACTAACATTAGTCTTTTTCCTAAAATAAGCATTTCAGCTACTCTTTCTCTTCAGATAAGTGTTGGGATTAAATAATTCTGTGTTTTCCTCTATTTCTTTTAGCTACTTGGATGCTATTATATACGCAGACTCACATACACATACGTGCACATACATGCATGTATATACACAACTAAGGTTTAAGGAAATGACCTTACACCTTAGCTTAAGGTTTAAGGTGTTAAACCTTAAGAACTTATACACAGCTGGTTTAAGGAAATGACACACATGATAATGTGTCATCTTTAGGGCGTAGCTTAGATAGAAGCCAACAAAAGAAATTAGAAACTGTTGTTAGGGACCATTTTGCTGTGTTTTCCTAAAAGGAAAAGATGACAATGGACCAGCGCTGCAATTTAGTCTTAATAAACAGAATTCATGAATTCAACTCACTGACTCTTCTCAAACCTCATAGATTAACAACCTAAATGGAGAAAGCATAATCTCCAACGTCAGTGCCCTGCCTTGCTCTGCATTAGCTTTTTCCCTAAAATAAACATTTAGCTAATATTTTAGTTAGTAGATACATTTAGCATACAGAATGGAGGAAGTTAAAGAAAGACAACATGCTAGTGATTCCCCACCTACTACTGACAGCCTTTTAGGCTAACATTAGCATTTTGGCTAATTTTAGGTTACACACTAATTTTAACATAATGAATTGAAGAAGTCCATGTAAGTCAACATCCTTGTAATTCTCCACAAACAATATAGTTTACTTTAGCATTGGTGCTCATTTTTAGCATCAGAACACTGGGTTCAGACCAACGGGCACACTTTGGCAGGACCCGTTTAAATTTCTTCAGAAACTTTCTACTTTAGATTTAAGATTTAGTTAAAACAGCTGATGAACACCTGATCATTTGCAGTTTATACTCCAACAGCTGAGCCAGGAGAACTTTCCTTTTAGCATTACCACATCTAAACCCTGGTCAGTCCAATGAGAGCAGAGCTTTCAGCCACAGAGCAGCCGTTAAACTTCATTTCAACATGAGACTATCCTGTATAGCAGGGGTCTCAAACTCCAGGCCTCGAGGGCCGCAGTCCTGCAACTTTTAGATGTGCCTCTGCTGCAGCACACCTGAATAGAATAATTAAGGATCTGGAGAACTGGTCTACACAAGGTGGAGGTAATTAAGCCATTTCATTCCAGTGTTTTGTACCTGTGGCTCATCTAAAAACTGCAGGACTGCCGCCCTCAAGGACTGGAGTTTGAAACCCCTGCTGTAGAGGGAAATAGTTGCTCAGCATCCGGCTGCAGCTTCAGGTTCCCATATGTCAGAACCTCAAAATGAAAGATCTTTACTCCAGAAGCAGGAAGCTCACACTGTCTGAACGGTGAAGTAAAAGTTCTGGTTAAAGGCGCAAACATACTTGCACACCTTTCATGCAGATGGTGCAGACCATCTGGGGGACACCCCTCCAGCTTCAGCATACATCACACCACTACCCACAGGGGTTCCCCCTTTCTCCCTGCTTCCTCTGCTTTGACTTTATGAAATGGTCACAGAGACAGCGCCACACTTTTCTGCAGTGATGAACAATGATGTTGCATCTCCATCCAGGAGTTATTAACCATTTGCCAGTTTTATTTTTATTGTAGTTATTTAGTGAAGAATCGTACAAATGAACATTGTTCCTCATGGTGCCAGATAAACATTACTCAAGCTGTCCATGTCTCGTGCAGATAAAAAGGCTGTATAGTGGATGTTGACTAGTTGAAGAGAAATGTCAACATTACTGTCAGAGTACTTCCACATACACAGCAACAAACTTCTGACCAATCACACAACACTTCATTCAGTTCTTTGTCGAGTTCGGCAAGCGGATACCTCTCTGTGAACAAAATGACACAATTTTCCTCACCTGTCTACGTCAATGAGAACCTAATTTTGGCCCTTTACATGAAGTATGTCAAGTCTTTAATTAAAAGCAGTAAGAACCTCAGCAGTGTCAGCTGCAGCTTCAAACATTTCTCACATGTCCCCAGTTTTTACAATCAATTAAAAATGAAATACTTGACAGTCTGTGGTGATGACAACATGGACCCTGTTATATTTTAGTAAATTAATTACTGTCTGAGAGGTTTCAGTCTGCATTAAGGTCACAGCTGGACTGGCCCTGTGCTTAAAGAACTGAATCCACAGATACACCCTGGTCAAAGCAGCGTGAAACACATCTGTGGGTAATGCTCTGCAGCTGCTGTGTTAATGTTGCTCTTACCAATGTAATATTTCATTTCAGTGTCATGCTTGTTCATAAGCTCCAGCAGGCGTAGTTCGATCTGTGCCTGGTTTAGAAAAGCCTTTTTGTTCTTGATGATTTTAATGGCAACCCACTCCTGCTCATGGTGGTCGTAGGCCTTCACTACCTGCAGACACAAAACACACACACCATATCTCTCTGCATGCTAAAACACTGTGACAGATGCCCAGTCAATGATGACAAACCTAAAGGGCCAGGAGTTGTGTTCCCAGAAGTGGCCACATGGGGGAGACTCAAAAACGTAATGCAGACTTCCAATGTTTCAATCATATCAGAAACAAATGTTGGAGGAGAGACCAGCTCAGCTTATTAACAGCTGGTACTCAGCTGGTACATGTCTCAAAGTGGGACACACTATCGTCCCAAAGTCCTGCATCAGTTCAGCTCCCGGGCCGTTAGAGGCTTACCACTTCAAGAAGAGGTGCTTCAGTTCCTGATACAGCTAACTGCTGCTTTCACGTTCACCCAACAGTCCTTGAACATATCATTATGTTAAGGTTTGTTTCAATGTCCTCACCTGTCCAAAGGAGCCCTTCCCAATAAGTGAGTCGATCTCATAGCGGTCCAGCCACTTTTCTCCATTTTTCACTATGTAATCATAGTTGTCGTCATCATAGCCATCATTGTAAATTTTTTTCTCCTTTTTCGTGCTGCTATCCTCTGGAGGGACTTGCTGGGCCCGCCGCTTCTTCTTTGTATAGTATACCTGTGTGTGGAAGCAGAAATTAGGCCCCACCTCCAGTCTGATCACTGACCCACATACTATCAGTAAATACAGTCACTATATTTTTAATCTTCTGGTATGAACTGTGGCTTGTCAGTTTTCAGAGCAGAGCACTGAGACAGAAATGCTCAGTGCTCTGAGCGGTTCTCTACGCTCATGTGTGGGCATAGAGAACACACATGTGGACAGATGTTGGGTGAATCTGGCACCTACAGAGAGGAGGACACTGACCACATTCTAGGAACAGGCTTCAAAGTCTAAGAAGTGAACTGTATTGAGCTCATGGGACTGGGTCAGTGTTCAACTAGCTCTGACTTTGACACAACCCAACACCCCAATACAGCCAATATGTCCTTCCTATATCATTATTAAAAAATAGGTTTAATATTATATACAGCTTAGAATTTTTACCTCATTGATGTGCTTGTAAGTTTTGATAAGGTCAACTGAGAGTTTCCTCAATGGGGCGCTAGCAGGATCTCTGAAACTAGGGGGGATCCTCCGCTGGAGTATGGTCATATCAGACAGCACCTGGAGAGAACACACCACTGTAACCAGCCTGAACAATTTCACATCATGACCAGAGAATGTGAAGAGCATTCAGACAACCTCAAAACTGTTGATTCTGTTAGTCATAAAAGTGGCTTGGTGGAGGGGAAAGTGGGTGTGAGAGCTGCAACACCTGGAGAAGCTACAGTGGAACAACATAATGAGCTAAGATGTGGACAAAGTTCAGTCAGAAGACATCTAGAAACACATGTTCTCATTTCTCTGATAATACATGTAATGTAGCCCCCTGAGACCTTCGGTCCATTCCATGGAGAAACAAGCACGCCATGTCTTACAGTCCAATAAGAAGACAACAATGAAAGGTCAGAACTGGAAGTCCTGTCAAATAAATGCATTTGTAAGAATCTGGGGCTACATAGACATTTGATGAGCAACAGGAATCACTTCCCCTGTTCAGGATGTTGACTCTAGGGCCATTCACCAAGGTGAAAACTCAGTAACCTGGCAAAAACTCCACATTATTTCAGGTTTGCTGGAAGGGATTTAACTTGGTTTTAAAAACAAAACTTGTTCTCACTGATCCAGCTTAAAAACAAACCTTCATTGTGAGGGAACTAATTTTCATGACCTGCTTGATATTTTATCAACTAGTTTTGTTGTGAAGAAGGCAAACCATTTATTACGATGTATTTGGAGGATCATTTATCTTTAAAATGCTCTGATGTGATGAGAGCTTCATTAAAGTGGTCCACACCAGATAGGTCAATCAACTGGGACAGAAACTGTCCACAACTGGACTAGAAACCAGTCTCCTCTCTACTTTGTCTTTGTTGCATGGCTTCAGTGATCTCTTTGCTGTCATTCTAGGAATGCAGTGATGTAGCTTACGGACACCTAGTGATGACTTCCCTAGGTGTCTGTATCTGTTCTTCTGCTCCACAACAGGTGTTGAAGAATGAAGCTGGTGTGGAGAATCCTCTCACACACAACTGAAACACTGATTCTTTTCAGTTCTCATGAAGGTTATTACAGTCCACACTGCAACATGCTTGGGTGACTTTATGTTGGCTTGTTTTAGATTTCCTGGCCATTGCACCCTGTGAACAGAGAGAAGACGGTGTGCTAGATGTGAGACTGTAGTAGGGGTTGAACCAATTAGTCGACTAGTCGACTCTAGGACATCTCGCGAGTTTTTACATTTCATGTCGACTAGTCGCAGTCATGTGATTGCCGGTGGTGACAGCCTGTGCTGATTTGACAGCACAGTAGGCTATACGTCACAAGACACAAGAAAAATAAGTTAATGCATTAGTTTAAATGATATGTAGATGGATGCATATTTGTGGTTTTACAGTGTTTTTAAAAGGAGATGGAGTTGCAGCTGCAGTCGACTACAAAACAGCCGTCTAAAACTCGCCCCCTTCCCACTAAGGATGTCACTTAGCCGGCTCGCGAGTGTCTTTGTCACGACAATCTAACTAATACATTATGATGTTATGTTGCTGATTAAATAAAGATCTGTGGTAATGTCATCTAAAAGATGTGCGTTTCCTTTTGAATGTTGGTTTCCCAACAACTTATTATTTATCATAAACTATCCCGATGTTTTGTTGTTTCACTTGTTGCTGTTCTGTGTAAATGCCGTATTTTTTGTGAAAACGGGTAATAAAGCCTGTACGTTACTCCAAGTTTGCGTCTTGCGTTGCTAAGATGTCACAACGACTAGTCAACTCGACATCGACTCAACTTTTATCATGTTGACGTTGACTAGAAAATATCTTAAATCGTTCAATCTGCTGAGTCAGCAGAGCTTCCTGCCGCGCATCGGGCGGAGGAGAAGCAGGTGGTTTCGTTGAATTCAGCTGTAACCAAACGGGATCCGTTCATAACAAGTTTGGCTTGTGATGTTCCAAAAGCACCATGTAGTCAGTGTGATAATTTGACTCCTATAGTAACTATCCAGAGATCATCAGCATCAGCCGGTGTTTAGAAAAAAAAGTCAGACCCGACTTTGTGCAACAAACTTTTCCCCGCTGCTCACGAAGAATGATCTGTTTATTGCTCTTTTAATTCTCCATAATAGACTTAGTAAAAGCAGGAGAAGGGGATTGTGTGTGTGTGTGTGTGTGTGTTTGTGTGTGGGGGGGTGGGGGGGTTAATATTTGCCGTGAAAATAGCTAATAAAGCCTCCAAGTAGTTGTGAAGGGTTTTTGCGCTTACGTCACTATGACGTCACCGTGACTAGTCGACATCGACTCGACTATTATCATGATGTAGTCGACCTTAAAAAATATGTAGTCGTTCAACCCCTAGACTGTAGACGAAAGAGGGCCAGGTTCCAGAGTCCAGGGTCCATGCATCAGCATCCAGGGTCCACCAGAACATGTAACATATAACTACTACAACTTTCTCCACCTGCCTCAATCAGCTTGCACCTTCCAAGACTATAACAGTATCCTTCACCCAGTCAGCCCCCTGGTACACCCAAGAACTGCACACTCTTAAGGAAAGACAATCAAGCTCACTGTCCCCTATCAAAGCTGCAAGGAACACATCACAATATACAAGGCAGCTAGTTCTACTCTGACATAATCCATTCTAACTCCTCAAACTCTCACACTCTATTCTCCACATTTAACAAACTGACTAAACCTCATGACAACATCAAATCTACCTTTGCGTCACATAAATGCAAGAATTTCCAAACCTTCTTCCACTCAAACATCAAAGTAATTGGCATCCAGCTTGCCTCCTCTTTCTTGTCTCAGTCTCCATCAGATCCTAATTCATTACCCACCTGCAGATTTTCTACCTTTTCACCATCACCAGCTGGCTTACTAATATAAAATTCTGAATGCATACTAACTTTCTAAAGAACTTTCTAAAGCTCGATAACAACAAAACTGAACTACTCACTAATGGTCCCAAATTCCACCGATTCTCTGCTCACAACATCACCTTTTCCATCAACGGCCACATAGTCACTCCTTCCCCCGAGTTCGAAAACTTGGTATCATTCTTGACTCTTCCATCCCCTTCCAAGCCCACATCAATACCATCACCAGGATATCCTTCTTCCACCTATGCAACATTGCTAATCTCCACCCATCTCTCTCTCACTGCATCACTCAAATTCTTATCCACTCCTTCATTACTTCAAGACTTGACTACTACAAAACCATCCTTCATGAACTTCACTCCATGCATCTGCAAAACATACAGTATATCCAAAACTTCCATCTACTTGTCCACATTTTCTTCATGGACCACATCACCCCTGTTTTTAAAAATCTGCACTGGCTCCCCATTCAACACCAGATACAATACAACATACTGTTCAACACCTTATATCTCAATGACCTCCTTCAAAGTCTCCTACTGGCCTTCTTCATTCCTCTGACTCTATCCTCCTGAATCCCATCACAACCAAACACCGTATCCTGGGGGATCAAGACTTTTCTGCTGCCACCCCACCTCTCTGGAACTTTCTTCCAAAACATCTGCAACTGAGACTCTCTAGCTACCTTCAAATAATGACTGAAAACCTACTTGCTTACCTTGCCTATTCTTTATAGCCTCCTTTTCAGACTTCACCAATTTGTTATAGGTGCAGTGGCGGTTTCTTATGGACGACATGGGCAACCTCCCAGGACTTCCTGTTTGTCCAGGTGTCCATCCAAACACCCCACGCCACCACACACCTTCCCTCAGTCCTCAAATGACCTGGCTGCAACCTACACCTGCTAAGATTTACTTCCATTTATTTTGGCTACTGTCAACTTCTCTATACAGCTTCATCTTAAATAAGGAACGCTAATATTAGCAATGGTACGTGTGTGTGTTACCTGCTGCTGCTCGGCCATGGAGTGGATGGAGCTGAAGGAGGGGTGTGTGTGTGTGTGCTGGCTGGTCATGGCTGGCTCAGCGAGGGAGAAGCCCTGGGCAGTGGAGGAGGAGGAGGAGGAGGTGGAGGAGGAGGAGGAGGAGGTGGGCGGACATCCTGAGCTGCTTGCACCTGTGGAGAGAAGGAGAGAAACCCTCAATTCTTTTTCTCCACCTCCTGTCTTTGACTTAACTCTGCTAATACTTTATTTTTGCGACCCAGCAGACCATACACTGAACATCTGTCACACCCTGGCTCTGTTGGCCCACACCATGACGGCCTACACCGTGCCTGTGTCAGCACACATCATGTCCACTTTGGCCCACACCATGCCCATGTTGACCTACAACCTGTTGATCTACACCATGTTGTCCCACACCGCATGTTGACACTCACACCACACATTGGCTATGCCAACACATAGCCGTGGAGTGTTGGTCTACACCATCCATATTCAGTGAGAAGCAGAAAGCAGATTTACTGACTTTGACATAACTCTGCTAATACTTTATTTTTGCAACCCAGCAGACCATTGAACGGCATGAAGAAGCACCATGCGTGTGGTGCATGTGCAAAGGTTTAAATGTAGAAACATGCTGAAAACATAAAGAGCCCACGGCAGGCCATGTTGCCCCACCCACCTTCTCTGTGACTATTTCACTCAAACTTGCTAACTGTTAATTTTTTAAATCCCAAGTTCATGTCAACGCTCATGCTCAGAAACACTGGGAAAAAATGCACATCAAGAATTCCCAGCCAGTATTTAGAAAATAATCAACTCTTTGTTGACAGTTAACATTTAAGATCAGAATCATAAAAAAAGCCCAAAATGTTAATACCTGGAATGTGTTGATCCTGAAAATCCCTGCACATGCCAAAGGAGTATTTATTAACAAAAGTACAGAAGACTTTTCTAATTTTCACATTTACCTGTCTGATCAAAGCCTGGTGGGAAACTGGGGTGCTCCAGTGATGACACTACAAACCAGTAGCTGGAACTCATAACTTTATGCCACATTGCATTTGCAAAAGATTCATTTGATGCAACACTGGGTAGGATAATATATTTCAAGCTTCACTTTTTTCATGCTCTTCATACCAATAATATTTAAAAAGACATTTGGACAGACTTCACCTATATGCTTCGAGGCAATGATGCTGAAGTGGAGAATGACAGTGAAGAAGTCAGAGTCTTTAAAAGCAGGAGGTAACTGAATCAGAATCGTCATTGTAGTTATGTATATGCTGCCCTGACATCTCCGTTTATGAGCAAGTTTAACCTAAGCTGAAAAATCTCAAATACAGAGCATAACATAACTTGGGTAAAGAAGCCTATATTGTTGTGAAACCCCACACAACAATATGGAGTTGTGTGAGGTTGTGTGGGATGCGACACTTTTGACTGTCGCACTAGTCAAAGCTAGTGTGACAGAAGCTAGGACAGATAACTTTGTCCAAGTCAGCCTCAAAATTTGAAACCTATGTGGTAAAACTAAAACCTTTTCTGATCAAGTGTTCTTGATTTATGTTCGTGGGAGGACTTGTGATCATGATGTGGCGTTCTTCATGATGCCTGAGCGATAACAGAAACAGTCTCACAGGTATACGACTGGGCCACAGTTAGACTGCCTGGCTGCTACGGCAGCTTTTAGAGAGATGATCATGCATCATGGCTGACCTCCCTCCTTTCTAACTAGAGAAACTGTGGTTTTATTTATTCAAAATTCTCAGAGCTTCCATTTGAAAATTTAGTAACAATGCCAGTTATTGCCTGTGTAGAAACTTTGCAGCTTAATTTTTACTTTTCCCTTCTTCCATATTGTTTGTTTGTGAAGATGATTTCTTTCAAATCAACTCAAAGTTTTCGGTGAGTTCAACAGCACAGATAGCAACACCCTGTTAGAAGAACAGCTGTCTTCTTTTGTGTTTTATTCCCTGGTGGTCATCTCTCCTTCATACTTCAGTAAGAGTTTATAACACTCCATCATTTAGTAGTAATCCTGCGCTGGATGTTAATGGAACCAGGTCATTAAAACACACATATGTTGATATGATACAGTGAATTCAGATTCCTGTCTACATCGCTGAGAACATTTGATAAACTATTAAATATAAAATCTAGGTTTTAAATGAACTTTCCAAAAGGTTACATGTTTAAAACAACAACCAGTCTCTGCTTTGTCTGGATATCTGGAGACTGATTGAAACATTGATTCTGCTTTCTGAGCCAATGACCTGAGCTGCGTTCTAGGGTCCACCTGATGTTTCACGCTGCACTGAAACTCCAAAGCTAACTCACCAGAGAGGAAAGGATAAACCTGGAGCTGCTGTGGAACAATGCACCTATTGTTCTTTTGAATTGAGATGTTAATCATCTCAACATCTCAACATTATCATCCCATAGTGGTGCAGAACAGGTATTACATCATTTTGATTGAACAATAAGATCTTTTCCAAGAACATAAATGTCAGTCACAGCACCTCTAAAGTTCAACTCATTTCCCCCCCAACATGTCCAGACCAGGACACAAGTAACTTAATGAGGAACCCACTGTGGATTTCTTTTACAGTGACCAGTTAGTGTGTTTCTGAATGTTGACATTAGGCACCTAAATCTGTACCAGGAAGCCCAAAGAAAAACTCTTTCCACAATATGAACCACTGAAGGTCACCTGATGATTCAGTGTCACTTTCCCCCTTTGAAAGCTGAACCTAAATTCTGTTTCAGGTAACTTCAGGTCCCACTAAAAATGACTGACACACTCATTCTATGGCCAATGTCAAATTTTCAGACTGTTTTACTGAATGTGGTGTTGAACATCTGCTATTCAACACACAAGTGTACACAGTATTAGTAATATTATACTGATTTTAACAACATTTTTAATCTGCTTATTAAGTTGTATTAAGACAACGAGGAAACAGAACCCAACCTTATATTGTAGGACTGTACAGCTATTAGACTATACTGGGCAGAAGTACACAGAAATATCGAAAATATCTTTAATATAAGAATACCTTCACCAATAATTCACCACCTTTATTCTGGGTAAAAGAATTTCTACCTGACAATGCAAAATATCTGTATCAGATATTAATTACAGCTTGTAAAAAAACCCAACTGTGGCCAGACGCTGGCTCCTCCACTAGAGTTAATAAAATCTATCGGATGGAAAGATTAACGTTCTCAATCCGTCTTCAGCTGAACCAGTTCACTATCCTAGTGAACATGGCTAACACAGGTTAACCATGTGTTTGGTTTACATGTGTTAACCAAACACAACATGTAAGAATATTGTATTGATAATTAGTAAAATGAGATGGATCATCTTTCAATAAGTGTCTATTTGCTATATCATTTCCTTATGGTTATGTACAAACAAGTAGTATCTTTTCAAACCCGTTGTTCCCTCTCTGTGTTCTGGTTTTGTTAGAAATGCACATTTGGTAAAGAGAAGAAATTTTGTAATTGATCACAGACTGAAACTGAGATCTTGAGGGGAAATCAACCATTTGTATTCATCTCAATGCTTCAAAAATGAAGAATTGAAAAAATGAACAAATAATTATTATTATTAATATTGTAGAAATCTTCATTTTCTTAGTGAATTAATTATTTCAACGGCCAAACTAGGACCCATCAACAGTAATGCTTTTCCTTAGATACTGATCCAGTTTTAGTCATGACATGACTTCCTATCATATCATTTACACAGATGTCTACATATCTGCCTCACATGCTCTGCAGTGTGATTATTGCTTGCTGGAAACTCGACCTAACTTGGGCTCAGATGATCAAAAACAGCAGCTTCTCATTCAGACTAAAGCAATAGGAAACAGATAGCAATAACTTTACTTTTACAAAAGCAGAATAGATGAAAGTTAAATAAAAGCATCTGGAACAACTATTATATTGTGCAATGGTTTTTCTGCATTGCTATACTGTACTGCAAATAGTCTATAATGCTTTCATAATGCTTAATACCATGTACATTTTTGGAAAAGTGATCCAACTCAGTTGCACATCCCTTGGATTGTGATTCTGATGTACCTACTTCTAATAACAGCATAGTATTTTCTGTTATAGTCTTGTAGAGAATATAATTATTGTTAATCTTGTTTTTCCATAAATTGTTTTTAATACTGTAAGAACTTTTGTATAAAACTTGATATCTGCTGCTGTTACAGCTGATTTTTCCTTTTGCGAGATAACAAAGGCTATTTCTATCTCTGTAACTACACGCACACACACACACACACGCACGCACACACACACACACACACGCACACACACACACACACACACACACACACACACACACACACACACACACACACACAGTGAGAGGTTGCCAGAAAAAAAAAATTGCAGACGTAAAGTGTAACAAGCAGGTCTTGAGATGATTGTGCCTGAAGCACAAGTGAAGAGTGAGCAAAACTTAATTTTTAGGTGAAAGACTGTGGCTGCACACCTACTGCATGTGTGAGCAGAGAAAATAGACAGAACTAGACATGTGGGCCTGCTGCTCAGCTCGCGTTACAGCTTACCTACTGACAGCAAGATTTACAATGAGCAGGGAGCAGCTGAAGAATGGATCCCCAAAATAAAACCTATGTAATATCATGTGAAGAGTGGTCTCCTCAAACTGTCTGCAGAAATGTGTAAAATAGATTCAAAGTATGTAGGTGTTTAAAGGAAAGAATGATAGACTCACTCAGCAGAGGAAATGATAGGGAAACAGTTTCTAATGACAAAACCCAACGAAGGAAACCTGTAGGATGAACATATAAGCACATGATGTATTTTACCAAAACAGCTGACATGCTGTCCTAAAAAATGACATTTACATTTTTGTGATACTCTAGTTTTAGTTTCAGATCTACACTAAATATCTCAATATTTCACTGACCTCAGTGAAAGTGACAAAGTCAAAGTAATGAGCGGGATAGAATGAAGCAAGTTAAGAAAACTGAGACAGAAGAAAAGAAATTTCCCAGAGAAAGGGAAGAAAGTTCTCAGAACCAGACCAAAGACAGCAGAGAGAGAGATTACAGCGACACCTAGAGGAGCCAGCAGCCTGCTCTCCAGACGGGTTTCCAGGCAAGAACTATTGGTGGTGCTAAACCCTGGCAAGATGAAAGCTTGACATCTGTGAAAAGAGCTAAGGCAACTTTAGTTGAAGATGCTAAGAGATGGTCTGGGCAAGGGGTGTGAGGCTGGTGGTCTGCTGTCCTGCCAGCTCCAGCAGGTGTGAACCACTGCTAGGTGACCTGTCCACCAGCACTGCTCTCTTCAACTGTAACACGAGGTTTCATACCTGGGAACGACAAGCGCAGCCTTTTTGATCAGGCACTGGGTTATTATGACTGACTAACTAGTTGTTGCTTCACAAGGTGAGCATGTATCTTTACTCCTCCTTTCCTTCCTCTTACACCTCAAACATCATGGGAACTAAAAGCAAGGATGGATGACAGGAAGACAGAAACATTTACTACAACCAGTTTAGTGTTAACTGTGTTTTATTCAGAAGGCTGTCCTCCTTCCACATATTGCCCCCTTCTGGTGATGTGGCTACATAGGAATCTGTTCCTCCACATAAAAACTAGTCTCAGAGTCACACTAAGACAGGAATCCAAAGTGTTTCACTGTGTTCAGCTGTACAATATCACAGAACGTCATCCTGTTTTGTGACAGCTATGGTACTCTGGCCTCTGTTTGCAGATATGACTCCGCTGGAGCGAGTGAGAAAGAGAGAGAGGGAGAATATCTGCCTAGTACTGAGAAATCTGGACTGTCTCTTTAAGAGACTGAGGCACATTCACAGAACTTCCTCAATCTGGCATGCCTCTTCCTACGCTGCCATTGGTTAAAGGCACCTCCTTCTCTGACAGCTCATTCGTTGTTGGTATCTAAGGACTGACTAGCCATCACTCTATAAATAAACCCGGTGCTGTCTCAGCAACCAGGCCACAATACTCATTAGCTACTTCTCTCTCTTTTCTGCTTCTCTCCTGCTAAGCAAGTGGCTTCCAATAGCAGGCCTGGCTCTCAGCAACAGTCTGACATACCCTAGCAACTCAACCCATCCTACCCGCCACCCTCTCCTCCCCCATCCTTCCCAATCTCTACCTCTTTTTCTCCTACTGTGATCCAGCTCGCCTTTTCCTCCCATTCTCAGCTGCCTCCAGTCTGTCTTCTGTCCAGACCTTTGTCCAAGTTCTGGGTATATATAAAAGCATGTTGCTCTATAGGACATCTACTCTTATCAGTCCATTAGCTTTGTGTTGTTGCACAGTGATGAGACATAATTGAGAGCGACACAGAACAATCACTCCAAGCAGTACGGCAAGACATTTGCATAAAGGCATAAAGAAAGGCTCCTAAAAACTGATGACAGGCTTTATTTCCACCTGCAGAGATCAATGTTGAGGTGAAGGAGGAGGTTTCAGTAGCATGCAGATTCAAACCAGTAGATAACAGCATTGAAGTAATATGGAGCATCTGTTCAAATGTCATCTTATGCTGAGATGATAATGCAATGTAAGAAACATAAAAAGACTTGTCTAAATTAAAAGCTGAATGATTTGGGGGTTCAGAGTTTGGGGTTCTAAAAAAGTCAGAGGAAGTCTCTGTCCACTGAAACATGTTTTCATTGATGAGGGATCTACACTGGAAACACAACCATACATCATCTAATAGTGAAGAACCACAGGATGATGTGATAGAGAAAGTTGTTCATATATTGAAACAGACAACAAATTTGGGGGGGGGGGGGGTTCCCTCCAGGGGGTCTTTTTGTGGCTCTAGTGTTCCTTATATGACAGCAGGCTGACAGGAAAGGGGGAAGGAGAGGGGAGGAAGACATGCGGCAAATGTCGGTCGGGTCCGGGAATCAAACCCGCGACGGCCGCGTTGAGGACTCAAGGCCTCCAAATGTGGGTTGCGCTATCCGCTACGCCACCACAGCACGCCCCAGACAACAAACTTTTAGAGAGCATGAAAACAGGCGGGACAGAAGAGGAAAAGACTTTGTTAGAGTGAAGTAAAAATGAGTGATGCACCTGGTTATAGTAACATTTATGTTGTGTTACCAAGAAATGTGATCAGCTGTGCACATGAACTAACTTAATCTCTAGTAGTCTCTCTACATGAACAACATTCTTAATAAAAAATATTACAAAACAAAAGTCCAGTTGGATAAAAGAGGACAACAGGGTTCCTTCCATTAAACAGCTTCCTGGCAGATCGGCTTCCTGAACCAGAGGAACCGACCGTGTGCTGCCAACACAACACAAAAGGGCCTTCCACGCCCAAAGTAGCAATGTTGATGCTCCGCTCAGATATGCAGCCATGTAACAGTAGTTTCATGCTGTGGTCAGAATTAATTTATGTTTAACTTGTTTGCTGTGGGAAATCCACACACAGCTAATAGAAGCAGGATGGCTGAGCATTGGAAAGTTCCCATTCTCATCTAGTTTCTCTTTGAGTTGAACTAGAAGAGGAATTCTTTCAGGACAAAACGAAACAAAAGTGGAAACAAACTCAAAAGATTTTAGAGAGGCCCATATATACGTTCAGGATTGTCTACAACTGGAATAGTTTGGGGGATTTTTCCTGCCACAGGTGGAGAGGAAACATTTTCAGTCTGATAGCAGGATTTCATATCTTTGTTCTTAAAACTTGTAATGCTTGTACTCAAAACTTCTATCTGTGTTCTCTCAAACCTTTCTCCTCACACTCAGGACTTCTTTCTGCTCAGATCTAATCTCCACTAGCACTAACTTGTGAATTCTTTTCTGTAGTCCACTGGCAACCGTCTCAGCCAGCAGAATGAGTGTTATACTGGGTGTGTCTGTTTTCTTCTAGTGGGTGTGCCTGAGTGGCTACTATCCATTGTAGTAGAACCCATATGGTAGCACCTGCTTTTCTGCGCCGCCTACTGATACAGAGAGAAACAACGTCAGCTTTCTGCTCTGTGGTAAACTTAAAGTAAAACTTAAAGTTGCTGATAAACTGTGGATTATTTATCCTTCTGTATCAATGTGTTATGGATTCTGTCTTTTAGCCTCTTTTATCTGCTTACACACACACACGCTGCAGCTTACATAACCATGTTTGTGTGTGACTGCCACCAGTCATATGTAAACAGACTGAAAGTGATTAGACAACCCTGTAGGGTACAGATTGCAGAGAAGAATAAAAAGCTAAACTCGCCTCACTTGGTTCCATTCATAAGGTGAACTAAGTGACGCCTGATGCTGGACGGTGAATATAACTCTGGTTCTGATCCATTTGTATGACATTTGATTTTTTTTCTTTTTTTTTTTTTGCCATTAAAGTCTGTTTTTATATATAATCAAATCTCATTATTTATCAAGGTAATTTACACTGAGGGCTTCTGGTCGGGTCCTGAAACTGGTAAACAGACCTGGTGGAGCACAGAGACAGAAATGAATGAACTCCAACAACTCGGTTTTTGGGATCCTGAGACCAGGACCCCTCCTCAAGGAAGAACCCAGATCATGGTGACCAAAAATGGAGCTTTTCCGAGTGTGCAAAACTAAATAGGTAGGCAGAACTTTTTTTCTGCTGGCGGTTTGTTTTCAAAACGTCTGGCTGCAAAGCTTGATTGTTGTTCACCTGATTCTGGCCTCCAAATTTGTGACCATATGCTGGGCGGGATATTTACTTAGTCATATTGTTATGGAGAAAAGTAAGATGGTAAGAAGTATACAAAAAGTAATCGCTTATTAGTTGGCAAGCTAGTACATCCAAGGTCTTAAATATTAATAGCACAAATCCATAAATAAATAAATAAATAAATAAGTAAATTAATAAATAAGCATGCACATGTAAATATATAAATCTATAAATAATCTATAAAAGAGTGCAGAGAAAGTTACATTTAAGTTACTCGAACCTGGACATTGTAAAGTCTAATGTCTACAGGCAGGAATGGTTTCCTGTGTCACTCTGTGGTGCATTTTGGCAAAATGAGAAAAGAACACAGAGAATATTTGAAAAAGAGCAGAAATTTTGAGTACAAGCATTACAAGTTTTGAGAACAAAGACATAAAGTTCTGCTTTCAAACAGAAAATACGTGCTCTCGACTTATGGCAATAAAATTTCCCCATAGACAGCAGTCTGAGATCCTGAAGTAGGAACCATATTGGTATAAAAGGTTCTGTGAAGGGGAGAGAAAAGAAGAATTCTCTAAATCAGGGGTTTTCAAAGTATGAAAGGGTGAGCCCCCCTTCAAGGAGCTTAATGCCTGCGAAGAGGGAGGGGGGTGGAGTTCTAAAAACTCCACCTTCAACCCCGCTCTGGCCAAAACCAGTGATGGCATAGTTACTTTGAAAAAGTAACTTTAATCGGACTACTGATTACTCCTTGAAAAGTTACTTTCCAAGTCAAGTAGTAACTAACTGCAGGATTAAGTAACTTTTTAGTTACTTTCAGCAGCTGCTAACAACAACGCTCTGCCTCCAGTGAAAATCACATTGAGCTTTGTTAATACTTAATTGTAAGCTATTTTATAATGGTAACATCAACAATGTGTCTCCACTGATAAGGTTGAACTGAAGAGGAGATTGTACAAAAATAAAAAACATGAGTAATTTGTGTGGTCCACTGTTGTCTGGAAAACTCTAAGAAGGAATAAAGCCCCTCCCCAGCCTCCAGATTCTGCGTTACGCCCCTGAGTTTGATGTCGCAGCGCACAGAGCTCCTCCTGCAGCTCCACAGCTCAGATGGCTGCGACACTTATCGTAATATTAATAATTATAACGATGCTAGTCAGCACTTGCCATTATAACTATTGCCAACTACGGACACGTTCATTCGTGGCTGTTTTCACGTTTATTGCGCTGTTTAAATTAGTCTCGATATTTGCAGTTTTCTGGAGCGCAACGCGAAGCTCGACGTCATTCAGAGGTAATATATTAACTTGACATTAACAAAGACTCAGCGGGACGGATCATCCAGGAAATGATGAACAGGGAGAGACGGAGTAAGACTACCTTAATGACGGACAAATTCTGGGATTTATTGTGAGTCTCTGCTTATTTCCAACCCCAAATGAGCAACTTCACGTTCAAAAACGAGCCCAAAAAGGCGCAACCCGCCGCTCATTAAATTTGCAACTTTAACTTTTAAAAGATGAAGCCCAAAGCCGTTTATAATAATCGGACTTGGCGACAGAAACTGAAAATAGTTCCAGTTTTTCCACCAACAAAATGCGCATCTCCCTCCATTGTTTACATTTCTGTCGCATAGAGACGTCGGTCACGACAAGACGAGTAGAGGAAATACGATTCAATAATAAAAGAAGATAGTAACGCAAAAATGATTTTGATAAGTAACTGTAATCTGACTATTGTATTTGAAATAGCAACGCGTTATATTATTCGTTACAGAAAAAAGTGGTTGATGTCAGTAACGTTACTGACATCACTGGCCAAAACATCCTCTAAGGTGGGAAACATTTCCACCCCACAGTACCAACTTTTTCCTAAATCCACAGAGTTGATCGTGTTCGTAAAAGGCGTTTCTCTCACATCAGTAGACAGCAAGCAGATAGCTTGGTTTATGGTTCTGTGAAGGGGAGAGAAAAGAAGAAGAATTCTCTAAATTATTAGGGTTTACAGTGATTTTGAATTATTTGTCAATATTTTATAAAGTTGTCTTATTGGGTTCCTTTACTGGAACAGCAAAGGTGAAGCAGTTAGCTGCTGCTAAAGTTGGCCTGTAGAAGCACCAATATGGCCAATCAGGATGCAGAGCCTATCATCATCACTGAAGGCCCTCTCGTGGTTAGAGAGGAATTCTTACCCTGTCTTTTGCTGAGAAACATCTTTTATTGGGGAATATGTTTAATTCTTTTTA
This sequence comes from Gambusia affinis, assembly GCF_019740435.1. Classification (NCBI taxonomy): domain Eukaryota; kingdom Metazoa; phylum Chordata; class Actinopteri; order Cyprinodontiformes; family Poeciliidae; genus Gambusia; species Gambusia affinis. The sequence goes on along the minus strand of NC_057872.1, from coordinate 465,964 downwards.
AAAAATCATGTAATACATCAAATAACATGTTCCTTAAGCCAAGCCAAAATTCAGAGTACACCTTCCTGGAGGCTTCAGTTCAGTCAGACATCATGTAGATGACATCAGACAAATGTGAATCTAACATGAAGTTTTTTCAGTCACACACAACCTACCAAGTAATTACCAACCAACAGAAGACTCCCAGCTCAGGTCTGTTTAGTGCTTGGACTAATAAATAAAAAGGGACTAATGTCTCAGCCAGATCTAGAGAAACTCATCCATGCCTTTATCTTCAGTCGTATTGATTATTGTAACAGCGTCTTCACAGGTCTGTCCAACAAATCAATCAAACAGCTGCAGGTGATCCAGAATGCTGCTGCTGGAGTTCTGACTAAAACCAGGAAGATAGAGCACATAACACCAGTTTTAAAGTCTCTCCACTGGCTCCCTGTAGCTCAAAGAATAGACTTTAAAATACTGTTGTTAGTTTATAAATCACTGAATGGTTTAGCACCACAATACATTAAAGATCTGCTGCTGTTGTATCAACCTTCCAGAACTCTCAGGTTCTGGTTCTGGTTCTGGTTCTGCTCTGCATCCCCAGAACCAGAACCAAACGAGGAGAAGCAGCATTCAGCATCTATGCACCACATATCTGGAACAAACTTCCAGAAAACTGTAAAACAGCTGAAACACTGACTTCCTTTAAATCTCAACTAAAAACCCACTTGTTTAGAGTTTTATTAGAAACGGAATCAATTGCAAATTTATTGAAGAAATCTGACTTGATGTTGTTTTTTTATTGTTGATTCTATGTTGCATTGTGTTTTTGTGTTTGATTTGATGTAAAGCACTTTGAAATGCCTTGCTGCTGAAATGTGCTATACTAATAAAATTTGATTTTTGATTTTTTTTTTTTTTTGGATGGATAGGAGACCACCAGTTAACACGAGCTCTGCAAGCTTTCACTCCTCAACACAGGGGGAGCTGTGGTGCAGGCTCAAGAGGCTGCTCTGTCCCATTTAACTAGTCAAAGACAAGTTAATACCAGCCGTGTCCTCTGAAACACAGGATAGGCTTTTCAATCCAAGCAGGCTTGACATACACATAAGTGTGCAACAATCTACATAATACCCTAATCAGACTTTGGTAAATTTAATCCAGTCTGTCATCTAAAACACCAGATCACAACATTTATGGTCAAAGTAGTCTTTCTTGTGAAGCACGTACAGGAGAATCAAACTCTGTATGTGTTTTTGCATTTTAAGTGCATAAATTTGATCCGTGTCCCAAAAGACTCTTTTTAGTTTGTGCATTGCAAGTGTGCCGTCTACTGCCTTCTTCTCTACCTGCTATGTTGGATGGATTTAGAATGCACATTTTGGCAAGTTCTGCTTATCAAAATGTTGTGATTGTGAATATGGTCACATAAGAAGCCTTTGCATGTGCTGAAGTACAGCAGCAATTTTTCTGTTCAAGTGTGGGTGTTGCATCAAGCAGAAATGTGTATTTAAACATGTACATTTTATAGTTTCATTTCATACGCTGTGCAAATGGATCTGTCATACGAGTCTGTGGGTTTGACTACAAAGTACATTTTTTACAGCAATTGGTTCAATACCTTATTGACTGGCGGACAGTGCCACAGTTGGGTTATTTTTAGAAACCTTCTCACTGCTAAAGAACTTCAGGGTTTCCCCCAGAAAACTTACTGAGGCCAGTGGTCAGGGCGCCAGGTCAGTCCACCATGTTTTTGTATTCAAAATTGTTACGTTGACAGGAAATATATTTATATGTTACTGGAAGGACCTTGTTGACAAAATACTTAAACACACAATTATAGTCTTAAAAACAGAAAAAAAAAATACTATTTAAATAAAAAAAAAAATTTTTTTGCACTTCTGTTAAATCCCAATAAAGTCATCAGCCAGTGGATCTTAAGACATTATGTAATGCTGATCACATTTAGAGTCAACCCAGGGCATAAATAAACTTAGCTGCTGCTGAAGGGCCCCAGACCTTTAAGGTCTCACATAAATGCTAACATTTTGACACAAACCATAGATGTAGAATAACATTTGTTTATTGAGAATGACAATGTGGTTACATTTGATTGAATGGTTTCAGCAGGAATAAATTATAAGATTTTAAAGTAAATTTTATTTTGTTGATAAACTGTCTAAATGGGTTATTGAGGGTTCTGTCTTATTTACCTTTTTCTGTGCAAATTTTGACTTTTTCGTACAGGTCTTTTAGTTTGGCATTATTTTTTTCTGAGCCTATCTCACCACTGGCCCCTTCAGTCGAACAGTTCTTACACAGTTGAATTTTCCTATTGGTTTCAGCAGAACGGCTTGGAACAACTTTGTCACTGAATATAAAAGAACAGGGTTCCCCTAAAACTATACTAAAACGCCATTAGTGCAGGAAGAGGGGGCCCTTACTCAAATTCTGCTCAAGTCCACAAACAATCTTAGACTGGGCCTGCATGACGAGAGCTGCTGCACTGTGCATCTGTCTGCTGGATGGAAGGGACAAACATGGAGATTTAATATATGTGGCACTAGGAGAGACCAATAGTTTCTGTTTCGTGACCATTGAGTTTGTAATAAGTGCCACACAGGCTGTTTGTTTTGGTTGTTCAGGCTTTATGGGATGAGATTTTCGGATCTCCACTCTACAGCTGACTGGTTCTGTAGACTTTCACAGACTAAACCACCATCTTTTATCACTTTTGCTTTTAAACCCTTGAATTCGGGACACATTCAATGTCCAACCACTGCAGTTCTCTTACGTGGGATCAATGAAATAGAAAGCTGATTCTGTACTATCAATTTGGCGACAGAGTACCCAGATGTAGGAGGCGTGGTGTCATGTGGGAACTATCTATGGTAAAACTGTTATGCTTTTTAGAAAACCACCTGATTTGATAATTAGCCCCATAAGTCACAGCTCAGCAGGGATGAAGTCAAGACAAGTTCTTTTGAGACAAGAACAGAAAGTTTAGAACTTCCTCAAATATTTTCGAACATTACTTTTTGTACACCACAAAATACAAAAATCAATGCAAAAATGGTTAATTACTCAACCAAATCTACTACTTGCTATTTCACTAATAATGATCGCAATAAAGTAAAATTTAAGTTACTAAATGCAGTCATACATTGATACACATTCTCTAAACTGAATTAATCAGGACCAGGTGTTATCCCCCCTAAGGGGCAACCAGAAACCAGCCTGTACAACGGTCAGGCACCACCTGAACAACCCAGGCCAACACGCTGGTCTCATCCAGATACAGGGCCAGAAAGAGTCCACATGGTCCAAATGAGCCAGCCAATCGGAGCAGCCCTAGGATGAAACAGTCCCAACTCCCCAGCAAGCTCTCATCTCAACTCCATGGAGCCGCCATGGCACCACAAGCACCTACACGGCCAACCCCACCCAGTAAAACAAACTTTGAACACACACTCACAAACACAGACACCATGAATCTTCCATCCATATGGGTCATCGTCCCAGGAAAGCGCCAACCCCAACAAGCTGAAAAGAACACGCCTGCACAGAGTGAGCAAAGTTTTACCTGTCATGATCATTTAAAACAGCCCAACTTCACTCACTTGCATACTTGTGTCACATGTTCACATACCACACACACAATACATAGGTACATTTTGTTCAAAGGTTTAATGACTAAACTTCTAGGCACCATAAATCTGGGACAAACTGTAAAACAGCTAAAACACCAAGTTCCTTTAAATCAAGGCCAAAAACTCACCTGTGTTTTTATAGTTGATTTTGAACCATATCAAATGAAACACTGATCAACATATTTGACCTGTATCAATGATTTTGATGATGTCACTTGTTGCTTTAGTAGTTTCTCAATTGTTGACTGCACTTTTTATACCTTTTTACTTTTGTGTTTTTTTATATAAAGCACTTTACATCAAAAGTAAAGTACTTTACTGCCTTTTGTAAACAAGGTAGTTAAGAAATAAACTTGACTGATCGATCAACCGATGATTGACTTTACTTATGGCTTGACTTTGTTGGTCACAGACTATTTTAGATAGCTTTATAATTTAATACCATTCTTGAATGACAAATGTCCCCTATGGAGACAACACACACACACACACACACACACAACAAAAAATTAAGACATTCATCAATAATAAAACAGCTTTTATACTAAGGAACAATTTTGAACAGATTTTCATCCGTTCATGTAACTTTGCTCATGTCAAGTATAACTAGCATCTCCTACGTTTTCTCAGTCAGTTCTCCAGATTAACAAGAATTAAAACTTCTTTCAGATTTTAAAGGCGAACAAACAAAACCTGTCAAGTAAAGAGCACAGGTTAGTTATTAGTCTATAAAGAGGAAAATAAAGCTGAGGTGTCTGCATCTAAAACACTCAGCTTTGGTCAGCAACGGAAAGATTGTGCTGTATGAATGACCACCATACCACTTTTATTTAGAAAGCACTCTAAAAGAACCAGAGGTTAACACAGGGCTGTACATATACAAATGATAATAATAATAATTTTTTTTAAAAACGAACAAGCTGAACAGAGACAAGTTAAAATAACTTAATGTCGTTTAGATAGAGATAGTCAGTTCAGGAAAAGGCTTCAGCAAATAAATATGTTTTAAGAATGTTCTTAAACCAAGTAAAAGAAGAAGCCTGGCTGACAGGGTGGAGCAGGTCATTCCACCAATTTGGGGCAGCTGCAGCTAAAATCTGGTCTCGTAGTTTCTGCCTGGATTTAGGTAGATTAAGGAGCTGCTGGTTGGCAGACCTGAGGGAGCAGGGGGATATATGTAACTGTAGCAGTTCAGAGAGATAAAGGAGATCATTAAGAGACTTGAAAGCTAATAAAGGAAATAGATCCTGAAATGTAGAGGTACCCAGTGAAGTAAATGAAAACCCCATGTTTCCTTAAGGCAGAATCTAGGAGAAGCAAGTAGAAGGAGAAAAGTAGGGGGCCTAACACTAAGTCCAGTGGGACCCCCACATTGAAGAGAGACAGGACAGGACATAAAAGTAGAGTTTGACAGAAAACGTTTGCTGGGCCAGATAAGTTAGTTAGCTACCCTAGCTACTGTAAGGTACTGAGCCACTGGGTCAAAGGCAGGAAGTCAATCTAGAAGCATAATGTGAACACCTGAATCATCTCCTAAAACACATTGGTAAAAACTACTAAAAGGGCAGATTAGGTGCTACATAAAGCTATAGATCTCTAAAATACTAGATCCTTCTAAAAAATATCATTAGTTATTTATTAACCATGTTTGGTTTTTTTTTAAAGAGTTTCTGATACAAATTGGAAGTTTGGAAATAGGTGTGTAACTTTTAAAAGCATCAGGATTGAGATATGGTTTCTTAACTTAAGGCTAAATATGATTGATGGGAACAATACCAGAGGACAAGAGACTATTGACAACTGAAAGTCCAACTGGTGCTGCAATAAGGAAAACCTGATCACCATCTCTTGGTTTTGGTAGATCAGCAGCACACACCAATTCTTCACATAGTACAATGATCATTTTGTCAGGGATGGTTTTGTAAACAGACACTTCAAGGTCACTGAGTTTTTACCTAAATAGAAACTGACCTTTAAATACAATTCAATTTGAATCTGTGACAAAATCTCAGCCTATCAAATCAAATAAAGAGAGACAGAGATGTATTGAGATACTGCGGCATGTGAGACTAAAACACAACAATATTGCTGTTGCATTTTAGTCGTCTTTCAGTGGGTTAGCATATCTGTTGCTTAATTGACTGTAAAAAAAGTTGATGGTAACAAACTGACCAGAAAAAGACAATAAATCACTTCCAGACAATCAAGTTTTCATTCTTAACCTGATTAAGAAGGCTGATTCTGGTTCTGTTCTGGTTCTGTTCTGGGGACGACTGTGGAACCTCTGGAGATGATGAGGCAAACAAAGAGTCTTCATAAAATCAAGAAAATTATGAACATCCCTGACCATCATCTTCATTTTGGGTAAACAGAGAGTCTTCAATCAGGGGTTTCTTCAGATTCACTGTAATACAGACTGCTACAGGAGATCTTTCCTGATAATAGCCATCACTGTCTACAATAACATGATGAAGAATTAATGAGTAACAACATTTAATCTCCCTTTGGGATTAATAAAGTATTTTTTAATTTGAATCTGAATATCAGTACAATGAACTCTGATATTTTCACAGACTCATTCTGATGGGTATGAATTATTAAAAATGGTTTATGGCAATTAATATGTTGGTAAAAATTTGATGAGTAAACGAAAGAAATTAGAAAGTGAGGACAAATTCAATAAAACAGCTATAAGACACTTTCACAAAAATACAATCATCATTTAAGTTCCTTAGTTTCCGGAAGAAATTCTTCCTCTGGTGAGCTTTCCAGAGCCGGGGATTTAAATGTCAGTTTGTTGTCCATCACTGTGCAGGAACTTTTATTTGTGCACTTCATACACTTGACCATTAATAAAAACTGGAGAAAGAGGGGCAGAGGTTTGTCCACATCACCATTGTCAACATTAATTAATGACTGACAACATTTAATTTTCCTTTGGGATGAAAAAAGTATTTTTGAATTAAATTGAACTGAACTGATTTAATTACTGATTTTAAGCCTTATCAACTTAAGGCCCCCACATACTCGGGCGCAGGGCCTGCCCAAACCTCCATGGGGCCCTAAGCAAAGTTTGGTTTTGGGCCCTCTAGTTCTGCTAACAATGTGGACTGGCTGCAGTCAGCAGTCAGATAATTAGGTCATTCACGCACATGCTATAAAGTTATTGCGTCTCTGGCAGTGCTGTTTACATTATATACATGGATACATTTAATGGCCAACTGATTTATTGACCAGTTGATTTCTGGGAGCTGATTTCCTCAATTTTGGGGGTTTGTGATCTGCTGATACTTATATGTGAAACTGATCTCATCCCCTTATCTTATCTTAGTCTGCAAAGGTTTAAAAATCAGCCTCTGTCCTCTTCTGCTCTACAGTCAGAGGTTTGACTGACAGACCGGCCCACCAGGTCATATCTGAACATTTACAGTTAACAATATTCACCCCACTGTTGCTAATTCAGTGACTTTCTTGATATATTTAACAACATTTCAGAGAAAAAAAAATCATAATCAGCCAAAATAAAAATCATCAGGTCAGACTTTTTAAAGATCAGTAAGGGAGTAAGAAAACTGCAATCGGTGCAGTAAGATGGAATACATACACACATATTCATGACATTCTTTGATTAAATTAATTTCTCTTAAGCGTTACTCCAATAGCTATAAATTTAATTTATACCAGGTGAGTCTTTCTCCCTTGAGGATGTGGACCGGTACCGGTACCGGTCTGATTCTGAGATATACAGAGCCTGCCATGAGAATCGACTCATTTAAAGTTTAAACTCAGTTTCACACAAAGACCCTAGCATAAATGTTTGGTTGTTGAACTGGAACATTCCAGGTCGCTATCAAGCTAGCAGCTTTACAAATCTTTCCCATTACATTACCAAGGCACATTAAAACAAACCTTTATCTTGGCTTTTTTCTATTCTTTCCATTCTTCTGCACATCGCTTGGCAGCTCATGTAACCGGAGAACTGTGCGATACCTACGGCGGCCACCAGGGGGCGCCCCAAGAGCAATTTAAATATTTTCTTTTTATCCATAAAATAATCATTTCTACATACATTATGAAATATATATTATTGTGAAAACAAATCACTCTATAGTGAAATTGTGTGTTTTTGATATTATAACGACCTAAAAGTTATTACTAAAAACAAATTATTATTAATAATAATAATAATAATAATAATAATAATAATAATAATAATAATAATAATAATAATAATCAGCTTCACTGAGGGGGCCCTCTAGTTGTCCTGGGGCTCTAAGCGGCTGCTTAGTTTGCCTATATCTTGGGCCCGCCCTGCTCGGGCGTACTTCTGTCCGCGGAGGTCTGTACATGTCCGCGCAGATAAATTTTTAAGACCGCATCATGCTTACTCGGTGTCTAATAAATGTGGGTATAATCAAAATATGTTTAGTGCTCAAAGCTTATTTTCAAAGGGCAATTTTAATTGGACAAACATCTTCTCGGAACCCATACTGTAATTTATTGAATAGAACTGTAAAAGCTAATGAGATTATTCACGGAGTGAGGATAACATTAATACAATAACCAGGACCTGGAGGAGTTTAACGTTACCTGGGACATTCATGGTAGAAGACGCTGTGCTCGATGAGATCCCCTCCACGAGTTACTTCATGTTGCTAAGCAACGTACAAACACTTTACATTCGTACAATTCAGTCGCATGCTGTGCGTTCTGTCTGAGGATGTTGTTAATCACTTTTATTGTGATTAAAGCTGTGCACATGTTGCAACTGGCTCTGGTATCGTCCTTTTTTGTGAAATGTAACCACACTTTGGCGCGCTTCCGCCGTGACGCCATCTTCGATCATTTGTAAATCAAACTACGGAATGTGTTCAATACGTCATCACGCAAATACGTCGAACGCAAGTTGAATCGATGCGTGTGAAATCTTTAAGCAGATGAACGATTCCAAGGAATTGAACAGAACCAGTTCTCGATTTTTCTTTCAGCTAGGGCAACGAATGAAATTAAAACAACATTAATAAAAAATAAATAAATAAATAAATAATGACACTGTATGCTCTAAATGGGTATTCTTCAGTTAGCTTAAAGAACATCTCTAAACATGTCAATTTTTTTAAGCACTTTAAAAACAGACTGCACCAAAGTTCTGTACAATATCCTTAAAACCACAGATAAAAACATATGAATAAGACACAATAAATTAACAGACAGGACAGGTGTCCTATGTTTGTTGCCTATGTTTGTTTGAGGCAACCAGATATTTAGATTTTTTAGATTTGACAGTTTTCTGATAATGAAGAAAACAATTTTTCAAAATGTCAAAAAGAAACCTGCAACTTATCCCTTTTTCATCACCTCTCAGCTCAGCTGTAGTCTCGCCTGAGAGAACACGTAGTTTCACTGAACCACGGCTCAGAAAATCTGTAGGGGTTTTTTCACGGTTTTAGAGGAACTGGAGTTCAAAGTGTTTGTGCACAAGATATTAAATTGGGTAGTAATAACATCAATGTCAAGATTGGAAGTAAAATGATGGATCTTGTACATTTTTAACGACAGTGGTTGGAATCATGACAGAAAATAAAACAGGTAGATGATTGAAAATACAAGTTTGACAAATTCCATTGATATTTAAACAAAAAATAGAGATAATTGAAGGTCCAGAGCAAGGCCTTTTTCATGAGCTGGGCCAACAACTGGCTGAATAAAATTAAAAGAATCAATCAAGTCTAGAAAGTCCTTTGCTAATGGTTTATCATCACAACATACTTGTATGCTGACATCTTCAAAAAATTTGTATGTGATCAAAACTCAAGGTAATAGTCATAAAATCCCAAAATTTTGGAATAAAGTCCTTATTAAACTGAGGAGGGCGATAAATCATTCCATACAGGAGTTTGTTGAATTTCAAGTAATTGAAGCTCAAAACTGGAATAAGGATTTACAGAAATCTGTTGACAGTGAACACTAGATCTTAAAGCTGTAACTAGACTGACCAATCTAGTTAAAAGAAGCTCAAGGAACAAGCTCTGAGGATGGAATTAACTGACCTTCTTGAAGCCAGGATTCTATGATGACTCCTGTAACATAAAGCTCTTAATTGTTAAAGACCTAACATTAAACAAAAGCCATGTCAATGAGTGGTGGAGAGGCAGCGCAGGTCAAAGAAGAAACATGTCCCTGGAGCAAAAAGAAAACCAAAGATGGTGGTTTGAGAATCTCAAGGAGTCAAACAAATATTAGGTTTGAAGGGTTTTTTTCCAACTAGCTGTCCAGATCATGCCAGGAACTGACCGTCCAGCAAAATGCCCTTCCCTCAACAAACACTAGCTAAGAGGTTGGATGTCATCTGCCATACCTCAGCACAGCAACAGTTAAGAAACCACTCCATAACTACATCAGCTAAGATAAAAAGAAAACATCTGCTAATGTTGATTGTATTTCAAACAATGATCACATCAAAAACTTAAGATATCCTGACAATCAACCTGTGCCATCTGCTCAGAATCTGGTTTGATCAAAGTTCTACACAGACCCACTTTACCAAATATCAAAAACTTCTTTAAGTAGGGAAACTCAGAAGCAATTGGACAATGTGATAGAAAGCCATTTTGATCAACATGTAGCTGGACAAACTGAAGAAATATTAAATCTTTGTAAACATTTGTTTCTAACCAGAAAAGCTCTTGGAAATATAAAGTGTTTACAGTTTGATGGGTATTGACAATTTTAACAATGGAACTAACATAATGCCTGTTACTGGGTTTTGCAACTGTTTACTATGTAACAATAAAAATAACAATACTATAATATCCTTTATATCTTTAGATCTCAAATGGCAAAAACAAGTAAATCAGAAAAATAAGATAAAACAAACCCTTTAAAAAATATCAAATAGCAATACTTTTTTTTTTCTCCCCTTCAGGGGGTCTTTTGTGGGCTCTTGTGACCCTTAATCGAAAGTAGGCTGACAGGAAAGGGAGAGAGAGAGGGGGGAAGACATGTGGCAAATGTTGCCGGGCCCGGGAATCAAACCCGCGACGGCCGCGTCGAGGACTGAAGGCCTCCAAATGTGGGTTGCACTATCCCCTACGCCACCACAGCACGCCCCAATGGCAATACTTTTTTAAACTTTGGTTTTAACAGCAGTGGAGGGGACATTTGATCCTTTGTTGAGTCTCTGTTTAAGAGCAGAACTCCACTGATGTGAACGCTGCTTTAACCTCTTACACCCTAAGCGAGCCGAGGTCACATGGCAGCTGGACCCACCGGTGGGTCCGTCGGGTTCTAGAGGTTAAGAACAGTCAATTATTCTATTATTGTTTTCTCTTATTAATACATAGAAAACAAAACTAGCTGGAGAACAAAAACCTGCAGCTGAAGAAAAGACAAAAGGACCCAGAATGGAAGGATGTTGTGGACGGGCTTGTTGGTTTTACTCTTAATGAACCGAAGAGTTGCTTCTATTATATCTGGCAAACTACAGCTTCATGTTAGAAAAAAAAATAGTTACAATTATTTTGGCCAGAGATAAAATCTGTAAAATAACAGTTTAGAAACGCTCCATTCATTGCAATCTATAAAGTAAATCTGAGTAGATAGGGACAAGTGCATACATTTTTGCCTTGTTATACTATGATTTATTTTCATATACTTGTCAAATATATTGTCTCTGTGCAATCTACTGTGTTTCTTTAGAGAAAAAACATTTTTAGCCTATTTAAATAATAATCTGAACTTGACTGCTATTCATGGGTGTTTTCTCAACATTACTTTAGATATTTTACATACATACAATTTTAAAAACTAAAACATGTGCTCCAGCAGGCATTGATGATAAAACTTTCTAACCTTGTATAACCAGACATCAACATCCTAATGCATGCTGAGAATAGCCTGGGTTTATTGTCCCTATACAACTGATGCTCATGTTGTTTTTGACACCGTTTATCACTTCCTTGCAGTTATTCCTTTTTTCTGCACATACTTGATTTGAAATTGTGACAGAGTCAAAACAGAAAATAAATGGATCTCTTGTTCCTGTGGTTTCTAGCAAAAGAGGCCTAACTGAAAGTAGACAATCGAGTTACGCTCTCTAAATTTGCCAAGAATACACTAATACAGCAACAGATCCACTTTGCTCATCAGAAACGCTTGTGATGACCAGACAACGTGCACATACCTCACCTTGTGCACTGATTATGCTCATATGAATGGTTGTCAGAACAACATGGAAGACAGCAGCATATGGGCTTTATGACACCAGAAGGGTTTCAGGATCAGGGCCGACCCAAGGCACAAGCAAACTAAGCAGCCACTTAGGGCCCCAGGGCCACAAAGGGGCCCCCTCAGTGGAGCTGATTTGATCTTTTTTTAGTAATGATTCATATGTCATTATAATAACAAAAACACACAATTTTATTAAGTTGTATTTTTGTTTTACAATAATATATATTTATTGTATGTAGAAGTAGAAATCCTTTGTTATATGGACAAAATGAAATAATAAAGACATTGCTCTTGGAGGGCCCCCTGGTGGCCGCGGTATGTCACGTTTCACTGGTAATATGAGCTACAACGTGCAGAGCGCATCCAAACGTCCAAAGCTCCGTGGAAGATAAGTTAGCAAAACAATGTCGCAAAAATAGACTTATCCATCAGGGAGAGAAAAAAGAAAGACAAAGATAGAAAAAGAGCCCAGGTATAGGTTTGTTTTAATGTGTCTTTGTAATGTAATGTTTATCAAAAAGCTTTGCTGAGATGCTAATAGAAACTTAGCTTGATAGCGACCTTGAGCGGTTCAGTTCAACAGCCAAAAGATAACTAGGATCAATTGGAATGTATGTGATTGAATTGAAATAAACTTTTGTAAAGTGCCTTGAGGTCACACATTGTGAATTAGTGAGATATAAATAAACTGAATGGAGTTGAACAGTTTGTCTGTTAGATGCTGGAGGGAGACGTGTATGGAAGTAAATATGTGCCATCAGAATTTGAATAAAAAATACCTCTGAAATTTGAATGTTGTATATTAGTGCTTACTTTTTCAGTATTAAAATAAATTCAGAATATATTTTTAACCTAAAAAAAATTTCAATGTCATTATTTTTGCAGTAAAAAAAAATTCGGTGTAATTTTTTTTACATGGTTGCAATTTTCAGTTATTAAAAAAATTCACATTCCTATTTCAAAGTGATCAAATTTTCAATATACATATTTTTCACAGTTTAAATTTTCAGTGTTAAAAAATTCAGCATATAAAAAATTCAACTTTTCAAAATTCAAATGCAATATTTTCGTTGTCCTCCAATTCAACTTGCTCAAATTCGCCGTCTCAAATTCAGCGTCTAAAAATTCGCTGTAAAAATGGCCAAGGTTACTTCAGGTCACAGACATTAGCAATGGATGTCCGATTCCAACATCCACCTAATCACGTGACACAACCGTCATATTGAAGAAATACCAGCATCACCCAGGCTGGCGACCATGGAGGCGAACGCAAACCCAACGGTGAGTTTAATGCTTTCATATTTCTATAGTATATTTTATTTTGTGCATGAAGTTTGATACATTATCTTAAAGCCTGATTTAAAACACGGGTTGGGCCGTTGTTAATCTTACACCGTGTAGTGCCGGCATATTACATCTTGCTACCTCCTAGCACCCCCAGCCCCTCCCCGCTGTCCCACGTCCAATTTCCCCAGTTTTATTTCAAAAAGAAATACCACTTGGGTCAAGTCTAGAATCTTTAAAGAGAACTGATGGGTGGCGACATTCTGGGTTGTTTGTATGTTGTCTTAGGTGAGACTGAGACAGGCAGTCTTAGTAAAGTCGTAATTTTTCAGGAGATGCTACCGCTAATATGGCTGCCTTGTGTGCTTCAAAGAGGGGCTGTGAACACTTTCCGACATTAATTATAACCACAACCCCATTCTGTTCAGCTACCGTATTGTTCAGGTGACTTCATTACAACATCATCCAAAATACTGCTTCTCTTATGTGACAATTGTTGATATACAATATTAATTTGCATTCTTTTTACTTTGCCTAAAACCTCGTTCTGTTACCTAGCAACACTATAAACAACCGCCTTTGTTTTTTCAGTTGATTTTAACTAATTTTGAAGAAAATATAAGCTTGTAAGTACATCTGTTAACTTATTTTAGATTAAATATCATAATTTAATTTAGATTACTGTGACTTCTCAATGCTGACCTACTGATGTCAAAATACTTTTTTATTTTACGGACAATTTTTAAATGTTTTCTTTTTTTTCTTTTCAAGGAACTTTTGCTGAATCATATTTTTGATAGACTCCATGATCGTTTGGAGCAGGAAGAAGCAGTTTTATATCTGGGAAGAGTGTGCACAATCAAAGGTTTGTACAAATGACAAGTTTCAATATGTGATGCTTTTGAATGTCTATAGTAACATTAGCTTTGTGTGGTCTTCAATATGATGAGATTTGAAGGGCAGTTTTTAATCGCTTATTACTCCATATAATTGAAGGACTGAGCGACTGTGGAGAGATCTGTGGGCTGTAACGTGCATCTATTATGACGTGCTACACTACCTTAAAGAAGAGGGATACCTGGACATTTCAAATGAAGCACTCCTCTTCTGTTGTCATTATGTCTTCCTGCCATGTCTGCAGGATGATCTGGATACTTTCTGCAGTGGCTGGGACAATCACCCACTTCCAACTGAAGCAACATGACTCCTAACCTGCTCTGGGTTCTTGGTCGTACACATCATCCAATTCCTGAACCCCACGGTGCCTTGACAGAGGTTATAAAGATTATAACGGAGGCTCAGATGTATTTGCTGAACATTTTATGTTCAGATTTTTATTGAATAACAATAGCTGAATAATGGCAAACGGCTGTTTGTAACCAAGCAACCAAAATCACCAGAAGGCAATCATGTTTTAACAAGATAACTATCACATTTTAATAAGATACATATGACGTTATAACGTGATAGCGCTCAATTTTTTTTCCTGTGACAGCAATACGCTTCCGTGCCAGTTTAAAAATTCACCATTTATGAAATGTAAAGCAAAATGCTGATCATGTTACCACAGAGGTGAATTTTAGTGCTTTTATGGTAGACATGTCAGAGAACAAAAATGTTCTAAATTTGTAATTTGTTTGTTTTTTTCTTTACTCAAAAGGAACCCATCAGGTACATTTGTACATTGTTGTAGTGCTTTACATTACTTGAATTATAAGAATCAGAAAAAGTTTTGTCTTTTGTTGTTTATTTTCTAATACCTAAAGCATATATGAACTCATCTAAGTACATTCAATAAAATTTTGCATAAAAAACAATTTCAGTTTCATATTTAAAACTGCCTGTACAAACAGTACTGACTCAGAGAAATGAAATATTCATTTGAACATTGTGTTACTAGGTTTTGAATTTGACAAAACTAGAGAAATTAGAGTAACAGCAATGTTGTCGCTCTAATGAGTAATACATATGATCACATTTAAACATATGTATCGAACTTGTGATCTGACAAAATCAGAAAATTGAATTGATTCTACATTTCAACAAAACTGTTTTGTTTTAACAAACTGATTCACAAAGAACTGCTACAGCTTAAATGTAGATTGTTTTTTATTTATTTATTTTTTTTAACAGGTCAATCACTCAAAGCAAGCCAAAGCCAGACTGTGTAGAGGAAATGCATGCTACAAAATCCTCACTGAAAGAGTTGTAATTCCAGTAGTGACAAGGAATTCTTAGTGTTTTGTAGCATGTGGTGTAGTTTCCACCAACAATCTCCACAGACAGACTTGCTGGCAGATTTTCCCATCCAGTCCAGAATTTCATCATGTCTCCTCTTCCTCCACTCCGTGGTCTTTCAGTTAGTAAATTAAGTAAGTGGCTTGCAGATTCAACAATAGCATCCTGACTACCCTGTAGTCACAAAATATATAAAAGACAAAGTAGCAGTTGAAAAAGGATTAGTTAAAAAGAAATTTACACTTCATGAGAATGATCACTTTTACTCAGGAAAGCTCTGTGCTGTAGGGTTCCCACCTTTCAGAAATTAAAATAAGGATCTAGCAGATGGAAAGTGTCATTCTATTTCACTAGAGAAACTAAAACTGCAGTACCATAAGTTTTAAAGAATAAAGAGACAGTATAATTTCTTCAGTTTCCCTCTTAATTTTTTTTTTTTAAATTGCTAGTATTCATCCTCACTGACACTGTTCAGCCTGGCATGTGTGTCTTCCCTCTCCTGGATCTTTGCTAGGACATGGTAGAGTATCGGTTGAGCACGTTTTAAAAAGACGCAGGTTGAGAGCGGCTCACCACGACTGCTAACCCTCTTTTGCATCCTGGTGTTTCTAGGCAACCGTGACATCATCAATGGTCCAAAGCGTTCTGGGGTCCTTACTAGCTCGCGCATCATTAGGTGTTCTTAACATTACTTGTGTTTTATTTTTGTAATTATTGTTAAAATATATGTTTATATGCTTGTGATAGGCGTTACTGTCGGAGATACAGAATTACCGAACAAATCGCGTCTCGTTACGGGCGATTCCGTATTTTACTTAAAGGGATGGCAATCCTACTGTGCTCTTCTCTCATTAAAATTATAGAAACTATATAAAACACAAATAAATCTACAATTTGTAAGATTAACAACGGCCCAACCCGTGTTTTAAATCAGGCTTTAAGATAATGTATCAAACTTCATGCACAAAATAAAATATACTATAGAAATATGAAAGCATTAAACTCACCGTTGGGTTTATGTCACCCATGGTCGCCAGCCTGGGTGATGCTGGTATTTCTTCAATATGACGGTTGTGTCACGTGATTAGGTGGATGTTGGAATCGGACATCCATTGCTAATGTCTGTGACCTGAAGTAACCTTTGGCCATTTTACAGCTTAATTTTAGACGCTGAATTTGTGACAGCGAATTTTTAGACGCTGAATTTGAGACGGCGAATTTGAGCAAGTTGAATTGGAGGACAACGAAAATATTGCATTTGAATTTTGAAAAGTTGAATTTTTTTATATGCTGAATTTTTTAACACTGAAAATTTAAACTGTGAAAAATATGTATATTGAAAATTTGATCACTTTGAAATAGGAATGTGAATTTTTTTAATAACTGAAAATTGCAACCATGTAAAAAAAATTACACCGAATTTTTTTTACTGCAAAAATAATGACATTGAATTTTTTTTAGGTTAAAAATATATTCTGAATTTATTTTAATACTGAAAAAGTAAGCACTAATATACAACATTCAAATTTCAGAGGTATTTTTTATTCAAATTCTGATGGCACATATTTACTTCCATAGACGTGACCTTAACTAAAGAGAGAAGAAAATGAACATAAGAAAAACTGCTTCAGTGAACATGAAGTACCAAAGAACAAGTCCATCATTACTGTGAGATCATGGCCATGAACACCGGTGGAGCCATCGCTACAGAGCAGGATCAGCAGCTGACAGACGGTACTTCAGGTTCAGTGTTGAACAAAGCTGCTTCAGTTCCTACCTGGGTTTGACTCCTTGCTAATCTATGCTGGAAACCCAACCAGAGGAGCAGGTTTAGAGAGTTTAGGTCAAATCTCTAAACCTAGAGTTTGACCTAAAACCATAAAAAAAACTGCCTGTAAACTAATCTCTGCACATGAAGAGAAAACTGAAGAAGAACCAGCCATGTGTGAACTTCTTTCACTAGAGAAACCTGGCTAGTGAGGAGTCAGCAGACGGCTCCATCCACTCCATTCTGCTTTATATCATGTCTCGTGATGCACCAGTAGGAACATTTGTTATGGTATTGATATCCAATATTAACATAGTTATTGCTGATAACTGATATATATTTATACTTCCCTACTGTTTCAACACCATGAAAAAACCAGCACACCTCTGACATCTCTTTTAACTAAACACCTCCCACTTCAGAGCTGCATCACCATCACTTCCCAAACAGACTCCACATGGCCAATCATGCAGCAGGGTTACAGAATCAGAGGGGCGAGTCCTACCAGAAGGAACCGTGGGATTTCGAACAGCATTCGACTCTGCATCACATTCATTGCTCTAAAAACAAGCAGACTTTTCGAGTGCTACCCTCAGCAAGTTGTTGTCTGTATCCTCCAGTGATCAACTCAATGCTCAGATGAGAGAGGAAGTGGAGGATGATACAATGTCTCATCTCTACACACAAGCAGGCAGTGCTGCAGCAGCTGCTGCCTTTGCTCTTTAATATGTCACACACTTTCTGGAATTCTCTGTTAATGTTAATGGATTGATTTCTGCTAAAGACAGACCAGATATGTTGGACCTGCTTCACAGTTTTTACACAAAAAAATAAATAAATAAAAAATTGCTCCTCATTATTCCATAAGATAGTATTAAACTTGACCCAGTTATGTTTATGTTTCTGCAGGGGAGCTGAAATTCTTTCTTTTTCTAAAGCCTGGTAAAACCTTAAAGGTTGTACAGCCCGTGTCAGGACCAGAGCTCATCACCTGTTGAAGGTGTGATCATTACCACAGCATGCTGTGTAGGCAGCGCCTCATTAATGTTTGTGAGACGTAACACAGACTGGTGGACACTTCTTTAAGAATATTTACTGAAGTGTTACGAGCCTTACATTGTGTCTCTCTGTGGTTCTTTAAAACTGTCCGATTCTTTGATTATTTACAAGATTCAAATCTGCTCAGCAGAAAGACTATTGGTGTAATGTGTGGTTGTACAGTATGCTTTAAATGGAGAAGATTCAGACATCCATGTCATGTTTACACCACCTCAACATACTTGTCCTTTCTGATGGTTAAATTCCGTTGATATGAACATTTCTTGTGACAGATTTATAATATCCACAAATAATTAAAAGGTGACCAAGCAAGGAAGCATAGTCACACACATCCACTCACTAACTGCATTACTTAGTAGACTTCCCAAACACCAAACACACACAGATCCAGATATACCTGATCAATATGCACAATGTGCAAAGCTAACTTGTTTGACCTTAAGGGGTCAACTTTCTTGCAATATTAAAAGACACACACACATTAAAGGCCTGCTGATGCCCCCTCAGTCACACATATTACATACACACACTGCGACAGCCACACATTCACTCTATCCAGCCTATGCTCAGAAAAAGAACAGTTTCTCAGTAACAAGGCGAGATTCAAAGAAACCCCGGCATGATGACACAGAATGAATATGGTGTCAGTCACGCAGTGTGTGTTACTTGTGTGTGTACTAACTTTTGTTCTTACGAAGCAGAGTAGAGGTGATCCAAGGCTCTGATTGGACCATCCTGCATGAAGGTACAGTCTTGTCGTCCACTGATGATGACGTGACAACCATGGGAAATCTTGGCGAATGTTCAATCCAGATGAGAAATACTGTCAGTGGAAATGCTCTGACAGACAGACAGACAGACAGGCAGGCAGGCAGGACTTGGAGGGCAGAATCAGTCTTCCAATCCCAGAGTTCACTTCAACACTTCACATCCAACTAAACATCTCAAGTTTGAAATGGTGGGAAACTGTCCAACCAGTCCAAAGGCACCTTCTTCTCTGGCTTGTTTTTCTCCTCTCCCAGTTTGCTTGTGACTTATTTCTAAGGCAACCAACAGGTGTACAGGCAGCTTGTCTCTCTGAAGTAAAAATATAAAGGATGTAATCTCTGTTTTATGTGGATTTACACTATAGATATAGATCTCTCACTCTACATATATATTGTTTCTCTGTGGATTTGGGAACTATAAGGAAATAAAATATTTGGCTTACAGGTTTAGCTTTTTGTGGTGGAGTCGGCAGTTTCATGCATTCTGTCTGCAGGCTGGAGCTTCCAGATCGCTGGTGTCTATCAGGTAGTCAGGAAAACAAAGTTCTGCTATTCTAGCGTGATTAAGAGTTAGACCAAACAAGGGATAAAGGCATAGTCTTTAGTTGCTTCTGATATGTTCGCTTAGTCCAGGTTAGCACACAGCATAGTTCTTTAACTTTATTTCTGTTTCAATCCAGAGGAGGCATTATGTGTCCGTGAAGCCTTAGGCTACAGAATAAAACTTTCCTAGAACTCTCAAATTACCAAGGCTACATGGTCACTAGGTTTCCACAGAAAAACAGACCAATGGTAGAAATTTGGAATATATTCTTTCAGGGTTTTTTTTTTTTTTTTCTTTTAAGACATTGACTTGCTTTAGGTTCGGCTAGTGCTATCCAGGCTTGCCCTGCATTTTGCCAGACGGGCTGAGCGAGCAAGTGCAATATCTTTTGGAAGAGAAAAGGGTAAGGGGGAGTCAGGTTTCCTGCTGCCTGCTTTTACCCCATCCCTTACCCTAAAAATAGCTCTGATTACTGGGACTTTCTGGGAGACTAGTCACTGGACAGAGCGGTTACCGATTGGATTAATCCGCTGACCCAAACAGCCCTGCGGTGCTGCTTCCACAAATCCCGCTTCAAGAGAGCTTCGTGTGCGTGCGTGTTCACTCAGATCTCATTCACAGTCAAACTCTGCGCCAAAACCCAGAAATAATGTAGTCTCCAAAACTGCACAGAAGGTTGCTGTGAACGACGGTTGCATAAACACATGTAAACAAAGCAAACCGAGGCAACTTGTTGCTGATGCAGAAAACGTCGAAAAGTTCTCCCGACTTCCACTGTCACGATCCTCACGAAAGACGTGTCGCACACAGTACTCCTATTCCTGGATAGATGAGCCGACCAGAGATCGGGAATCAAAAGTTGAATTCTAGAATACTGGTTTGTGCCATAATGTTCCGCTGCGCTGTGCCGCTAAACTCCACCGCTATTTTCAGTTCACCAAAAAAATAAAATAAAAAAAAAAAACAAGAAGAAGAAGAAAGATCACACAAATCCACAAGAAACTCACGATTTGAGGTAATCACGCGCATGTAAATTCACAAAGAAATGTCAGAGCTGCCTTAAGGGGGACAAAAGAAACCAAATCCGGACTTCCTGAGCTTTCAGTCCAGCGCGTCAGAGAGCCTCTTTACGGGCCTCCTCCTGTCAAAACCCGCGGTCTTCCTCGCACTTAGTGCCCGCACATGTCTGTGTTTCTCCGAACCGGAGGCGGTTACTTTATTCCCTCGAGGTGGAAACCATCACAGGGGCGATTTGGAGTCATGCTTCTCGCCCGTTTCCCATACCCTGCTCCGCTGTAGTCGGAATCTGTGCTCCTCTGCCATCCGGCTCCCCCACCCTGCAAACGGACTGAACCACTGGCCGCAGCAGGGGTCGGAGCGCCGCTACTTGAAGCAGCTTCACTGAACACTCATGTCACATCGACGAGCACGGACACCAAAGAAAAAGTAACGATATTAACAAAATTATCACACAAAACTGAATACTAATGCTAATCGGAGGAAATGAAGCGACATGGACACCGAAGCTAAGGGGAGGTAAGGCCCCATCTGGCTGTAGTAGTCCGCTCCAAGCAAACCTCTCCCGTTCTCTCCATTTATAGTAACAGCAGGATAAATATACTGGAACTTTATATACAAGCAGCATGCATAGACGACCTCTTTCCTTACACTCTAAACAATCATCAAATCGTCTCAGTACTCGGTTAGAGTCTGCAAAGGATGATTTGGTCTGAATGTTCTGTATTGCTGTAGTCAGGAGAGTTTTCTCTTTGTTTAAAATAGACACATTAAAAAGTTTTGAATTGCAAATGCGTTGTTGCCTGCTGTGTATGAATGCTTCTGTAACCTGAACCCTCCACCCCCCTCTTGCAAACACATGTATGTTACTGAGACTGGCGTTTTTATGTTAATCCTTCTCAAAAGGACCAATGCTAGCCAAAACAGTCAAGCAAAATAAATTGTTGCGTCCACGTGACCAACAGCGTTTCACTTTGTGTAGTTTTTCAAAGGACTTTAAACTTCCATGTACTCGGTTAGATACAGCCTCTACCTTCAATCACCACGCATCCTCCCATGGCCCTGTTGCTACCCGGCGGTAAGGCAACTCCTGCCCAATTGGCTGAAAACAGTCCCATCCCTTACTGTAATTGGGTAATGGCAAGGTTTGTGGGAGGAGCTCTTAGCTCAGTTCTCCATGTCTGTTTTAACGGCGCGAGTCAGGAGCGACGCGGAAATAGTTTGAAGATGTTAGGTAGAAATGGAAAGAAGGACGTGGAGACAGAGCGGGTGGGGCTGGAGATTGAGCCAGCGAGTGGGAGAGAGCAGGGAAAAAAGCTTCCTCAAGCACATGCTCCTGAGTGACTCTACAGCTCAGATGTTTGACTTCTCCTCGCCAACCAGCCAAAGCTAGTTGTTACTGTTGCTATCCGAGCATTCCATCTAAATCAGGCACAATGCTGCCTGGGAACAGCTCAGCGGTGTCATAAACCAGCTGACAACTCCTTAAAGGAACACTCACCCTCAACTGCAACTCAGTATGCGCTCAAACAAATACCTGACAGTGAGAACCAGGCTTGTTTTTCTCAGGAATGTGCTGTTGATCAACAAATTTATTAAGTTAATTTATTTCTTATCATACTCTACTGTGAAAAATAATTCAATCAATGACACCAAAGAAGCATTTAGCTCAGATAAAGCTTTTTTACTGCTTTTATTTTGCACTCAACTCTTCTTAATTATTATATAGATTGAATGTAATGTAATTGAGTAGATTGAAAGAATTGTTTTCACAGCACCCCACTCTACCAGTTAACAGTGGGTCAATATTTAAAGCTATATATTTGTATTTTAAATAAAATTCCATAAATGATAGATTTTTGGACCTATCATTTTTGGAATTGATAGCTCCAATTCAAAGTCATTAAGACTATGAAAACAATAGTCTTACTGAATAAGACTATTAATCTTAGTCTTAATGACTAAGATTAGTCATTAATCTTTGTATGGTTTTTGATTAAGCCTGCATCAATGGATATTTTTTTTATATTTATACTTGATATAATGTGTATTTTTCTTTGTAATACATTAGTAAATATGAATGAGAAGTATTTAATAAATCAGTTTAAGTACCGCATTTACAGATAACAGTATGATGGTTAAATGAGGATCTTAGCAAACATAAAGTTGTCCTGTGTTCAAAGAACAGGACAGAGAACAACTCTCGCAGAGATTAAAAAAAAAAAAAAAAAAACTGGAACAAGAAGCCCTAACACGTACAGTTTCCTGTAAAGGTAGGAAACACATTCAGAAGAGGCTCTTCATATCCACCAAATTTAGACAGGAGATGGTTTGCAGCCTAGACCAAGTCTTGACATGAAACAATGTTCACTATGTTCCACGTTTATATTTTATGTCAGCAGTCTACTTTTTGTTTTTGTCTTACATTCATTTATATAAAGTTCAATAATAAGGGATATTTGCCTGATGTATTAATCTCAACATAAAGTGCATGTTTGGGGTTGACATTCTACAAAAAAAGTATAGCTCATTATTTTTGATAGTGTCATTCCACTTTTGGATAGGGGAGTTTTCCAACAGAATAACATTCACCAGGAATGCTGGCTGGCCAAAGGAGAGAGCAGTCAGGTCCACTCAGTCAGATTCACACTCTGTTTCAGTGAAATGAGAAGAAACATTTAAATAACCACACTGTTTCACATTTCCATTAGACTCCATAAATGGACTCCCAGCAAATATTTATTTTTTTCTACATGCATGTGTGTTACTGATGATAGAAGATTCACAGGAAACTATAGAGGAGTTTTCCCCAAAATAGGTAAACACTGCAGCTGTTATTCAGAAAACAGCTTTCAAAGAAACCACAAAACTTTAATGTCAATTAAATACCAACTGTAACAGACTGAAAGAGACAAATATAAATTTAGATTGAAATGTAAATGGAGTTTTGCATAATTAAACAAATTAACCTGAAAAGGCTTCCAGGAGCTGCAACCCACAGTGCAGTGCTGCCCAGTGCAGAGGCTCCTCCAGTCATTAAACCTTCAACACAATCAGCAGCAGTTTAAGCTATTTATCTTTAAACACTTTCTGTCTTACCAGATTTTGGGAGCTGTGTTTTTTAAAGAATATATTATCTGTCACAGTAGCTCTTTATACTAATTTAATAAAATATTTAATTTCCTTATTATGACTTGTTTTGGCTTTCTCTACTAAAAAATACAAAACATATTTTGATATCTTAGCCATGTTTTGTGGAATATTTTAATATTACACTATGGCTCAAATACTGAATAAAAATCAGCATTTCCCTTCATGGATTTACTGATTGGCTTCTATTAAATCACGTTCAATCGTAGTAATGGCCAGACAGTGGAGATTACAACCCCAGTCGGAGGAGGCAAGCAGACTCTGAGACTCACGTGCCTTGCAGCAAAATTCCACCCGGCAACTACACACTGTACCATGGCAACAGCCCTGCCATTGGTCCCCCTTGCGTTTTCAAATGACCAATAGAATGGCCAGCCGCGGGTGATGCTTGTTGCTAGGTAAACATGATGCAGAGGAAAGATAGAGGAGCAGAATTACCATGCAACTACTGCAGGGTGCTTTCAGCAAGAAGTGGAGGAACACTTCACACACGGAGATAACCTTCTCTTTCTCAGCACTTGGTGGTGCCACAGAGCCGAAAGCAAGAGCAAAGAATGACGCAGGCAAAAGGAATTAAAAAAAGACTGGCCTATTGATGGTGACAGTTATAATGCCAGGATAAAGTTACCTTAAAAAATTAGGAGGTACAATTGTACTTTACTAACACACATACACACACAATGCATATATATATATATATATATATATATATATATATATATATATATATATATATATATATATATATATATATATATATATATATATATATATTATTTTCTGCAAATAAATACAACATTTTGCTTGGAATTTCAGACTCATTGTCAATAGTTCACTGAATAAAAGAACAATGTTCATTTTACTCAAACATATACTTACAAAAAGTAAAATTATATTGAACATGTTAAGTGTTCCCAGAGCTGGTGACTTAGTCCAAATTATAAGACCCCCTCCATGTTATTGTTTACATAAGGTTTGCGCATGCGGACAAAATTGAAGGGCAAAAAGACTATACTTTCACACATGCCATCTATAGACGCGCTGCCATGGTAGAATAATTCCGTTAACTCAATGAAATTTGGAAATATATTTATTATTAATTTAGTGCTGTGCTGCACAGTAAAGAGAAAACCCGTTGAAGTACAACTCAAACCACCTTTTCTCTCTCTCTCTGTATCAGCTAAGCTACACGTAGACTTGTGTTTAGCTTCCCTTTACTGTATGGCTAGCTCGCTGTCTCTTACTCTGTAGACACGGAGTCACAATGTCTGAAATCATGAGCGCCCCCTGCCATGAACCACATGCCTCTCCTCGAATTTGTTCTCTGTCGTTTCTGATCGCTCCTCAGCACACAAATCACGTTACAGAGTTGGTGACAACAAGCACTGTGCATTATATAGATAAGATAAATTATGAAAAATCAGTTAATATATTAAAAGTTTTTTAACCATTTTATTGGCGACGTACAGACAGGAGGAACATGCCTATCTGATAGAACGGCAACAGTAACTCAAATAACCACTAAACTCACAACATGGTGACCCTTGAGCCAGACGAGCTACAGCAGCAGAAAACCACACCAGGTGCCTCTACTGTCAGCTAAGAACAGGAAACTGAGGCTACAATTCACACAGACTCACCAAAATTGGACAATAGAGGATTGGAAAAAAGTTGCCTGTTCTGATGAGTCTTGATTTCTGCTGTGACATTCAGATGGTAGGGTCAGAATTTGGCGTCAACAGCATGGATCCATCCTGCCTTGTATCAACGGTTCAGGCTGCTGGTGGTGGTGCAGTGGTGTGGGGGATATTTTCTTGGCACACTTTGGGTCCATTAGTACCAATTGAACATCGTGTCAACACCACAGTCTACCTGAGTAATAATCTCCAACTGGTTTCTTGAACACAACAATGAGTTCACTGAACTCAAATGACCTCCACAGTCACCAGATCTCAATCCAGTAGAGAACCTTTGGGATGTGGTGGAACGGGAAAATTTGTATCATGGATGTACAGCTGACAAATCTGCAGCAACTGTGTGATGCTGTCATCTCAATATGGACCAGACTCTCTGAGGAATATTTCTAGTATAGGATTAAAGGCATCACTGGCATTATTAGATATCAATATATATATATATATATATATATATATATATATATATTGTATATATATATATATTAATTTTTAGCAACTTTTAGATCTGTAAGAAATTTATATAGTCATAATTTTAAGAAATTTATATAGATTCCTAAACCTCATAATTCATGTGTTCTTTTTTCAGCTAAAAACTGAATTTTCTTTCTATTGCTTTTAACACAAGAGGACTCATTTAAATGGAAAGCAGTTTTTTTGTTTTCTAAAGGACAACAAGCACCCTAAACCTTTTTACAGGAAACTCAAACTGATGCGTCTGACGTGAAGTTCTGGTCGCAGTCATGGGACAAATCGATATTCTGGGGTCGCCATCTGCTTTTACAGAGGACCCGGTAAGATTATGAGTGAAAAAGCAGATAAGGCTTGACATTAGGTAGTTTGTGTGTTTTGGAAGTTGATAATGTTCCAGTAATTTTGCTAAACATTTATTGGTATACTAATGATCAATACAATAGAAATAACAGTTATCATGGAGCTCATTGCTAATGTCCCTACGGATCATGTTGTAGCTGGAGGGGATTCCAACTTGGCTCCAGATGATTGGATGGATTGATGTTGATAAAAGTAACTCTAAATCCTATTCTTGAGGAATTTGTTAATAACATAAAATTGACAGATGTTTGGAGAATCTTACACAATGGAGTCAAACAGTTCACCAGGCACAAACCTAATGATCAAAGTAGATCATGTATTGATTATTGGCTGTTATCTGGTGCAATCCTAGAGTGTGTTAAAGAAACAAGGACAGCAAACTGCCTTTTAAATTGAACAGTTTTCTAATTGATCACTGCATTATCAATTAAAAACTAAAACAGGAGTAATAAACCTAATAACTGGGAATTTCATTCAAAACTTATTACAAATTTTGAATTTTATCAATTTATTAAGGAACATGTTCTAAGTACAGCAAATGACAATTTAATTGAAACACAAATTCTTAAATAGGAATACCTGAAATATCGTATTAGAAAGCATTCAATTAAATTTGGACTAGAAAGCAATTAATAGTCTTAAGATGTGAGTGGAATGTTCTGAGCCTAAAAGAATGAGCAAAGTATTTAATTTCTACAGTCATCTTCAGTATACGTCTTGTATAAGTCAGCTAGTAGGGCTAATCTCTCCCTGACAATTACAATGAAGCTGTTAAAATAAACAACTTAAAAATTACTACCAAAAAATAAATGCATTTTATAAATAATGCATCACATTTTGTTAAATTTTCAACAAACCTGGAGTCAAACCGCCTGTGGAAAATCCCGGGGTCTTTCCAAAGGGCTAACTTTGGAAAGACCCTTTGGAAAGGGTCTTTGGAAAGGGTCCAAAGACCCTGGGCGTGGTTTGACGATGGCCAGCAATATTAGCATAAATATTAGCAATATTACCAAGCTCCGCCCACAACCGACCCACGTGACCGCAAGTCTCACAAACAAAGCCTCCAGCATCATTTCTACCAGATTTTCACAATATATCAGCTACTGCAATGGACAGAGGAACTAACAAGTTCCTGTCATCACCTGAGAGGAGGTTACTGGTTTCTCAGTCACAAGCTGGTTGAAAACCTGAGGCCAGCAGGTGTCAGTCAGTTATGGTAGATCTGAACTTTGACCTCAATTTGAGAAGCTACAGACTGATAGGAGGAACCAAAGAGCTCTGGAAAGGTAAAGGAAAATCTTCTGAAGTTGGAATATAATTCATTTAATTTCACAGAATTATCGCGGTAGAAGCCATTTGTTTGTTAAAAGTTTATGAAATATATTTGTTCTACTTGATGTTTGTTGTGAATGACGTAAATTCACAAAGGAACGAGATAATTAGTCCAACGTTTAGAAACTACAGCGGCTGTAATGAGCAACAGCAAATGTAAACAAAGGTAAAATAACCCGAACAGGTGATCAACTCAAAACCACTCTACCTTTTTACTCCCTCTCTCTCTGTAGTTTAAGCACAACTGTTACCGTGGCAACCGCCTGCGCCCCAAGACCAGCAAAGATTACGTTAAAAACAACATTCAGTCCGTTAAGAAATCAAGTTTCCAGGCTTGATATTTATTTCTGGATTATTAATCAGCGCTTCCCTGAACACAGCGATGGTTGATTGACTCGCTGTACTTGGTGCTAAAGTGGCTAACACGAGGAACAGTTTAGCCCAAAGCCCTTTCTGCTAAAATAAAATCTTTAGTGTATTTAGTGTCAGATACAGTACACATTGAATATTGATCTGTTTAGCTAACGTAAGTCTGTGTAGCAGACAGGCTTCAAAGTGTAGAAGTTGTATCAGTGCTGCCATTATGCTGTACCAGGGGTCTCAAACTCCAGTCCTCGAGGGCCGCAGTCCTGCAGTTTTTAGATGTGCCTCTGCTGCATCACACCTGAATAGAATAATTAGGTCACTAAGGCTCTGGAGAACTGGTCTACACAAGGTGGAGGTAATTAAGCCGTTTCATTCCAGTGTTTTGTACCTGTGGCTCATCTAAAAACTGTAGGACTGCGGCCCTTGAGGACTGGAGTTTGAAACCCCAGCAGCATTTGTGTTTGTGAGACGGCCACGCACTTTGTAGCGGCGCTACTACGTAGAATGGGCATCAGCCAATGAAAAGCGGCCCCTGTGGTAAGGTCTGTCACGGCTCCGAATGATTGACAGGCGTCCAGCCACGCCCCCTAAGGGCCAGTACGCGGCCACAGGATTCATCCAATCAGGATGGACTTTCCTCGAGCGAGTGTGGGCGTGGTTTGACGTAGACGCGATGGCCAACAATATTAGCATAAAAGACGTGGATTATTTAGCCTTTTTGCTTCCCAGAAAAGTCGTTGGAGTGAGTTTCTCTTTAAATAAGGTAGTCCTCATTAAAAAATATATTGTCTTATTTTATTTTATCAGTGTGATTGTGTCCAGTGTTGGAATTTGGATTTTCTAATCAATGTTTTAATTATTGCAACAAAATATATTCATAAATGTCGATATGCAAAATGCTCCTTCTCAATCACTGCTCTTAAAAATGAACTGAAAATATCTGAGTAAGATACAGAACATAAACACAACAAAGCCCTAGGAGTTTCAGATCGTAGCCCCCCAACATGGCTGTGGGTTTTCTTTTTTTTTTTTTTGTTACTTGTTTTATTTAACTATTTTTAGTATTTTGTTCAAACCTCCGTTACCCAAATTGTGACTTGTAAACAAAACAATAAGAAACGTCATCTTTTCTGTGAGCCAACACGCTCACACCAACAAGACATAAAAATATATTTTTTAAAATAATTGTTGTAATATTAAAACAAATAAATAAACAAACCAAATGTATTCAAAAACGCTTCCAGGCAAACCTCAGCAAAGCGTATTACCCACAATTCCTCTCTGCATGTGACGTTTTGAGTTGAAGGGCAGAATTAAGGCAATCTATTTTGTCTTTATTGAAAATTCCAAGAAAATACACAAGAAGGCAAACGGTAACAAAAAATGTTTGACATGATAAACTGAGAAAAGAGTCACGCAGACTGACAGTGTTTAGCCAGAGGTATTAAATAATTTCATTCTATCAAAACTTAGAAGTGGATTAAATTTCTTGTACAAGATCTAGTTTTGAAAATCTTCGTAAAAACATTAAAAAGATGAGCTGTCTCAAAACACACAAGAATTGATATTTATTTTGAATGTCTTTTGCCAAAACTTATTACAGGAAAGAATTTTTACATCATTTTGAATTTCTTTAATTTTTTGAAAGAGTGAAAAAGAGGTATTTGGTTCTTATTTTCTTTAGAGATATGATTTTAAACAAATCTTTTCTTCTCATGGTACAGGGGAAGAAAACTGATGTTAGTGATCCTTATGAATTTATTCCATTTTTGTTTCTATAGCCATTCATAAGCAGAGATGGCTCTTTTTGAGTAATAGGTATGTAATCATACCTTTAGTTGGCTGAATAATAGCATTAAATTTAATGTTAATACATTTTAATGTGTATTTTTTGATAAAACCATCATACAACAAAAAGTTGCCATTGGAAATATGGCAATGTTCACAGAGGAAGCTGTCGTAAAAAACTGTTTTCAGAAGTAAAGTGTTGAAATTATTCTTGTTTCACTCTACTGAGAATGATTAAATACTCTGAATTTTGCTCTGTATTCAGCAAATTATAACAAAACACATTTAAGCAGCCAAATATCCCCAGCAATGACATTGGAAAGCAAGAATACCTTTACTGCACATTTAAAATCTATTTCTTGTTGGAGCTAGAGTCTGTAGCAGTAATTGCCTGAGACCAGTCCGCCATTTTGGATGTTGAAATTGCATTGCAGGGGCATTCTGTATCAATTCTCAAAGTTTTGCCTGCATGGCATAGTATTGGTACCGGACCAATGAGATCAGACTGTCCTGGTGGTCCTTCAGCAGGCCCCGTCCAGCAAGAACCTAAGACTGGCTCTCTCCATAAAAGCTACACCTGCTCTGCTGTTCTGTTTACCTGCGGTACCTTCCTGAAGGAGGGCATGGGCTGAGATAATGCTGCCAACAATTAAACATTGTCTTCTGACTTAAAAAATAAAGATCAACAAAAAGAAGGAAACTTTGGGGGTTTTGGTGAAACTGGCAGGACTTGGTCTGGGTAAAAGCTCCCATTCAGATTGGTTCATAGAGCTAGTCAATAAAACATTCACAATGTTTTAGAGGAACAG
The DNA here is from genome assembly GCF_019740435.1 of Gambusia affinis. Lineage (NCBI taxonomy): Eukaryota > Metazoa > Chordata > Actinopteri > Cyprinodontiformes > Poeciliidae > Gambusia > Gambusia affinis. The sequence continues at coordinate 435,453 of NC_057872.1, read as the reverse complement.
AAAATAACAATATTAAGCATACAGTTTAAAATGCCAAATCACTGGCCTGCTAGGCACTGTGTGTGGCCGGCTCTATTTAGGCTTTTTTGCAAAATAGAGAAGAGATGGCATGCAGTACAGTGAAGATGGTTTGCATTATTTTACACTTTTACTGAAACATATTTACAGTTGTAAACAATACTGTAAAATGTTTTGCACATCAACATATTGATAGTTCAGTTCAATTCTGTTTATTTGTAGAGCTTATTCACAACAAACATTTGATGCAGTTCATGTACAGAAAAATAACACACATGGACAAAATTATTGCTACCCCTCTGTTAATGACTGAAAAACCCACAGTGGTCACTGAAAGAAATGAAAACTAACAAAAATAAAGAATAAATAAATAAATTAAAAGAGAAATCAAGCGAAAGAAAAATGACTGAAACAGGCCTAAAGAAAAGATAAAAAGATAATCAGAGCAGAAAGTTAAAGGTAATGAATATCAAAGTGTCTCCGAGCAGCTTGATGCTCTTCTGACTACAGCTGCAGAGATTATTCAGAAGTTACAGGGCCACTAGACTGTTGCTAACCTCCCTGGTTGTGAGAGGAAAACTGATGAGAAGGATAAAATGAATGGAGTCCAGAACAACTTTCAAAGAAATTAAAGGTGAACTCCAAGGTCTAGGTACGTTAGAGTAAGATCACACACATCAGGTTTTCCATCACTGTTTGAGCCAAATTAAACGTCATGGGAGATGACCAAGGAGGAAAACAAGGCACAAAAAAGTGAGGGTAAAATTTTCCACAATACATGTTGACAAACCACAAGTCTTCTGGGAACATGTCCATCAGACAGATCAGAGAAAACTGGAGCTTCTTGGCAAGGCACATCAGCTCTATGTTCACAGACGCAAAAATGAAGCAGATCAAGAGAAGAACACTGTCCTCACTGTGAAACACAGAGAAGGCTCAGTTATGCTCTGGCGCGGCTTTGCAGTACAGGGTACAATGAGATCTCAAGTCTATGAATGCATTATGGAGAGAAATGTGCTGCCTGGAGTCAGAAAGTTTGCTCTCAGTGGCAGGTCGTGGATCTTCCAACAAGATAACCACATAAAACACACAACTAAAAACACAAAAGAATGGCTGACAGCAAAACACTGAACTATTCTGGACTGGTCTTCTATGAGACCTGATCTAAATCTTGTAGAACCTCCATAGAAGGAGCTGAAACATCTGGAGCAATTTGTCCAACAGGACTGGACCAGAATATCTGTGGCCAGGTATGGAAGACTCACTGTCTGCTGCAATGTCTGATTTTTATTCAACTTTCATTACATTTAATTTAGTATGTTACTTTAATTACTTGTCAGTTTCGATGCAACCAAGTGACCAGTGGGGGCTTTTTGTTCATTAACAGAGGAGTACCAATAGTTGTGTCCATGTGTACAGTCAGTTTAATACAATCATATTGACATATTCCATGACATGCTTCCATTTTGATCCTAGTTATGAAAATACTAGTCAAGTTCAGTTTATATGTCAATTGATAAAGTTTTTATCTAAGCGAGCTCAGCCAACTGCACTGACTTTGATGGAACTCCTTCTCCTAAATGAACATGTGATGACAATAGAAAGTTCTCCATTGAGTCATTAATAATAATAATTCATTTATATAGTACTTTCTAAAACTCAAAGACATTTTATAGTAATAAAGCAAAATTACAAACAGAACACTTAAAGGTAAAGGTAATTTTATTTCTATAGCACATTTTCAGCAACAAGGCAATACAAAGTGCTGGTACATAATGATGTACATAGTGATGTACTTAAGTACATCAAACAAGATCAAAAAAGGAAAAAACAATAATACACATCACTGGATATTAAAATCACATGAAAATCATAACAGGACATCAATCATAAATTAAGAGTTATTCTGAAAAATTTGTTTTGCGATATTACTTGAATGTTGATAGGTCTATTCAGTCATTGATGTGTTTGGGGGGAGAGAAAGCAACTATGGAGAAAGCCCTGTCACCCAGGTCCAGTGCTCGGCTCTTAGTGATGGAGACAGGATGTTGGCATCAGAGGAGCGGAGGCTGGGAGAAAGAGTGTGACGGACGGTAGAACATGTTGGTGAGGTAGCATGGGGCTTAGCTATGGACGGCTTTCAAATGGATGCACTGAGACAGGGAGACAATGCAGCTTCTGCACAACTGGGGGGATAGGCTCCCAGGAGCAGGTGTGGGTGTGTTGGAGTTTATAATAATAATTACTGAATAGTACATATAATGAGGGAAAAAGTTCTAAAATGAATGTTTCTTTGCATATTTTGTAGCATTGTAGAAGCTAATGCTGTTTGGCTGGACGTGGAATGGAAACGTTTGGGAATCCCTGGACTCAACAGCAGAGCTGAAACCAGCTGCTCCGTTTGAAAAAAAATGAACCTAAAATAGATGAAAAAGATGCTAAAATATCAACTTTGCTCTGCAGGTCAGATGCTGCTCCTCATTCAGCAGCGGTGAAAAGAAAATGGGAGACAAATTCAGACAACCATTCACTCATTCATCCCCACATTCATAGATGTGAAAGTTTTAGCTACTTATGCAATGTGGACATGAAATGTATGGACAACTGGTACTGGCAAAATTTGCAAACTTATCATCTTATACAGTGTGACAAAGTAATATTTGTTTGTCTTCTTCAAACTTATTCACTTCACTTTATCATTATTTATTTCAGATCTTATTGTTTTATTAATTTACTGATCTTTTCATTTTCTGTGTTTAACACAATATTTTTAATTAGCCACATTTAATTTTATTATTTTTTATTTTTTAACTGTTACCATTTCTAATCATATATTGGTCTGTTTTTTTTCTCTCTAATATTTTCTGTTTGTATTTTCTTCCCTCATGTTTTCTCCTACATCTCCAGATTTCTTTCTTTTCCTTGTGTTCTCTTTGCTTTTGACTTTTTCCAGGTGGTGAAGTGACAAAGGGAGAAGGAGTGGAAGAGAGCCTGGTGAGACGGCATTCACTGCAAGTCTACATCGAGACCCAAGGTCTAGGTCTGGAAAGTCCTTATTTATTAATTTTGGATGCAATATTTGTCACAATAATTATTTGATGAAGCCATCCACAGAGTATTTTTATTGTCAATTTTGGCAGGATCTGTCCTCCAAAGGAATAAAGGAAATTCTGAAAACAGGCTAATTTATTGCAGAATAAGTTGCTCTGCATTACAAATAGCTGTTCAGCAAAGACAGAGGTCATGTGAGCAGTTTAACTATTTACCAATTATATTTCAACAAAGCTGTTACTATGGAGAAAGACGACATACATGTTTTTCTGGTTTTGAGAATTGTACATAAGAAAAGAAGAATTTTGAGTTGTTTTTGGACAAGTCACTACACCATCTTTAACAATTTTGTTGGGATTGGTTCAATCATACAGGTTGAAGGTTTAGAAGAGGGTTAATATTAATCGGATAGAAAAAGTAAACACAAAGCAGATTCTACAGTTATTTCTAATTTTACCTAAACTTAATTAAGATCTAAATAGAACATTAGCCAAGAATTCTTCTCCTTCATGGACTTGATGTACTTCATCTGAAGTTTTTATTCCCATCTTCGTGGCCTTAATGTTGGCTGATGGGTCAAAAATGCCTGACTAAATGTGAAGACTAACGGCGCGAGCATCTCTACCGCCAGCATTACCGCCAGCATTACCGCCAGCATTACCGCCCTGTTTGTTTGCTAGAGGTTGGTTTTACTGGAGTTACAGTTCCACATGGGTGAATTTGACACGAGTGTCATGTCAATTGTGTCTTCAATCAGGTGCATTGAGGTGAGAGAGAAAAATCTTAAAAGCTGTCTTTTTAGTCATCTTAAATGGAATAACAAAGGAGGCACTGAAGACCAATAGCAACCAGAAGAACAGCAATTACAATATTTCTCCTTTCCCTGAACATTGCCAAGAGAAACCTGCTGCAGAAATGTTTTGTGGCAACTGCAGTCTGTGTGGAAAATTGCTCCTTCAGTCAGACTGAGTGGACTGGCTCAAGTAGTATGGCCTCAAAATTAGATCTCATTTTCTCATACCAAATCTGATTTTCATTTGCTTTTTTGGTTCTACTTTTTTCTGTTTTTCTTAAAAACTTACAGAAGACAGAAAATACTTTCAAAAACTTGCTTTTATTTCAATCATCCATTCGGGAGTTGACCTGAAGTTAAAGTTCACATAAATACAAGCAGTAAAACAAGATGTCAGGCCCTGGCCAGACCGATATCACTGAACTATGGAAGCCCAAGGAGTTCACAGAAGAAAAAAAAAATCCTGATTTTTCAAACATTCAAATCTTAAATAACATCACATTCAATTAATAAATAAAACCGATTTATCCCCAAGCACCTAGTTGTAATCTAGCACCACCATCCATCCTCAGGGTCTCCAGTCAGACTTTTTGAGACAGTAGGTTTAGGGTTAGCATCCTGACACGCTAAAGATTTTTGAAGCTACTCAATAGTGGATACAGTAGTGGTCTGATATTTGCATATTTATCCCTAGACTTTAAACACAGTAGATCAACAAAATTAGTCTGTTGTTATGGCTACAGCTTCGAAAGAGGACAGTAATGATTCCGGTGACGTTGACAGCTTTGATGAACAGCACTGTCACACCAACTGAAGGATTCTTGATCTTTTCATTTTCCCACAAAAGGTGCAACAGTCTTCTCATGTCATTAGCTGATGATCGATGCTTAATAAACCCCACCTGAACTTTATGAACAATCCGTGGCAACACCTAATCTGGTGGCTAGAACATTTGACAACACTTTATAGTCCACATTTATCAAACTTATAGGTCTGTGGTTAACTGGATCCATCAAATATTTTTCAATTTTTGGTAGAAGTTTTATTATAGAGGGGTTAAAACTTTCAGGGAGTGTGCCATATTGAAGAGCCTCCAGATATACTTCAGTTAGAACTGGAATAAGTATATCCACAAATTTATGAGAGCATTCAGCTGTAAAGCCATCAACACCAGCTGATTTTGCAGTTTACATACTGGTAATAGGTTTTCTAACTTCAGATGTCTCTAGTCTATTTTTTTCTTCTTGGATGATTTTTGGTATGGTCATTTTGTCAAAAAAGGACTCTCAGCACTAGATACGTTTAAAATTCCTCATAAAACATTTTAAATAGTATATCAGTTTCAGAAGACGTCATCCGTTTATTGTCCTTTTTAATTGCTTAAGTTGTCCAGCCAATAACTCCCATTTTTTTTCCATTTTCATAATTTGTTTTAAGCCTGCACGAGGAGTACGCCACCTTTTTATTGTACATTTCATGAAGATTAAATTTTAATTGGCATATTTTTGTAAACCTACTCTCCTCATAGTTTTCCACCAATTGTTTTTTCCAAATCACTTATCTGTTTCTCCAGATTCAGTATTTTTTTCTGTCTTCTTTTACTCTTTTGAACTGTACCAAACATCCAACAAAAGCCTTTAAAGCATCCCACACAGTACCCAATCGATTTGAGTACCAATATGATCATGTAGAGAAAAAAAAACCTATTTTATATTTTAATGTTGCCACAAATTGGCCATCCTGCAGTATATTGGAGTTTCATCTCCATCTGCCTCAACTGTTTTTAATCAACCCTGGTCCTCCAGGCTCACCATTTCTGCTCAACATGCAGAAATACCTGCATGTTTTAGGTATTTCTTTGATTTCAATCGATGACTGATTAACAGGCGTTTGTTGAACTGCAATCAGTTGAATCAGGGACATTAAAGCAGGGAAAGCTCTGAAACATGCAAGACAGCGGGCCTTGAGGACCAGGGTTGGGAAACACTGAGTTAGGGTTATCATGACTATCTCGCAGTTCACAACTAAATTTACATTTGACTCGGAAATTTAAAAATAATCAATCCAGAAGTCTTTTTTTTTATTTAGATTTCCTCCTTTAAAAGCACTGGTGCAGAGTTACTTCTAGTATTAGAATATGCCTTGGCTCCACTCCTATCTGTACTCATCTAGAATCTGATTAAGATCTCCTCCCATCACAATCTGACCATCAAAATTATCTAGGTTATTAATAACATTAGTACTAAAATTTGGATCTTCCCTAATCGGGGCATAAATGTTGCATATTGTAACCTTCACCCTATTTATATGGAGGCATATCACCCGTCCAGCAGGTCTGTGTACTCTTGCAATAACGCAAAATTAAGTTGATTTTTGCTGGATACAGAATTATGAAACACTTTCCCAACCCACTCACGTTAAAAGCTTCTACCTCATTTCCAAAATGTTTCTTGTATAAAAGCCATATTAATGTTATGGACTTCAGGTAACTGAGGTCTTCTTTCCTTTTAATTAGCATACTGCAACCATTAATATTCAAGGTTACAATATTAACAGACCATCTACCCATTTTTATCTAAATAAAAAACAAGACTACTGTGAAATATACATTTATATCTTGTACAAGGTGCACTTCTAAATACAACTTTTTCCCCACACTATAAAAACATTTTTTTCAAAACAGTTTAACAATAACAAAAAAATAACACCATTCTAAACAGCGGTGTAAAAGTCCTACTGGCAGTAAAGTCTGATCTTATCTGGTTCTGAAGACTATGCCTCTTCTTCCAGACGATGTCCAGACAGCACCCCGGTCAGATAGAATAATTTCTCCTCTTTTCTACTCGCTCCATTTATCCCTTTGGTTCAACGCTGTCCTCCACATTCCTAATACTCTCTTGGACGAAGGTTTCCACCTCCTGCGCATCAGTAAAGCTCAACCGCTGTCCCGTCCATGTGAACCACAGCGTCGCTGGATGGGCCAGTATGTGCTTCACCTTGTGTTGCTACAGTTCTTTAATTATCAGGAAGAACAGTTTATGCTTTGCAGAGCGATCCTGGGTCATATCCTTAAAAAACGACACCCTGCAGTCCTCCCCCTTCTTTTTGTCTGTAGCCAGTAGGATTTTTTCTCGAGCTGTGTATTGGAGAAGCCTCACCTCTGAATCATGGAGGTTGATTAGGACCAGGGTGAAGCCCGGGGCTCTGGCGGCATTGTTCAATTGCATATTCGATTCCCATCAGCTCCAGTCCATGTGAAAATATTTTCTGCACATATTCAGACAAAGCACATCCAGTCTCTTTTCCCTCTTTTGGTCCTACCAGTCTGATGTTCTTTTGACAAGCCCCGTTTTCTTGGTCATCCATTTGTTCCCAAAGCTGTTCAACACATTTATTGTCGTCCCAATCTTGGCAATCTCAGTGAAGAGAGCATTAATAATAGCCATTAAAATCTGTTTTCTGGGCTTCTTCTTGGCTAGCAGAGTTTGCAACGTTGCTTCTCCAGCAGCAACATTTGGTAGACACACGTTTGTACACCTTGTTGTTTTTTCTGACTAGCTGCCATATTATCCAACAGCTTCACTTCAGATGATCACCGATGTCGAGTAATATGCTAGGACAAGATATAAGCAGTTTAATTTTACAGTAATGTTGACGGGTTCAGAGCTCTTCACCGCTGCCATAACCCACAACCTCATCATGCAACTCCTCCACTGGAATATTTTCAAAAATATTCTAACAGATCTTTTAGATGTTTCACTAAATTAGTGTTGAAGGACATCACCATCAAAAACCCAGATCAAACATTAGAGTTCTGTTAACACTTAACTACAAGTCATTTATAGCCTTTATATTCATTTAAACTGTCACAGTTTCCTATTATTCTGACAGTGACTGCTTTGAGATTAACTGAATACCTTGATATGTTTTCTTGTGTGAATTTTAAAGACTTGTTTCAATAAAGATATTACAGCCCTCTTACATTTCAGGAACTCAGTTGGAATAGATCTTGATATTTTTGGGTGTACCACATTTTTGAAACATTCATTTTGAAAAGATTCTCTGTATTCAGCAGCAGAACTTGGATGTGTTTCTGGGTTTTGAACCAGTAAGAAAATGTATATTAGAACCACACTGTCACATTGGCTGATTATATTGAACACAACAGCAGGTTATACTTGAGACAAAGACATTCTTTAAAAAGAGGAACTGAAATGCTCTGAAATGAGAGAGTCTGAAACAGGCAGCTGCTTCCCATGTCACAGAGGAGACAGTGTCTCCACACTACAGGAAAGATTTTTGGGTCATTTGTTATATGTTTTTTAATTGGCCTCTTTCATGGCTTTCAGACCAAACTGCACTATTGTACCATGAAATGCTTTCATTTGGACTTCACATTGAGGCCAAACATAAGGCTGGATAATCTCAAATAGACAAGACTCATCACAAACTGCAACAACAAAAAAGTGCAATAAGTTTGTGTAGAGGGGTGACGTATACATTCCCCACACCCAATTTGTCCATGTTTTGTCTGTTGACAGCATGTCATCACTATGAATGAACCCTTTCTGTTCTCACAGCTGACTAGGAAGTCTTTGATTTTTAAACCCAGATTGATTTTATCACCACATAAATTCATGATCATGGATATGGAATGGGGCTGCACAGTGGTGCAGTTGGTAGAGCTGTTGCCTTGCAGCAAGAAGGTCCTGGGTTCGATTCCCGGCCCGGGGTCTTTCTGCATGGAGTTTGCATGTTCTCCCTGTGCATGGTGGGTTCTCTCCGGGTTCTCCGGCTTCCTCCCACAGTCCAAAAACATGACTGTCAGGTTAACTGGTCTCTCTAAATTACCCCTAGGTGTGTGTGTGTGTGTGCGTGGTTGTGTGTCCTGTATGTCTCTGTGTTGCCCTGCGACAGACTGGCGACCTGTCCAGGGTGACCCCGCCTCTCGCCCGGGACGCAGCTGGAGAGGAACCAGCAACCCTCCTGACCCCGTTAGGGACAAAGGGTGAATAGAAAATGGATGGATGGATGGATGGATATGGAATGATTTAAGAGAAACAAACAAACAAAAAAAGCTTTTTATGACAAACTTACAACTTTACCTTGCTGTGGTGAAAAGCACAGCCCCCTCAGATTCAATGTGTGATGGTTGAATTCCTGGCTGGAATGTGTGGCTTTTCTGCACAATGCTGTCACAGTTAAACATGCATGTTAGGTTTAGCGAAGACTCTGAAGTTCCAGTGTGGCCCTGTGATGTACTGACCTGCCTGGGTACCCAACTCCAACAAGTCGTTTTTACTAAGACAATATGGATCATATCCTAAATATATGTGTATTTTTTTCCAAGATACCTCGTCTGTCCCAGCCCATTTAGGGCATTAGCCTACTCCCTGTGATCCATTTTGCTCCGTTTTGAACCAGAGAAATCCACTTCCTGACCCCCATCTGAATTTCATGCGTCATCCGGGTCACGTGTCTGAAACCCAGCAATCAGACAGAATGGATCAGCAGAGAAACATCGCAGAGCCGTCAGAACCTAAAGAACCAGACATCAGCTTCTCTTCATCCCTCAATCATCTCCTCAGGCCAAAATGGTACAGAACATTTAGCTGTGATTGATTCTGTTTCTTATTATGCTTTTAGTAGATCATCATGGTTTAATTATTTGCTTATTACTATTATTTAATATAGAATAGTATCAGTCAAAATCATATAAATGGCTATTTAAAGAACAAGTCATAATAATAGATTAACATCCATCCATCCATTTTCTGTTCATCCTTTGTCCCTAACGGGGTCAGGAGGGTTGCTGGTTCCTCTCCAGCTACGTTCCGGGCGAGAGGCGGGGTCACGGGGTCACCTGGACAGGTCGCCAGTCTGTCGCAGGGCTAATCGATTAACAGTAAATACATAGATATCTCTACTTTAAAAAGGTTTGTTAATGCTTTCTGTGTGTTTTATTTTCAGTGGTCATTTAATGTATTATTCATGCACCAGACAGACCTGCAGCCCACAGGCGGTTCTAGGCAGTGCTCAATAAGGATGTCATAGAAATTATACTAAATAAATGTGTTTAGTTTTGATTTTTTTTACTCTTCATAATTTTACTTTAACAATGAATTAAAACTTAGAGTGCTGCACTTTGAGCTGCTGTATGGAGATAGGATCACAGGTTCCATCTTCCAGATCAGGGGTCTGCAACCTGTGTCTCTGGAGACTCTTTGGCTCACTTAACATATCAAATTATGAAATGTATTGCTCCGTTTTTCTGTTTCATTCTTTTTAAATGTTGTAATAAAAAAGCAGTGACTACAGCGACCCCCGTGATAAATCTGACCTAGACTCCAAACCTAACTCCTTATTTGTATAAATACATTGGGAATGCAGAATATTCACATAACTTTGACTTTTGGTTATCTGAGGATACATCTTGAATATTAAATCAGGTGTTAGAATCAGTTCCTCAGTACTTGAGTAGTTTACAAATGACTTTTTACACTTGCTTAATTAAATGTGTTTAAGGTATACTACTCTAATTGAAGTACAATTTGAGTCCTCTAACCAACCTCTATGTATGAACAATTGCTCTATGGATCACTTTTGTTTAACAAAGAACGCTGCCATAAAATTATGTCCATCACTGTAAATCCATCCTACCCCATGAGAGAAGGGCGACATGCGCCTTGGTGGGCGCCCCCATTTTTAATTCTGAAAGGTGGCAACCATACTCTAAGAGTACGTTGCTTATTTGCTGCCGTGAGTTTATGCAGTGTGAAGTAAAAGGAGAGATATGCTGCACTGGATTCTGCAGGTTGCGAAGTCTGAGATGCAGGTGATCAGTTTTTGTGTTTGACAACAAGAGACAGCGCTTGGCAATGACCGGTCATACTTTTTCACAGAAATCCATCCATTATGATCAGTGGCTGCTGATCAATCAGCACACCATTGGTAACAGAGTTCTTCCAGCAATAAGCACGGCAACTTGGGGAAAAACACAAAACATTTCTTATTTTGATGGGCTCTTATTTTGAAATTAGACATTAGATATGGATAACATTTATTCTTCTCTCACTTCTGTCACCCCGAAGTGAGAGAAGTCCCTGGTAACAAATTGCTTATGGAATCAGAAATATATTTTGCCTGTCAAATATCATCAATTTTGATTGAGATTACAGGATTCTCTTTACAAAATATATTTAAATTTATTTTCCAGATACAGATTTTCATTTTGACAAATGCATAAACCCAAATCTTTAAACTTTTATATTCGCTAGAAAGAAACAGCGTGTGAATCAAACAGAAACCACAAGTACGCTTTTATTTTGAAAAGAGTTTGTAAAGGAGAGCGCCATCCCGCATGTCAAAATAAGTGTGGGATGGCTCATTTACAAAGGGGCAGCTGGTTTTACCCTTGTCATACCCCAAGCTGGTAATGGGTGTTCAGAGATGACAAGATCCACCATAAAGATACAAGTGGAAAGAAAACAATCCCAGAACTAGTGATGTGATTGAAGGAATTCATGTCAAAAGGAATATGTTCCTTGGAGTGTGTTGCATAGCTTTGATCAGAACACTGTAGCTCCATAGCGCACCACCGGCTCAGCTCTACACTACTGTATGTCATGGTGAGCAGTGAGTAGGCTGCACCCGCTGACAAACTATATCTGTAACACACCTAAACTAAAATAACTTACTTCAGGTTTTCTTTGGGTTAAAAGAAAACTCAAAGTGTTATATTTATCTTTTTTTTTCAAGCTTACTGAAATCCCAAGACGTTCCTGGTCATCTTAGTAAATAAATTTGTTATTCAGGACATCTCTCTGTTTTTAATAAAGAAACATCTTAAATCAATTCTGTATTGTTTTTCTGTATCGGATTGGTTTCGGCCAATACCAAACCACATCTCAGTATCAGAAGTGAAAAAAGTGCATATCTATGTCCCTAAGCACTACTAGCTGGTTGGTCTATAGACCTACCGGCAGACCTGGATGCTTCCATCTGCTCCCTTTATGCTTTCTACACCCTGTTTCAAAGACCAGGACCAGAACAGTATAAACTCCATATAACAAAATAAAAGAAAGGCCTTCCCACATGGATTGAAAACAGCTTTCTAGACTTATTGCACACAAAATACTTTCACTAAGCACTAAATATCTCGAGGTTATTAGAGCAACATTTGGTACTTGTTACTCCATTTTGAAACTGCAACTCAGAAGAATCAATTGATATAAATGTTAATATTTTTAAATGGCTTAATCTCAATTAAGATTTAAGTAACCAAAGGAATAAAACAAACAGGAACAGCAGAGAAAAACTATTTACCCAAAAATCACAGTGGCTTATGCAGCATAGCCTGGTGATCCAGAGAAACGTCAACATTTAAAGAATAAATAAAAACACTTCGACCATTGGCCATTTACAACTCAGAAAGCCTGAACACTCAACTTTAAAATGTTCAATGGCGGTCAGACGATGAGTTTTTCAAAAAAGAAACAGAAGGGGAAAGAGCTAGACAACCAAAGATGTCAAGTTCTGCTGGTTCCAGATGTACATTAGCGTCGGTTCTGGTCGTTCTGCACTTTGACTGGGAGTAGCCATCTCCAGGCAACAGTCCTGTTTCCCAGTACTCCCGGGCAGGGTAGGGGATGGGCTGATGCGGTAGCTAGGCTAACGGCTAACGTTAGCTGCCATAAAAGATAAAAAATAATGGATGTCCAATAAGCAGATGAGGACCAAGACATAACATACTTTGTGTGCTTTAACGCTAAACGAGCATATCAAGTGAATTATGCACCGCTTTCTGTCAACACGTCTTGGTTTAAAGGCACCACATTCATTCATCTCCCTCCCTTTTCTTCCGCCGGCATCTGTCTCCATCTGCCAGTACTTTAACTGACTGCATGTCGCAACGGCAGCGCCGTTGAATGCAGCTCAGATCGCACAAACCTATGAGCCCATTTATGATCTTTTCAGACCGCTGTCCGTGGAAACATGAGGATGAGGTTGGGAATGGATGATTTTGGGCATTGCTGCAAAACCACAGGAAATGACCAGCCTCTCACTGAAACGTCTATTTCTAATAAAACGTTCGTGCCCTTTAGACATGATCAGAGTATCAACTTGAACACCCCAGTTGTGTTAAAGCTTGCCCATGTTAAGACATCTGCCCTGCCGCGACAGCCTAACGGTGACACGAGGCCGGTTGGCTGGAACAGATGACCGTTTTCTCCCCACCTCCTGTTCCCACCGCCTGCCCGGCCAGCCTCTGACACACAGCAGCGCAGCTACAAGTCAAGCCAACTTTACACATCCAAGTCATACAATGACCCTCAGATTCTTACCTCAGGTAGTGTGTCGAACCAAGTTCCGCGGAGCAGCCATCTTCGGAACCCCAATCTCCCTTCGTTCACACGAACCGAGCCCCCTCCTCCGGGTCAGTATTTACCAGTCAAAATCCAAATTGTACAAAGCTGTTATTTTTGCTATGATCCTGGTTATGTTCGTTTTCAACACAAGTGTGTTATCTTGTCTCTGCAGCTTTCGATCACTCTGGACATGGACTTATTGCCGGCGCCGCACAGCTACTGGTGCCCAGAGGTGGGCTGCCCACCGCCTCTACCACCGACAGCTCCTTTAGTCTACACAATTCATTTATTTTAACAAAACTTAATCTGACATCCAAAGGAGGCCACTTTGTGATAACAGCTAGAAATTATCTTCATTGATGATCTCCATTCTTATTGGTTTAAAAAAAAAAAAAAAAAAAAAAAAAAAAAAAAAGCTAACATTAGCTAGCTAGCTAGCAGCTAGCATGTTAGCTGTCTAATAAAATACTGCCATTGGAATTTGAAGACAGTCCGCCCAGGGCATAATGCTTGACAGCAACACAGCCGAAGGAGTAGTCTTGTAAACGCAATGAAATAACACTTTGTAGTTTAGCGGGCAGAGGTACAGCTAACCCTGGTCTGCCCAGCCCGTCTGATGGAAATATCGGTCAAAGGAGAGGGGCTGCATTGAGCGCGCACTCCCGATTAAGCGCGTTCGTGAGACATTTCCCACAAAATGGCTGCCAAAACAAACCTAACGCAAGCGCTTCCCGACAGCCAGTCCTCGCGACAAAAGTGGTAATATTAACGTGAAAAAGTTAATGCTTAAGTATACCGGTGCATGTTGTGAGCATGCGGATCCAGAAGAATAACTTTTATTTGGCATCAAGCAGAAACGCAGCTTTGACGAGGAGCTTAAAATAAAAACGGGATGATTTCACTGAATAGCATCCCGCATGAATCGGAAACGACAGCAAGACTGGTATGCTAGACCTGAATTATGATATTTGAAAGAAAAGTTGCGACGTCCTGCGGTGCAGCTGCATAACTTCAAGTCTAAAGGAACTTTAAGGTCTCGGCTTCTCCAAATACCAGAAGTGAGAATAATGTAGGCGTGTCTGTCTGCTACAGAAATAACAGGTTCAATCATAAAAAACAAAACAAAACACAAAAAGTATTTAAACATGTTTGCTTTCTAAAAGGTGTCAATACGTTATTTCTTCACTTTAGCATTATCCACTAATATTTTTTAATGATCAGGTTAGAAGTCTGTTTCCCTTGTACACGCATCAGACTTCTTAACTCTGAACAAATCTAAGGACTCCTGGCAGAATTATACAATTAGTGGTGAAGCCAAAGACATCACTGTACAAGACGTCTTAAAAAATATATTGAAATACCTGCATTGGAGCATGTACAATTATTGCCTAAACAGTGTGGTCAAATATTAAACCCAAAATATTTTACATATAAAAAAAATCCGGTGCAAAAATTAATAGCAAAAGAATGACTACATCAAGCAATTCTACCTAAAGACACATCCTTGAGCTAGAGACAAACTGTACCCCCCCACAGACCTGGTATCACAACAAAGATCACATGACACATCTACTTCCTTCCACTTAACCTGGCCAAGTGTGATGACAGCAATGGCATTTGGGTTTCTCTCAAAGAAATAACTTTACATATTCATCTCCACTTTGGCAAATTTTGTCAGCAGAAAGACTAATTTGGTAATAGTATAATGTGCTTCTACACATTATTAGTATGTGTAGAACAGTAGGCCTCAAACTACAGCATGCTCACTAAAGCCCTCAATTTAATCAGTCAATAAAAATCAAACTACCCTTACTGCATGCAGACTGATGTAGTTTGGTAATACACCTACACCATCAATAATTGTGCAAACTGCCTCCAGAATGTTTGGTCTGTCACTATTTTATCTAGATGATATCCACACCACCGACAGCAGAAGCAAAACAAGGGAGTCCAACCAAGAAGTTTTTATCTTGCGTTTCCTCGGAGAATAATCCATAGATACTTCAGAAAATGCTGCATTTAGACTCGGAAAAGAACACAAAAATAAACCATTTCTGGATTTTCAAGTCTGTCATTATGTTTCAACTCAATTATAAATTCTTTAGGTTAAAATGTGATTTTATTTACCATCAAAAGTATTTTATAAAATCTAGTTAACTTAAAAGTTTGATTAGTTTTTAAAAGGCTTAGAAAGAGAGACGGGGCAGATCATATTTTACACAAATTTATGTACAATGTATGTGTTACAAATGATAAAACAACAACTGTGGAAGAACTGAATGGTATTCCCACTAAATGGAGTTAGAAAGCTAAAGGTGGCTCAGAGCTCTACCAATCTCTGTCAGGTAGACAGAGATTGAGAAGGAGAGCAACTTGAAAAAGATTTGGTTCAACTTGATGGTGATGGCAGCCTTCTGTTCATTTTCCACACCTCATTTCTTCTGTTTAGGTGGAGGTCTGAAAACACAAAAACAGAGTCATTATCGGCTTTGCACACATTACCAAACTCAAGAACATCAAAAGAAAGCTGCCAAGTATTAGTGCAGTTCCCACAGCGGTACCAAGCAGGTGGACCAACCCGTTTAAACATTCAACAGCTTGTACATGATTGGTTTTACACATATAGATCTATGCATGTTTTTATCTCAGATAAAGTTATCTTTGTCATACAGTTGTTTGTAGGTTTGACTTGAGCAGTGGTCCTGAGGAGCAGGGATGTGAGGTTACCTGTAGATGCCCACCACCACAGCGTGGTCTCTCTCATAGGGCTCCAGAGTCAGCTGTTCCTGTGGCTTCATGTTCTCAGCACTCATCTTCTTCACTTCAGAAGCAAAAACTGCCTCTGGAGCTGCTGTGGAGTCTATACAGTTGGCCTAAAAACAACAATAAAAAGGCTTGAGCTTCACAATTTCACATGCATCAACTTCACTTGGTACATCACCTATAAACACAGGAATCTTAACGTGGCAGAATAAAAGCAGAGTTGGACTAATCCATCTGGTGAAAATATACTTGGTACATTCATCTTCATTCCTACACCCAGTCTCAACAAAGATTCTGCTGTTCACTCAACTTCAAATCTAAATAATCCTTTATTAGATGCCATTTAGCCGTTCTTCACATCATGACCATGTGCTGCCAAAATAGTTTTCATTCTATAAAGTGATGAGAATAAGGATGCAACAATTTATCTGTGATGATTTCCTTAACTTTGGGAGATCGGCCAGCTCTTACACAGGAAGCTGATTCTATCCCCTGATCTTCTCTACCTCATCAAAAGTCTAAAAATCAGCCACAGTCGTCTTCTGCTCTCCTGCGAGAGACGTTTCACTGACAGACCGGTCCACAGCTCATGTCTGCATGTTTGGAGTTGAAAGTCACCCCATTGTTACCAACTCTTGGTTCATCAGCACAAACAATATAAACCCTATGTACATATATCCATTCCAAGATATTCTACAGAGGATAAAAAGTCTCTGTACCCCGCCTCCGGCCCACTGACCCCACACAGCCTGGGGGGAACAGGGGGCTTTAAACCTCTGAATACTTAACACACTCTAATTAGAACTAGAGCTGTCACAATACCTCATTTTACTGGATGATAATTATTAGTGTCTCACTAAGACACTAATAAACTTTTATTTTGTAAACACTTGGCATTGGAAGATATTTTAAATATCCAAAATAAACAACTAAAATCAGTAAATAAAAACAATACACAACCTAAATGAAGTAAGTTATGAAGCCAATGTGAAGAAATTGCCCTTCAAAAATGATAAATAATCAGAATCAAAATTATTGAGCTCATTTTAATTAATCATGTAATCAATTGCTTATTGCTTAATTAGAACACCAATGTTATGGTCACCAGTGTGCTCGCCTGATTTGGGTCATATCTCAGATTTCACCAACTTGTCACACAGCACTCTGCTCTTGATGCATTGGCTGTGGAACTGCAACAGGCAAGTCTGACACTGGAGGCATTTGTACCAAAAATCAAGGTTTATTCTCAGCAATCAGCCTTTTATTCAAAGATTTAGTATCTTTTGACAAAGTTATGAACAAACCTTAATTGAGATAACAAAGTGTCCTCCATTTTTCAGGAAGTGGTGAGCATTCAAAGCAACAATCCTCGTCTGGTCAGGTTGGGCCACATCGGCAAAAATGACATCCACCATGCCTAAAAGAAAAGGCAAAACGGAATATATGATGCATGATTTGCTTTTTCACCAGCTGGCTGGACAAATGAGGTGACACTCAACAGGACATTGTCTATGAAGCCACTGAAAACAGGTAGCTTGGTTACAAAAAACAGAAATCAAAAGACTTGTCTCCAAGTAAAAACTTATTTTAGTAACAAGTTGTTCAGATGTTACAAGCTAGAATACAGGAGCTTCTTTGTTCTGTTCAACAGAATTGGTTGGAGAAGACAGACATGTTTATGACATACAGATCAGGCCCACAGCTCCAGCTGTCCTAGTGGGGCAATAAGAGGACTGGTGTTTCCAGAACTACCTACCAACCAGCATGCGGTATTTGTGTGGATGCCTGGCGTCTTCAATGATTGGAATGATATTGGTCCGTTTCTTTGCCACATTGAGAAGATCACGACCCGATCGATGGGAGAACTCTACTGCATAGACCAGTCCCTCCTGTCACCACAAGAAAAATGCTATATTTAATTAAATGAGGACTTTACTCTTAAAAAAACCCCCCCGAAACATTCAAAGTCAAATGCAGGTTGGCTTAAAATAAACAATCCTAAATTACTAAATCAAAACTGCCTGAGATGATGGCTAATTGTTTTGTGCTGGTTCTGATTGGTTGTAATTCTGCAGAACACCTGGAGGAAGCACAGGAGCTCAATTTCTTTCACAGATGATCTGTCTTATGTTAGGACAATGAAAGTTTTAATATACATATAAAAACAATTTAAGTTACAATCTGCACCTTTAAGGAGAGTTTTAAAGTGAGAATTCATTGTGGAGCAGAAACAGCCCTCAGTCTGTGAAATATTATGTCTCAGGAGTGAGTTGCAGTAGTTAAACAGCAAGAGCAAAACCCAGTGTTTTACACCTCTAGCTTCATGACTTAAATTATTTTTTGGATTATTTAGTTAAGACTTCTGACAGTCATGCTCATCCGTGTGAGTGTTGAAAATTGTGTGATGCTGTACCTGCCGTCTGGCTGCTTTGGATGTCTTTTTACCTGCATAGTAACTCTTGATATAGCCAAAGTCTGTAAAGTGCTTGTTTTTTAAATGTCATTACATTTGTTGTGTTGATGTATTGCTTCACATTTGCTGCCATGTGCCTGCATAATGTGAAGAAAGAGGGCGATCAATCAGCACACCACTAATCTGGGCCTTTTCGCCTTCGCTCGGATTGTCTCCAGTCAATTTTTGACCAGCCAATCAGCAACCAGAAGGAGAAGTTATGACGTCAATATTCTACGTGGTTTTAGAATTGTAGTCTTCCTGTCGTTTTAGCACCGTCAGCAGAGGAAGTAAAGGAAGCCGTTCAGTCTGTCAGTTGAAACTGATCGCGCCTCAATATATATTAAATTAACACTATCCGCCGCCTCGTTAATTCTCTCTCTGCAGTGGAGGACGGTTGTTTACAGTGCAGACAAATTCCTGTAAGCTTCATAATGTGGAACAGCCACATTACATAGGCAATGGGCAAACCGTAGCAACTGGAAAAATTTTAAGCCTTAACTCAGCTAAATGAAGTGTAACAGGAGGCACCATTAGGGGTCGCTGTCTCTACAGCCTGAGCCTCCATAAAAGGGAAACTGGAAGGATGGTGGCGAAGCATCAATTTCCTGTGTGTCAGACCAGTTTTGTGTTGTTTGCTGGCTGTGGACTGCAGTGCTGGTGGTGTTCAGGTGGTGGCCTTACCTGGGCGTGGCTGTTTGATGCCACAGGTAGGTTTTATACTTGGTCTCTTTTAATCAGAACTAATTGTATGTTTATATATTGTTTTTTATGTGCCAGGGTT
Organism: Gambusia affinis; assembly: GCF_019740435.1. Taxonomy (NCBI): domain Eukaryota; kingdom Metazoa; phylum Chordata; class Actinopteri; order Cyprinodontiformes; family Poeciliidae; genus Gambusia; species Gambusia affinis. The sequence continues at coordinate 416,224 of NC_057872.1, read as the reverse complement.
GCACCAGATCGGCTACTCCAAGGTTTGAACTGGGAGTGTTGATTTATGAATGCAGGTAGGCAGTGTTTTAATTTGTTGTAGGTAGAATTGATTAAAATGATTTCATAATTTTTGTTTTACAGTTTTTGCACTGCCTCCTGCTGTCCTTTTAGTGTTTGGTTTTCCTTTGTTGTTAGGATTGTTTTCTTCTTGTAGTATTTGTGAGGGCGGGTTAACAACCTGTCATTTATTTTGTTGGTTTTGTTTAATTGTCTGTTTTGGGCACTTCCCTGAATATTTCCATCCTGTTTGGTGTGATCCCCATGTCAGGTTGACAACAAACGGATGAAGTTAGTGGGAAATCCTTTTTATCTATGCAACAATAAATAACAATCATTAACTTAAGTCTGGTTGTTGTTTATTGTGCTTTGGCTAGTCAAGGCTATAACATAAGTACTTGATGAAAACTAGAGACGCACTAATCAATCTGTGGGTAACTGGCTTTAATAGCCAATCAGACAACATTTTCTGACAGAAAATAAAATTGTTACTAAAAATCAGGAACAGCAATTTAGAGCTATGGTGGAATACTGGAACAGAATATCTAGCTGGCAACTAAGAGGAAATCTATTTAAGGGTCAACTTAAAATGTTTCCAAGGCCACATCACTCTGCTTAAATCCAAAGTCAGAAACAAGAAGCCTTAGTGTAGTCCAGAAAGTGTCTTCAGACAGAGACAGACTAGTCCTGTATGTGTCCTGGCTTATGGTTGAATTCATCAGACAAAGAGAAGCAGCTCATGAAAAGACAAGAAATCACCATGGAGCCATATGATGCATGCTAAAGCCCAGGCTGTTAAGAGCATTAAAAGGTCCTAACATCATCTGCCCTCAGATAATGTTTGAAAGGAGAATTAAAACTGGAGAGCCATACTCACCGGTCCAACGATGTCTGAGACGTGGGACACGGTGGTCCCGGAGGCGGCCCCCAGGTACATGACCTTAGCTCCAGGTTTGATATGGATCTTGTCAATTCCTCCTAGAATAGCCGCTGCCAGCTTTGAGCGGAAAGGATTCCAGGCTCTGTACTCAATCTTGGTCTCTCCTTCCTGACAAAAAGCACACCTAGTTATTGGGACAATCAATACTGATCAGCAAACAAATCAGCCATGGAAGTCACACTTTACCTCCACACTCATTCTCTTCTCTCCATACACAGATTCTCCCACCACCATGTTCTTGGTGACCAGGGCGTCCTCCTTCCCTCTGCAGATAAACACTCCTAACACACACACAAGAACCAATTTACTGATGGATATTCAAATTGGAAAGTTCACACCCAGAACTGAAACATTCTAAATATGCAACGGCATTTGGTTTTCATTTCTACTCTACTTCCCATGTTCAGTCAAATTTTAAGAATGGAAGCTAAACTGCAGCGATTGGAGTTCAGCTTCAATGGACCTTACCAAGCTCCGCCCACAACCGACCCACGTGACCGCAAGTCTCACAAGCAAAGCCTCGTAGCGCATTATTTCTATGTAAACATGACTCCATTAGTGCATAATTTCTACCTGATTTTCACAATATATCAGCTACTAGAATGGACAGAGGAAATAACAAGTTCATGTCATCATCTGGGAGGAGGTTACTGGTTTCTCAGTCACAAGCTGGTTGCAAACCTGAGGCCAGCAGGTGTCAGTCGGTCAGTTATGGTAGATCTGAAATTTGGTTTGATGACCTCAATATGAGAAGCTACAGACTGATAAGAGGAACCAAAGAACTCTGTTACGGTAAAGACGCCATTTGATTGTTAAAATTTTATGAAATATATTTGTTCTATTTGATGTTTGTTATGAATGACGTATAATCACAAACAAACAGGGTAATTAGTCCAACGTTTAGAAACTACAGCGGCTGTAATGAGCCACAGCAAATGTAAACAAAGGTAAAATAACCCGAACAGGTGATCAACTCAAAACCATTCGTACCTTTTTACTCTGTCTCTCTTTGTAGTTTAAGCACACTTGTTACCGTATCAACCGCCTGCGCCCCGCAAGACGAGCAAAGATTACGTTAAAAACAAAACATTCAGTCCGTTACGATATCAAGTTTCCAGGCTTGATATTTATTTCTGGATTATTAATCAGCGCTTCCCTGAACACAGCGATGGTTGATTGACTCGCTGTACTTGGTGCTAAAGTGGCTAACACGAGGAACAGTTTAGTCCAAAGCCCTTTCTGCTAAAATAAAATCTTTAGTGTGTGTCAGATACAGTACACATTGCATATTGATCTGTTTATCTAACGTTAGACTGTGTAGCACACAGGCTTCAAGGTGTAGAAGTTGTATCAGAACTGCTATTATGCTGTACTTAGCTAACGGGAAGCTCGTGTTTGTGAGACTGCCACCCACGTGACCACGTAGAATGAGCATCAGCCAATGAAAAGCGGCCCCTCTGGTAAGGTCCATCGCTAAACTCCCTTGATGTTGCAAGGACATCAAGGGAGGAAATGGGGGGCTGATTTATCGGTGCATTCCTGATTAAAACTAAAATGTGGGGACTCAAAGCAACATGTGACTTCATGCTTAGCATGTCAGACAGCATATTGAAGACTTTTACAGCTAAAAATCTGCTTGACTAATGTTTGATAATAACCTTCATGTCGGTGAGGCTCGATCAGAACTCTTTTCCCTCCTCCTAAGCCTCCTCTGCCGCCGCCACCCCTTCCTCCTCTGCCTCTTGGGGTGCCTCTCCCTCCACCTCTGCCTCGAAATCCTCCACCGTCTGGGGACCTAAAGCCTCCACCTAAAAGACAAACGTCGAGAGTCTGGCGTCAGAAAGAATTTGGGACGCAGCGTTTCAGATCTGCCAGGTGTAAAGCAGAAAGGTCCGTCACCATTAGCAGAACTCAGATATGATTGAGGGGACCCATCATGTGACTGAGGTGTGTTGGATCAAGAATAACTCAAAAGGCATAACTCAACACCAGCAGGGGCTGCATCTTGTTTATGTTCCAGTCAGCTGGAAAGTGGGAACAGACACTGAGTGTTTGAGCCATTATTGGCTCTGTTGGACAAAATCTTTCACCATGAAAGACAATTTCTGCTCATGAGATTTAAACATTTGGTTTTTAACATTAATCAGCTAAAAATCTAAACAAAATAGATTGTGTGCTTTCTCACCTCTTCCTCCTCGGCCCCCCCGGTCACCGAAGCCTCCTCTGAACCCTCCACGACCTCCGCCTCGTCCTCCTCTCTCTCCACGGGGACTGAAACCTTTAGCAGATACATTTCAGCTGAGAACATCCAGGACAAAACAAGCCTTTCAGGAAGTGCAGCACTCACACTGAGGTTTACACACAAACATCCTCCTCACCAATAAGAACACTGATTCATCACTTGTTATCAATAGTTGAACAGCTTTATTAAAATGCATTATAGGGCATGCTGTGGTGGCGTAGGGGACAGCGCGACCCACGCTTGGAGGCCTTGAGTCCTCGACGCGGCTGTCGTGGGTTTGATTCCCGGACCCGATCGACATTTGCCGCATGTCTTGTGGCAAATGTCGTCAGCCTATAAGGCTACTGTCATATAAGGGACACTAGAGTCCACAAAAGACCCCCTGGAGGGGAAAAAATATTTTAAAATGCATTATAAATATGCAAAAGTATTCACTGATCTAATTCAATGTACAGTAAAAGAAGCCAGTTTATCCCATAAACATTCCATCATTTCACACGGTTCTATACAGACTCACTCTCCTACCTTTGTCTAAATTTCCCAAATGTTTTAAAGACAACAAGACAAGTTCTAATGAGACAAAGACAGAGCAACTCTGCCTGACTAAGTAAACAAAGCATTTGATACGACACAATTTGAAGCACTATGGCACCGCAAAACAACAACAACAAAAAACAAACAGCGTTAAGCGAGTGCAATACTTCCTCCAGCGCAGACAGAGCCACGCACTGGGCCAGTGTGAGTGAGATGTAAACACACATGGTGCACATAATTCTTTGTTCACAAAGATAAATCATACTCGCTGCATGCTCAACATGAATCTGTGAAAGCAGGACTATAGGTTATACCTGCAGTTCACATCAATCTTGCGCAAGCAGAGCAGGAGCTGTGACTTTTAAACTTGACTTATACCTTGATGCAGTATTCTCCAAAGAAAAAGAAGTCCTCATAGGGGCTTAAAATACATTCCAATACAAATTAAGCCTACAAGAACACTTTACAAATTGTCCGGTTTGAGTGAGATGTGGGGTGCAAACCGCGCTGAGGTAAACTTGAAAGATGCAGCCAGGATGGCGCACTAGGTGGCCATGGCGTAGAGGCCTGCAGTGTGACTGGTGTGCGCTGCCAGCTTCATGCCTTGTTCAATGCATCAACTATAAACCTATCCTTTAGCAAGTAAAGCATGCTCAGTCCCATATTTGGGGCTTTTGAATCCTAAAAAACAAAAATTGATTCAAATTACATTTTAGCTTTACTTTTAGTAAACTTGCTCCATTTCTATTACTTTTGAGTCTAATTCGAACAAAAACTTTCTGTACATCAGACATGTAGTGACCCACAGATGTTTATTGTTATGGATAAAATGATTCTGTGTTTCCTCTGTCTCTTATCTGCTCTCATGCACACTGCTGCAAGCTTACATAACCCTAACATATAGGACTGGCAGCAGTCTTCTAGGTTACACATAACAAAAACGGTTTAAGCAGCTCAACACCCATTAGAGAGGGTGCAAAATAAGATAAAAGCAGATCTCGTGCTACAATCTATGCTCACTCTATCTCTTCCATTTGTATGAATCCTAACATTTGATCATTTTCAGCAAATCTCTATTTCTCAAAGTAATGACACTGAGGGATTTTGATTGGGTTCCAGAACCGGTAACCGGACCTGGGTGGTGCAGAGAGGGGGAAATGCGCTAAGTACAACATTATGAAAACAAGGATTTATTTGTAGGATTTCTTTACATGAGGTACTGGTTTTTAAATAGAATACAGTAACGAACCATTTAATTTCAAGAGATTTTTAAGCTAGCAATGAATTTGTCACAAAATATGTTATAACCCCTTTACTGCTATGATGACACAGATGTCCTCGTGAACCCATTGGCAGTGGAAGTTTCTGTGAAGTAATTTGTTTTATCAATTTTATTTGGGACAAAATTCCCCTTTGTAAACACTTGTAACAATGTACAGAATTCTGATGTTCCAAAATCTAAAAACATTTTAGTTTACTTAAATTTTAAAATCAAAAGTCATACATCTTAACTCAGCTATTTCTTCAACACTGAACACAGTTTCGTTGAGAAAACAGTTTAGGTTAATGCTAGCCACGTGTTAATGCTAGCCAACTTTGAGCCTGTTTCTCTCAGGTCTCCATGTTCGTCCTTCTCCACCAGAACAAAGCAGACCGTGAAGCTTCACGAAATCTTCCTGCTGTTTTCCTGCTTCTCGTGCCTCGATTGGTCTACAGCACGTGCTTAGCAAGACGACGACGTTCCAGCTCGAACTAGGCGCTGTAATTTACCAATGAAACTTTGCTAATGAATACAACTTTATGCATTCATTACGTATACATCATGTATCTAATAACGCGACCCTATGTCTGGCAGCACCTTATTTTCACCTACTGATTCCCACTATTTTTAAAAAGTAGAGCGACGGAGATGAAGGCCAATTTCTTTTCTGAACCTCTGAACCCAGAACATGACATTAAAGACACTATTAAACGGGACCTAAACCCCGTCACTCGTGACGTTACTATACCTGGTCTCATGTTGGTTGAAGATTAGCGATGAAATAACCCGAAAACTTGTGCGGCGTTTTTCCTACAGCGACTCCAAATCTGCGTCTCACCACACACAGTGAACACGTGTGGAAGTTCAGCACATGCGCAGAGAGTCTTCTTCTTCTTCTTCTACTTCTTCTTCTTCTTCTTCTTCTTGATTTTATTGGCGGTTGGCAACAAACTTTAGGCAGCATTACCGCCACCTACTGGTATGGAGTGTGGTTCGAAATGGACTATCAACTTATATAAGTATTTGTATCTTCCTACTCCTACCTTTAATATATAATTTAACTAAATGAATTTCCTATTTATATATACCTACATACTCTCATCCATTTTTATGTATATCTTTATAATCCACCCCCCAAGATCATGCACCCATTCACACACACACCTATTTTAATCATATTCTTTGAAATAATTTAGTTTTCTTTAAATATTTAATAATTATTTGTATATGTTTACTCCCCGAATTCTTCCTCAAAATATCTATCAAATTAATCTTTTCCTTAATACATTCAAACTCTCCTTTCATACACCTTCTTTCTCTTTCATACTTATGGCATTCTAACATAACATGTTCTATCGTTTCATATCTGTCACAATAATCATATTTTCCATTATTATGCTTTTGTATTTTAAAAAGTGTATAATTAAGACCTGTATGCCCTAATCTTAATCTTGTTATCACCCTTCCCTCCTTTCTATTTCTTCTTTCATTTCTTTTCTCTCCTACTATTTTCTGTATTTTATAAAACCATCTTCCTGTTTTTTCTTCATCCCACCTTTTTTGCCATTTTTCCATCAGTTTTTCTTTAACCATACTCTTTCCCTCATATTTACTTGTTTTAACTTTAAAACTAATATTATTATGAATTGCCCTTTTTGCCATATTATCTGCCCTCTCATTTCCTTCTACCCCTATATGCGCTGGAATCCATACAAATACAACTACCAGCCCCATATTCTGTATTCTATACAATGTATAAAATATTTCTATGCGCAGAGTCGTCTTCTTCTTCTTCTTTTCTATTATGGCGGATCACAAGCAACTTTAAGGTGCATACCGCCACCTACTGTACATGAGTGTGTAGCAGCGTTACTTCACATCTATTAGATTCTATTTGCGCAGAGTCTCCTCCTTCTTCCTTTTTTTCCCTGTTTTCATCAGTTACCAAGTAGAATGTAACTGTATTACTGCCATCTCCTGGGCTGGAGGATAGGAATGTAGACAAACCTACCAAACCTTCTCGGCAGTCTGTCAAGAAACCTACATCCCTGCCAGCTTATTTAGTTACATCTGGAAGTACTTAAATTGTTTTCATGGCTAGTTTACCGCAAGTAAAATTGGAAAGTCGTCCATGTTTGCCCTGATTTCGGATTCATTTCCCTTTCCCTTTTCTAGAAGCTTGTCCCTTTCCTGCCAGGTAGATTCCAGGTTGTCATAGGGTCACGTAACGTTACTTATAAAATGGTCTCTTTTCTTTATTTGAACTAAATAATGCTCTTAGGAATTAAAAAAACAAACAACTAAGTTAAGCACTGGACCTGAGAGTCCGACCCAACTCTCCAGTCGATTCAGTAATATGTCATGGTCAACACTGAGGTCCAACAGAACCAGCACTGTGGTTCTCCCACAGTCCGTATTTATATGGATGTCATTGAACACTTTGACTAGGCCAGACTCTGTGCTGTGGTGAGACCAGAAACCAGACTGAAAGGAGTCAAAGCAGTTGGTTATCGTTAGGAAGCTATTTAACTGTTTAAACAGGTTTTCCAATAACTTTGCTGATTAATGGGAGGTCAGAGGTCAGAGGTCGGCCTGTAATTCTGCAGTAGTGATTTGTCCAGATTGGGTTTTTTTCTAAGTGGTTTAATTACTTCTGTTTTCAAAGCCTGGGGGAAAAACATCTGATGAGAAACGATGAGTTACTATTTGGATCAGATCATTTGTATTGACAGGCAGAACTTTTTTAAAGAAATGTGACAGTAGGACATCCAGACAGCAGGAACTGGAGCAGAGTTGACTTATAATTTCCTCTTGGATTTTATAACTAAGTAGTTGAAATTGGGTCATTTTTCCTGTATTTGTTTTGTTTGGGTTCTGCATTAGTACTGACTTTATAGTGGATGTGCAGATTAATCCTCTGATTTTTTGTATTTTCTCTGAAAAGAAACTGGAAAACTGGTTGCAGGCAGCAATAGACTGAAATTCAGGTGGTAACGTGATAGGAGGGTTTGTGAGTCTGTCAACTGTTGCTAATAAAGCTGGAGCATTGTTAATGTTTTTGTTTATGACATCTGCAAAGAAGGCCTGTCTTGCATGTTTAAGTGTTAAATGATAGTAACGTAGTTTTTCTTTATAGATGTCATAATGAATGTGAAGTTGAGTTTTACTTTGTTCTGCCCTACGGCAGAGTTGTCTTGCAGATCTAACTATTTGTGCATTTCTCCATGGAGATTTCTTCTTAGCAGACACAACCTTCATTTTAATTGGGGCAATGGAATCAATGATATCTGAAACTTTAGACTGAAAATCATTTACCAACTTATCTACGTCATTACAGCTTAAGGGTGAGGAAGAAGAGTAGATTTGATGAAATATTTCTGCTGTGTTTTCTGTGAGAGAACGTTTTGTGATGGTTGTTGTTTGTCCAAGTGGATTAAAGGATAAACAACTTTCGAAGATAACAGGAAGTGATGCGACAGGGCGGCATCAGTTGCAGAGACATATTCACAGTCCCAATCCTAAAACCAGGTAAAGAGCAGTCAAATCCAGCAGGTTACAGAGATATTGCTTTATCTTCACATGCGTCTATATATGTAACATAATGGAGAGAATGATAAATGAAAGATTTATCTCTGCTTTGTTGAGAGGAAGGGATGTTTATCAAATTCAAAGTAGATTTAGAAAAGATAGAAGCACTGTGGATCCTATTCTATGTATAGAACATGAAATTAGAATATTACTATTTAATAAAGAGACTTTGGTGGCTGTCTTTTTGATATAGAGAAGGATTATACTATGATATGGAAGGAAGGTTTTATAATCAAGTTTAAAAAGATAGGAATTAACGAATCAATGTTTTATTGGATGAAATATTTTTTACAAGATCAATCAATGCAAGTAAGAATTGGACAATATTTTTTAGATAAATTGTTTGTTGAAATTGGTATGCCTCAGAGAAGTATTGGGACTCCTTTGTTCTTTTTTACTATGATTAATGATATGTTAGAAAATTTGAAGAGTGGAATGGGGTTTTCTTTCTTTATTTATTTCCTGAATAAATCAGGTTTAAAACTTCCCCAAAACAACAAAAAATGCATTTATAAATGTATTTTTTTACTAATAAATTAGTTAGAATATAGAAAATACAAAATACAGCACCAGTTCGTGAGGGCGTAGATCCCTCACAGATCAGCAACAGCAACATTAGTGAAAAATTTGAATAATATTCAGTATCAAGGCTTGAGGTTATGTACAGGAGCCATCACAACAACTCCAACGTCAGCTTTACCAGTAAGTGGGAGATATGCCACGTCAGTTCAGAAAATTACAGTTCATTTCATCTTGAAGGGTCACAATATAAATCATCCATGTCAGAAGATTTTAAAACCAAGTTTGGAAAAGGAAAAGAAGAAATAATTTTTTTTTTTGTCTGAACTGTAGAAAACATTATAAAAAACTTTGTCAGATTTACCTGACATAAATATCAGTTCCTCTATCACCAGTTCATCCGTCTCTATTTCCTATAAGTATTGTTGATTTTACTTTGTTGGAGATAAGAGAAAATAAAATCTTTCAGATCCATATTCAGTACAATCCATACTTAGATAATAGATAGGATGAATGCGTCCATGTTTATACAGAGGCTTAAAAAACTCAAATAGAGGATGTCATTCATTTCAGAAACTGAATTCCAGAATTACATTTTAAAACAGGTAAAAGAATTACTGTTGGAGTCTCAGTTTATGCAGGAGAGATGCTGGGAATCATTTCATCTCTACCATGAATTGAGGAAGTTGATCCATTAAGAAGTGTCATTTGTTCAGATTCAAGTTTGTTATTCTATTCATTAAAACAATAACCATTCATATAGACCAGACTTTTTGTTAGAGATTCAATTATTAATTTATAGGATTCAGACTGTGGGTTTATCAATTATGTTAAATGGGTACAATCACATATAGGAATAAAAGGTAATGAGTTGGCAGTCAAATATGCAAACCAAGCAGCAAAAAATACCATAAAGTAGAAAGCAAATTGATTATTAAACAAAAGATTATGGAGAAATGGCAGAAACTCTGGGGAAAAGAACTGGAAGGTGGCTTTATAGCATTCAAAGGAAAGTTGTTATAATGGGGAGAAAAAGAATGGAGGAAACAGTTATATCCAGATTACATTTTGATCATACAGGGTTAAATAGTACTTTATTTCAAATGGGAAAACATCCAACGGGAAATGTAATTTTTGTTTTCAAGAAGAGACGGTGAAACAGGTTTTATTGTGCGTTACAAACATTCTGTTGAGAGAAGGGAATTAGTACATAGACTACAAGTAAAATAAGATATTTCCGACAAACTTTCCATTTCTGAATCTTTTTCCTTTTTCTTTTTTTTTTTTTTTTACTAAAATACCTCTAGAAGACGAAATTGATAAAGAGGATATGGAGAATTTTTAAAAATTTGTGTAATATATATTTAGCATTAAGATCCGCACTCCATTCCAGTAGATGGTAGTAATGCACATCTACACATTGCTTGCCACGAAAGAAAAAGAATAAGACAACGACACGTCACTGAGGTTATATTAAAGAGAGAAGATGGCTAGCACTGCGGGTAGTTTTCGCCTGTAAGTATAAGTAGTTGCTGTATTTTCTGTTTATTCTGACTTTAGACCCGTGGGAAGCTTTGTGTGGACCACACAAACAGTAGACGCTTCACTTTCACTTTAATTGTAAATTCGATGTCCGTATCTTACAAAGTTAACTCAACATGTTACACCATAGAAAGTTTCTCTTTTTAGAGAAGAACGCGATTGTTTTAAGTCAACAGTACCAGTGAGTCCGTAGAACATTAAAGCGACTGATGAAGGTTCTGGCAGGTCGGAGCGGGGTGTTGTTGACAGTCTTAAGGTTCGTCTCTACCGCTGCTAGTCCCAGCAGCAGCTCGCTGTCGGCTATCTTTCAGCTTTCTACCGGGCAGTTATAGTTAAGTTTCCAGTTTGCTCAGTTCTGTGGTCCACAGCACCAACTGTGGGCTTTGATGAGCCTACTGCGGGTGTCATAGTGATGATGTGATCTGTTCTCCTGTCCCAGGCACACCACAGCGGAAAAGTTCTACATAGAGCAAAGTGATAATGACTCCGTGGATGTCCTGGTCATTGATAGAGTATCTACTGAGATGTCACTCACTGGTAAGCAATCACCCTCCTGTTAAACATTATTATTATTTAATATAATATTTAAATGTATCTGCGACAGACTGGCGACCTGTCCAGGGTGTACCCCGCCTCTCGCCTGCTGTTATAGATTAACTGGTGGCTAAATTAACTGGTTGAAATCTATGCTCACCGCAGATGTTTCTAAATTGTAGGTGTTGATGCCTGTTTAAAAAATGCTACTTGTGTGACAAAACCGTTTGCAAAACTTTACTATAATTTCCATTTGAAGCAAATATGTTTAATGTTGCAGGTGAAAGATATGTTTCAAAGCAAGTTTCTACAGAGCAGCGTTGAGTTCGCTTCGAAAACACCACATTGGAGCAAAACCAGAACAATGAGCAACAAGACAACCCCATTCACATTCAGGTTCACCAGAATAAATTAATTCCAACTCATCAACAACCGCAATGTAAACATAAGTGAAAAGTTTCTGCTTTTTGTAACCAGCACTAATCAGAAAAACATTGGAAGTGACTCTCAAATCTCTGTAATGTGAGTTGTGGTGTTTAAATAGAGAGGAATATCAAGTAATGTCGATAAGTTATACTGCAATAAAATCTCATCTAAATGATATAAAGTTAACGGCCAATGTTGTAGTTGATGGTGATATCCAAATTGACGAGCCAAAATTATAATAATAAAAGTTCCTACATTACTGTCAGATGGCACCAACAGATTATGATCCATATCTACAGTATTTGTCTGTGTTCTCTACTGGGAACCAGTTTGCAGGCTGGTGATGAGGGGAAATAAACTTAAAAACAAAACGAGCCGCATTAAGATTTACTAGTGACAGTCAAACGGGGTCCTCACCGCAGACTTTTGTAAAAAAATTAAGTGACTGTGTTGTTTCCTGATCAAAACGCAACAAACGAAAATAAAGGGATTTGAAAATGTTCATGATCTCTTCTAAACAATAATAATTATTTGTATGTTAAGGAATATTCAATAATCTATTGAAATATCACCAAAACTTGAATTAGACGACAGCGTAAACTGAACTCGTACCAGCGGTCGCCGAGCTCCGAGAGCGATGTTTTATCCACTAAACTATGTCAGCCGACAGAAGTCCAATAATCCTACCTGTTATTGATTCTGATCTAACGGACGCCTCGCGCTTTAAGAAGCGAACCAAACCTGGATTAACTAGGGAGACTTTCAGAATCTCAGTTTGACTGAAAATTTTAACCCTTTTCTGATGTAAAAGTATAAAAGATAATTGTTTTTTCAGCGTTGTCTCTTATGGTTCAGTATTAGTCACTTGATGAAAAGAATAAAGATGTTTAGTTAAATTACAAGAAAAAATATCAACAATAAAGAAGAAATGGGGCTGCACAGTGGCGCAGTTGGTAGAGCTGTTGCCTTGCAGCAAGAAGGTCCTGGGTTCGATTCCCGGCCCGGGGTCTTTCTGCATGGAGTTTGCATGTTCTCCCTGTGCATGGTGGGTTCTCTCCGGGTTCTCCGGCTTCCTCCCACAGTCCAAAAACATGACTGTCAGATTAATTGGTTTCTCTAAATTCTCCCTAGGTGTGAGTGTGTGTGAATGGTTGTTTGTCTTGTATGTCTCTGTGTTGCCCTGCGACAGACTGGCGACCTGTCCAGGGTGACCTCCTCTGGCCTGGGACGCAGCTGGAGATAGGCACCAGCAACCCTCCCGACCCCATTAGGGAAGAAGGGTGTTCAGATAATGGATGGATGGATGGAAGAAGAAATGACACTGTTGCATAGATCTCTGGTAGCCATGTCTTCTGTAAATGAACTAGGAAATTAACTATAACGCTACAAAAACGGTGTTTTGAAAGATTTCGTTTAGTTTCTGTGGAAATCTAATTGAAATATCTACAATTTGAGGGAGATGTGAAAAACAACATAGCCTGTCGATCTTTTTTAACATTTTATTTTTAATCCCATGGCTCTTCAACATTTATGTCGGCTTTCAGGGATTAATCTTTGTTTGAGATTTGCTTGTGGCATCTGGAGAGCTATTTCAATCTTCCTGTTTCAACCTCTGAAGCAGCACATAAATCAGGACAAGTTCTCGTTATTTACATGTTTTGGTGATTTTGCAGATTAATGTAGAAAAAGAAAAGGCAACATACCATGTTAGACCAATAAAAGTGTTTCTAATTAATTATTCCCGAGATCTTAATGGTTGTCTTACGGAATCGGATAGTATTTTTGTGGGGTTTTTTAAGCTTATCACATGTTTATTTCCTGGTTCGGTAAGGGGTTCCTAAAAAGCCACGCCCACACAAACATCTGTGTCTTCCAGATGCCTTAGCCACCAGTTAATCTATAACACCGGAACAGCTGGAGATGGGGCACCAGCACCTCTCCCGACTCCACTAGGGACAAGGGTGTTAGAAAATAGATGGATTTAAATGTATTTCTAAAATTACAGTTGTGCTGGATGCATTCAAACACCAATGGTGAGAAAACGTGTTTTAAAAAGCAAGCAATCTCCTTCAGAGCCAGACTCCAGGACTGTCGGCCCTGATAGGAGTGGAAAGGACATGGAAGAGATGCACGTGGGAAAAAGTGTGATTGATTTTGTAAGGAACAAAGAAACGGAAAACAAAATAGCAGCCATAATTATGAATCTATACATGCTGTTCTTTTTACTTGTGTAAAAAGAATAGGGTAGCAGTGCAGCCAAAGATCTTTTCAATCATAACTGCTTCACCTGCATGGCACAAAAGGCATCAAAGTTAAAATGCAGTAAATGTGCTGGTTGTGAAAAGTTTTAGTCAGTCTTCTTACTAATTTAAGAAACAAATCCATTATTGGAAAAAATAACAGCATTTTATTTAAAATTTTACAATGTAAAATTTATATTTACATGTGAAGTACTTCATAATTTAATCAACTTGTAAATGAAGTAATACTAGATAACACGATAGTCGTGATTTTTATTAATTAATTAATTAATTTACAAGAGAACTAATGTTAGGAGTATCATAATTAGGTTCTTGCATATATCAAAAATATCACAATGAACTGCCTGGGATGAAACCCAGCTAGAGCTACAGCTACAGCTAGAACGTGAAGTCACTGCTCTAGCTGTAGGGATGCGAGCGCCAACTTGAGGGACCATAAACATAACCGGCAAAAGTCACAAGTATTTTGAATCTAAGTTACTTTAAATAATTTAGCAATGGTACAAACTTGCTGCGTTATTGGATGTAATGTCCAATCACACGACCAAAACGATAAAAAGATAGAAAACGGACTTTCACCGTTTTCCTGCCTGGAAACAAGGAGGCTAAGCTATCGGAGCCAACGAAAAGAAGACGAATGTCCTGTGTATCAGCGATGAGACGTCCTGATGTCACGTTCTCCAACATCCCAAGAAATCTACCAGTTTTCTCCAGACATGTCCAGTCTGGTGAGTGTTTAAATTCACTTTGTTGGTGTTGGTCATAATGTTTTGCTATGATTTTGTCCGGGTGTACTCATGTTCAGTTACGTTGAGTTCATCTAAGTGGGTCAACTTTGTTCAGGTCGGGTTTATATTTTTATGTAGCATAGTCCGAGTTTTGTCAGCAGACATGGAGGTTATTCCATTATTGTGAAGTAAACTATTTTACTAGTGTTATTAAATTTACAGCATTAATATCAATACGTGTCCTGATATCTCCTCTTCAAGGCAAACTGACGTATGAAATGGATCAGATCAATCCAGACTGAATCTGGGTCACTGCGAGGTCAACGCCACAACATGGGACCGACATGAGGATCAATTAAAGAGGCGATACAGCAAAACCATGATGGATCAACAAGTTACAGAGACTGTGTTTTCATGATTTACCCCAGAAGAGGTAAATCATGAAAACACAGTAGCGGAGGCTGTAGAAGAGGAGCAAGTTGGAGATGCTGAGGAGGAAACTCCAGGAGAAGAGCTCAGCAAGGCTGCACACTCTGAAGAGGAACAAGAACCATTTGTGTTGAAATAAATGTGTTCAGTTGGAAGTGGCTGTTTTCTCTCATTTAATCATTTAATGTGGTAAACATTCATGAAGCATTTGATTCAAGCTCTTCAAGTTGCATGTAAACAGGTGATGAAATGAACCACATTTCAAGTAAAAATTTGATATTTAAAATATTTCAGTTAATACCCAATTCAAAGTGTTATAGAGGATGAAGATGGATATGAGAAGATCAAGAAATACACGGATCCAAACATTAAAAAATCACAAGATAAAGAAAGAAATGAAAGTGCTCAGGTGGGCAGCATATGATAGCGATTTTAAACCAGCAATGTTTGATAAAGGGTTCAAACTATGGATAAGCAAGGGGGTCACAGGATGGTGTACCCTTCAGAAAGATGGGGAGCTGGAGAGTTTTCAAAAAATGAAGAAGTATAATTTAGATAAACATGAATTTTACAGGTACTTGCAATTGAGAGACTATTATAAGAAAGAAATCAGGAGGGATCCCTCTGTGGAAGTGAATGGGGTGATTAAAATTGTGATAAATTCATTCAGTGGAACAAATATTTAAATAATGTCAAAAACTGATGATGAACAAACATTCAACTAAGTATATAAAAGAAAAGTGGGAATCAGAGTTTAACACGACAATTTCAGATGAAGACTGGTTGGATATGTGGGAAACACATCAAACATCCACCAATTCACGGATATGGAGGAAGTTCTCATGGAAAAATCTAATACGATTTTTCATCACGCCTAAAGTCAAAAATAGATATAAGGACACAAACATGAGGTGTTAGTGGAACTGTGGATCAATGAACGCTGATCATTCTCACATATTCTGGAAATGTCCTAAAATTGTCCAATTTTGGAAAAATGTACATGAAACTGTGGAGAAGATTCTGGGATATGAGTAGTGTGGTACTATATCTTTGTAATTTTAACAATATCAAAGTATGGGTAAAAGACAGGTATCTGATTAAGATATTGTTAATAGCTAGCAAGAAAGCTACTATGAGGAAATGGGGAAAGGCGGATCCCCCTTGTCAAGAACAATGGACTGGAATAATAGAAGAAATCCACATTATGAAAAAACTGACACATCGTTTGAGACTTCAGTAAACATAAAGAGAAGTGGAAGAAATTGACAATATTCAAGACAAAACACAGCGACAAAAATAAAGAACTAGACAAACTAGACGGGACAAAGGTCAGATAGAGGAACAGTTCCCAAGTTAAAGTTTTATGTTATGTTGAATGTGGAGTGTTCATGCACATTGTATATGTAAACAAAAGTGAAAAATACTTATAAAAAGTTCAATGATAAAAGAAAAATATTTCAGGTAATAAACATACATGTAATGAAATATTAAATTAAAGTAAACAATTATAAAATCAGACATCTTGTCTGATGTAAACATTTAATGTAAACAATCAAACCAGATGAAAGAGCCCATTTTAAACTTTTAATGTGTAATTAAACATTTCAGAATAAACAATAAAGGTGATAAATAAATGTTATGAACTAGATCACACTTTAAAAAAATATTTGTTGTATTTAACACATTTCAGGTAAGAAGTGAGCATGTAATGAAATCGATCCTGTTCTAGAATTTTATGTCGTTGAACATTCCAGGTAACAAATGTGATGATCATCTGAGGTGATACATTTTATGAAAAAAAATGTAAAAATATTTTTTTAAATATAAAATTAGTTAAAAAATATAAAAGAGGAACATGTAATAAAGATGAGTGTGCTTCATCTATACTGTCTAGTAGAACAATTTCACACTGATTTTGAGTTAATGGGGCACATGATTTGGAAGCTATTGAAGAAAACATTGTTTAATATTCAAATTATTTAAAATGTTGAACATGACTTAAGATTTTAATAGAGGATAGTGCAAATAGCATGAATTACCACTTTTTGTATCGGTGAGTCACAAGGCAAAGCATTTATTAACAGGAGTGTTTGGTTGGAGATTGACGGCCCCTGTGTGAACCTCCAAGCGCTTGAGGAGGGAGCACTATAGTACAGCTGGCTGGAATTAGCATTCATAAATCAAATGGACCTTGTTAATGTCAAGGGTCAATTTGAACAGCACTGCAATAAAAGAGAAGAATATGAATTCATCATAACTGATATTCTCACTACAATATTCAACAATATTGAAATCCTATGATTTCTTTGTAATGATCAACCCTACTAGGAATATTTATAGATATTTTAGGGGTGCAGTGATTGCAGCTTTCTGGCCACTCTCTGATTACCAATCTTTAAAAAGCCTGACCTGCTGACTCTGATTTTAGCTGATAATATTTTTTTGTCTGAAATTTTGCTAAATGGCATGTGCCAGAGGTTTGGATTGAAAAAGCTCTAGAAAAACTTCAGCTCTGGAAAAACTGAAGCAGAGTTTAAGATTGCTCATCAGTCCCCCAAAACACGATAAAAACACAGAAAATTTGATGTTATGCTGTTACCACTTAGCAACAATTCAGAGGTGGAAGTGAGAGCACTGCACAACCCAAATAATGATCCGGCTGGAATACAGTGCACTAAATAATAAAACATAAGGAAACTTTGAGGCAGATAATTTTTTCTCAGGAATTTTAATAATCGAGGTACTCGAATCATTGGAGGAATCATTGAGGCCCTAGTCCCAGTGTGAGACAACCAGGTGCCCTGTGGTGAAGCACAGTTAATTTGATTGTGCCCAACATGTCAAAGTGTTGTTTTGGAAGACACTGAGCCATAAGGTGATGTGTGTCCAGATGAGTGTGAGTATCACATGGCCACTGTTGGATTAGCAGTAAGATGACAGATCTATGACAGGGCTGTCCATTATTAATTTATAGCTCTCGTAAATATTGAGCTTTAAAGTTTTCCTACTTTTCCTGCTTAATTCATAGTGATATAGAAATTCTTTACTTTAGAACACATGGCCACTAACCATTGTCTCATTTCTGGACCTCAGTGAGAAGCGATGTTCCTATGTCAGCTGAAACCAGGCCAATATGTGGAGTCATGGGAACTATTCGATTGCCAGCAGGTATGTTCAGCATGGTCAGATTATATTTCTGGACTATGTCACTCTGTCTGAACTCTCATTGGTGTGCTTTCATCTCCTTCATGATCTGGTTTCTTCATAAATCTAGGCATGTACCTCATAGTGATCACAAAGACGATGAAGGTGGGAGACTTACTGGGCCATGCTGTGTGGAAAGCTCTGAACTTTGACATCATTTCTTACAAAAAGACAGTACTACACTTGAATGAGGACCAGGTTGGTTCTTTGATCACCACTTACACTCCTCACCACTTGCTATCTCACGGTAGCAGAAGGACAACAAGCAGTAGCAGCATCCCAAACCGCACATTATGTTCAAACGGCTACATAGAGATCAAAAACAGACAGTTCTGTGTGACAAACTGACTTTCTTCAGAAGGATATGAAGTCCTGTTTTAGTGACATTTATACATGTGGAAAGGTATCTTCACATTTTCATTAATAGTCATATAGCCTTTTGCGGTTTTTGAAACCGTGAATGAAATAAATGAATAAAGAGGATTATCAAATGTTCAAACAACCAGCAGGTCTGAGTTAGAGGTGCACTAGATGTTTTTGGGTTTGATGCTTATTTTTGTCATTAGAGAACTGAGACTTGACTTGGAAAAACAGCTTTTGAAAATCTGTGGTGGGATCTCAAGAGAGGTCTAAATAAATACAAGTCAGGCTTGGGAACGTTGTAAGGCTTCTGTTTTTGCTCTTATTCACAATAGTTCCTCTAGATGGCAGTAAACTAGAGTGAGTAATACATTTTCATTTAATGAATTACTTACTCCACAAATAGCTGCTCAGCAGTCTGTAGAGTAAAATTTGGTCGACATTTTTATTGTACTTTCAAATTTCAGCTTCACATCTTAAATATGGAATTAAGTAGGCTATTTTAAGATGTGTTTTAAGATTTAAATAAAAGTATCAGTTAAACTTTAGCTGGTGTAGAAAATCAAGCAGGTACAGGACTGGGTTGGCATTGCGTCTTTCCTTAGGATTATATCAACCTTTTAAGTAACGGTGGACACTAAGTGAATAACAATACACATTATGATATACATGTGATCAGTATCAATATATAAAATATCTGGTAACACTTTATTTGAAGGAGTGTGCATAAGACTGACATGACACATGTCGTAACATAACACCGTGTCATGAACACGGAGGAGTCTTCATGAATGTTTGACTGGTGTCATGAAGTCATTTGGTTTAAAAAATGGCACTGCAAGGTTGACACTTTTAGTGGACTTTTAATGTAACTTTGCATTAAAAATATTATTTACCAAATGACATTTTATGACAAGAGACAAACATATGTGAAGACTCCTTCATGCTCACTACAGGTGTTATGTCTTGTTTATGACAGTGTCACGTCAGCCTTTTGCACACTTCTTCAAATAAAGTGTTACAAACATCTGATAGAATATGCAATATATAGAATATTCACTGAACTCCAATCTAGAACCGCACATTCTGGGGGATATGGGCAGAGGAATGGCTGTAGCTACTCAGTCTCTCACTATGTTAGTTTTTCATATGCTAATCAGCTATTCCCAGTTGTAGAAACAACACATTGTTGCCATGGTTATACATCATAACAACTGAGAGTAAGAAAGCGCTGCACAGCATCCAAAATTAGAGAGAAAATTGTCCAAACATGCAACAAAAGTCTAGAAAGGAACAAACCAGAGCTAACATAACAGAGCTGCCACCATAAGCAGCACAACTCTAGAAAGTTCTAAATGTTTGGTGATCAGAACAATGAAGTAGAACCTTTATATCCATGAATCTTCTATTGCAGATGCAAGACAACAAAACCTTTGTATCCATGATCAGCAGTGTGCTTCATATGGATGGCCTCTACTTTGCATCAGACTATGACCTGACCCACAGCCTGCAACGTCTGGCAAACACAAGCCCAGATTTTCAAGACATGAGTCTTCTGGAGAGGGTAAGACCAGACACCAAACAGCCTTTATAACACTTCTTTCAAACACGATTGTTGCTACCAAGCATGAGCATTTCAAACAAAAATATTTCAGAATGACTTGTAACTAATAGATTCTTTTTCAGATAAATCCCCGCACTATCTGCCCACATTCAGATGCTATGCTCTCATTGCACATGACTTCTTACTATTCAGTTAGCATGTTGGTTGCGCTAAAATAATCCTAGTGGGTATGTTTTCTAAAACTTTCAGTACAAACTTCACATCCAACACAATCTGAAGAGATAATCTTAGCAACTGTTGAGGAAAACTCCCATTGCATTTTTTCCTTCCATCAGCTGTTCATGCTAGAATTTAGTCCGTGCGATTCCTGTATCCCCATTTACATGTTAACTCTGTTTGTTCCAGGCAGATCAGCGCTTTGTTTGGAATGGCCACTTGCTACGGGAGTTTATGACACAGCCAGAGGTAAGATACATAAGTGACCTGTTTAATAGCTTTCTGCCAGCACCAGAAATAAGCTTCAGCACGTCTGCTGAAACATATGAAATTTTCATATTGCACATGTGCAATATGAAAATTTGCTCACTCCTAAATATTTCACAGTCAACTGTCAGCTGTGTTATATGAAACTGGAAGTGTTTGGTAACAGCAACTCAGCCATGTAGTGGTGGGTCACGTAAACTGACGAATCAGGGTCAACGGATGATGAGGCACAGAGTGCAAAGTGGTCGGCATCTTTCTACAGAGTCAGTCACTCCAGAGCTCCAAACTTCATGTGGCCTTCAGATTAGCTCAAGAATAGTGAGCAGAGAGCTTCCGGGAATGGGTTTCCATGGTAACCAGCTGCTTCCAAGCCATACATCACCTTGCAATGCAAAGTGTCAGATCCTGTGCTGTAAAGTACGCTGCCACTATAGAGCAGTGGAGGCGTGTTCTCTGGAGTGACAAATTATGCTTCTCCATCTGGCAATCTGATGGATGAGTCTGGGTTTGGCGGTTGCCAGGAGAACGGTACTTATCTGACTGCACTGTACCAAGGGTAAAGTTTGGTGGAGGGAGGATTATGATTTGGGGTTGATTATGGTGTGGGTTGGTCCCATAGTTCCAGTGAAAGAAACTCTGAATGCTTCAGCATACCACAACATTTTGGACAACTCCATGCTCCCAACTTTGTGAGAACAGTTTAGAACTGGCTCCTTCCTCTTCCAACATGACTGTGTTCCATAGCACAAAGCAAGGGTCCATAAAGACATGGATGGCAGCGTCTGGTGTGGATGAACTTGATGACCTGCACAGAGTCCTGACCTTAACTTGATAGAACACCTTTGGAGATTGGACACTGAGAACCAGATCTCCTCATCCAACATCAGTATGTGACCTCACAACTGTGCTTCTGGAAGAATGGTCAAAAATCCCCATACACATTCCTAAACACTTTGTACAGCCTTCCCAGAAGAGTTGAAGCTGTTCTAGCTGCAGAGGGTGGACAAACGCCATATTGAACCCTATGGATAAGGAATGGGATGTTACTTATGCTCATATGTGAGCTCATATGTTTGCTGACGTAGTGAAGATCTGTGGATAAGATCGACTTCACATGTGTTGCCAATTACTGATAATCAATGCACCCCTACTTAACAAATGTAAGCATGGTTGCTGTGTGTCTTGTCTGCTGGGTTGGGCTGCTGAACCAGCTAAAGTTTGTTGAGGGAGTGTGTGTTTGAATTGTTCACATGGTAATGTTTCCTCACCTGTTTTACAGTTGCACAGGTTCGTGTATCCTGTTGTCCATGGTTGTATCCTTTTCTGTGGCTGTCTGCCTTGGTTTATTTTTTCCAATGAAATTGTTAAGGTTAGAAAGTGAAATGATGAAATCATAAACGTCAATAAAAACATGTTCCTCTACTACACTGATTCAGAGAGGGAGTCTCAAGTCCTTCAGCCTTTTTTCAGTGTATAAATTGATCACAAAATGATGAAATCGTAATCTTTGACTGGATTATTACTAATCAGTCACAAGTCAACATTGATATAATCACTGGAGCAGAATGTTGACGCAGATGGGGAACAAATAAACTGATGTCTGATTTAACTTTTACTGTTTGTTTGAGCCACACATTTAAGGTGTACTTTATCATTAACACTTTTGATCTTTCAAAGCAACAATTTACATAACAGAAATATTTTAAGCATTTAAATGATTTCAATCGAAGTCGAAAATAACAGACATGTTGGCATACTAAAAGTAATTTAAAATGTTTATTCGGAATATTCTGGTTTCATTTGAAAATTAACCTTAGAAGTGAGAATCATTAATTGGTGCCTGACTGTTGATCAGAATACAAACAACCTTTAATCTCCGTGGGGAAATTCAGGACTACCAGCAGCAAAGCCACAGGCAAGTTGAAGCATTTGTGAATGTTTCGTCATGCTGACACTCTAAAGTGCTTATCAAAAAGTTAAATACAAACAGCAATTCATTAACTGCAATCTATCTTATTTTATAATGAACCCAACAAAAACCAAATCTCCACTTGAATCTGGTCTGAGGGATGTTTCTGTATTGTTTCTGGTTGCTTTTATGTGTCACATTGACTCTTTCTGTTTCCATGTACAAGTATTGTTGGTTTCTTAACTTGTCTCCTTCCCAGTCATTACCATTAACTCGTGCTCCATCAATGGGAAAGTGTTTGAGTGGATTATCATCTCCAGAAGAAGCTGTTTCAGAGCTGGCGTCCGCTACTATGTCCGAGGTAACTGCTGCAAGCTGTCTTTAACTTGGCTAACGTCTCCTGTTGCTCTGTGACCCCTGCAGGCTCTCTGGAGACAAATATATGATGCTGTTTTGTCATTTGTCCCCAATGTGATGAACAAAACTGGGATTGGTACTCAGAAATATGGGGTTGCAGTTTTTATTCAACCGTTTACTGTGTAAAGCTTTGACACTTTTAAAGTTGTTTGTTTTTGTTTTTTTATAAATGGCATTTTGTGCTATTATCTGCAGATTGATGAGTATGTCCAAAATATGTTATGGTACGATGTACACATTAGTGAATGACTAGGTTTTTGTAGTAAATGACAAATTTATATTTTCATGAATGCCATTGTTATAATTTAGGCAAAATAAACTTTCTTCTAGTTTTTAAATATGTTTCTGTTTTTCTAGCATGTAACGCTAATTACGTCATTTGCATGCTTCTTACCACAGCATACCAGCTTTTTGCAGACATTATTATCAAGATAAATGTCTTTTGGTTGTTGTTAATTTAACACAGGCATTGATTCAGAAGGCCATGCTGCTAACTTTGTGGAAACTGAGCAAATTGTGCAATACAACAATTACAAGGCTTCATTTGTGCAGGTGAGTCAAACAGCTGAGATTCCAAGTCATCCAGCAGTGGGAAAGTCAACCAGTCAATAATGGCTTTCAGTGTTGTTTCTTTTTTGTCAGGGCTTTGTAAAGGGACAGTGTTAATATTTGGATCTTCACAGTGCTGATTTTTTCTGGGTTTTATTGAGGTAGTAAGTCTGTTAGTGACAGAGCAAAATAAAATTGATTGGCTGCTAGTGTTTGCCCTTATTTTCTGTTTCTTGATCATAGGTTTTTCCTTTACTGTTCAGTCTGCATTTTCCATTTTCCATATTCATTGAGACATACAAACCTTTGAAGTGCATCTTTGCTGTCACATTTAAAAATGGTTTGCAAAACCAGTGCAAGCTTTTTAAACTTTAAACCATGTTCATTTGTTCTGATGGAAGAGCGAATGTGTGTAAGCATAATAATTTTGTCCTTATGCAACATGTTTCATTTTTCCTAGACCAGAGGCTCCATTCCTTTCTATTGGTCTCAAAGGCCCAATCTGAAGTACAAGCCAAAACCACAGATCAGCAAAGTGGTTAACCATGTCAGTTTTCACTCTTATTTTACATAAATCATGACATGACATTGTACATTTTTTACTTTTAATGTCTTATTCACTTTTCCTCTTTGATTTTTGTTGCAGTTAGATGGATTCCAGAGGCACTTTGATTCCCAGGTTGTTCTGTATGGAAAACAAGTCATTTTGAACTTGGTGAGCAAACATGTTTTTATTCTAAGTTATAATTCTGTCCTATAAATTGTAAAATTTACAGTCAGCTAGATAGTGATTTCACTGGGGTAAATAAATTTCCATCTAAATTCCTTCCTTTGTTCATTCACCAACCAAACATCCTCCAGTGAGTTGGGGGTCTGCCCTTGGGTCTCCTCCCACATGGCTGTGCTTGGAAACTCTCCCAGGAACCGTCCGGATCCTATTCTCAAATCACCTTACCAAGTTCTTTTAGTTGTAGAGGAGCAGTGAGTCCACTCTGATATTCACCAAGCTGGAAGATCAGAGCTTGATCTTCCAGCTTGGTGAAGTTTGAAGACCAAGCTTTCACCAAGCTTGCCCTGGGGTCTCCTCTCACATGGCTGTGCTTGGAAACTGGGCTCCTTCACCAGGAGTCCTAGGATAGGACTAGCTAGGAGCCCTATTCTAGGACTCCTAGCACCTGAACTAGCCAATACTCCTCCCAGTTTCTATCATAGTTTGTTTTCCAAATGGACTCAGCCCAAGGAACAAAGGCTTGATGAACCCAAGGTACTATGCAGTGAAACCCCACCTCACCACATTCCCCCCAAACTTCCTTGAAGTTTTATACTGTCCAACTCCTATCATAATGTTCGAATCGGTCTTGTCTGACCCCTCCTTTAAGCTAATCTGGGATGGGAGACTCCACCTGGGATACTCAAACTTCTCCACCATGTTAGGGGTGATTCTACTGAGACAAGGCACACATTGACTGAATTATGAATGGGCTGATTTTATCACAAATTTGACTATTCTTCCACAGATCAACCAAAAAGGTTCTGAAAAGCCTTTGGAGCTAGCATTTGACAAGATGGTAACCAGCTCGGGTAATGGTATGATCAAGTAAGATCACTTCCAAGTTTACCCCTTAGTCTTCACATGATTCAGCTCTGCCTGTACATTCATAATGCATTGGTCTTTGTGTTTCTTAAAGGATTATGTTGGAGTTTTTGGCTAACAGATTGTTTCTCTGCAGGTACATAGCATTTGACTTTCACAAGGAATGTAGTCGGATGAGGTGGCATCGGCTTCAGATTTTACTGGACAGTGTTTCTGAAATACAGGATGAATTTGGGTCAGTGTTTTTTTGGCTTTAGGCTTATCCATTAAGTAGATAAGGGGTTGTCGTTACTCAAACATCAAACCACTACATATGGTTTCAGATATTTTCTTGTGGATGCTGAAGGGACGGTACTGATGAACCAAGAGGGTACATTTCGGAGCAACTGCATGGACTGTCTGGACCGTACCAATGTCATCCAGAGTCTGCTAGCCCGATGCGCCCTTCAGTCACAGCTGCAGGTATCTCCTCACATGCACTATGTCAACACAGAAATTTAAGGAAATAAATGTTTTACAGTCAAAATAGCAAAAACTTTTTAGAACTTGTAGTCTTAAAAAAAAAGTTGTTTTAACCACTTCTGGTGTGCAGTGCTGCAAGCATTCTTATTCTCTAGGGAGAAAGACTTTGTGTCAGATATCAGGAAATAGTTTTGTTCTTATTCTGTTGCAGAAAATTGTGATGACCATTTATCTCTGTTTTTCAAACACTTCTCTTTCTTTGCCAGTAAACATTGTTTCAGCCATTTCCTTGAGATTCACTATGTTAGCCACTAAAGATATAAATAGCAGGTGAAGCATCCATTGCAGTGACATAATATAGTACATTGTTTACAATTTGGACTTGTTCTTGGGGTTATTTTTAGGGGTGCGTAGATCCATCCCAATTTCTTTTATTTTGGGTGATCATTGATTGGTCAATACTTGCATGTGAAACCGATTTTATCCATTGATCTTTTCTACTACCTCAAGAGTCTGACAGAGGGCTGCATTTGACAATGGGCAGCCTTCAGTTACCAACGTTTCAACTTTTTTTCCATCTTTGGTACAGAAACAAATTGTTGTAGGCCAAAATCAGTCAAGCTTTTTAAATACGGGTGATCAGCCCGAAAACTACAATCGTTGATTGTGGCATGGAAAAAAATGTTGATATTTTTGTCTGGCTTGTTGGTTTTTGCAGCTCTTTCTGTATGCTCTCTGGGGGTAAAATTTTAGTTTGACTCATTCAAACAAACATGCTTGTGATATCATTGAAGTGAAAATAATTCTGCCAGTCACAGACATAAAGCAATATTCAACTTTAAATGTCCTGAATAGAATAAATGTAAACAAAACTAGGTGATGACCAATGTTACGTCCACTGGGCTCGTTTGGTGGTAATATTAAAGGAGACCGCACTAGGATTTTCTGATTAAATGAAAGTTGAATTTATTAAATTATACTAAAGAAATAAAACCTGATAAAGGAATACCTGAAATGAGAAATCAAATTAAATGAATGTAAAACCTGTAGCTAACTAGAAATAAACAAATGCAAAACAAACCTAACAAAACCCAACCATAAGATACAAACCAAACCAAATGGAGTTCTGAGGAGGGGGAGGGAAAAGGCCTCCTGTCTGCTGCATATAGTGATGGGTCTGGCAACACCGCTGCGTCGGCGCACGTGTCAAGCCCAGAGACCAAATCCCGTGTCGGT
This sequence comes from Gambusia affinis, assembly GCF_019740435.1. Lineage (NCBI taxonomy): Eukaryota > Metazoa > Chordata > Actinopteri > Cyprinodontiformes > Poeciliidae > Gambusia > Gambusia affinis. Next base: position 389,404 of record NC_057872.1, on the reverse strand, counting down.
GCGCTTATTGCTTTCAGCAAGTCACGTGACCGATACAGGAACTGTTTTGAAATGATGCTGACGCGCCAAACTGTGTTTATGAGGAAGCGAATCTGTCAACCAGATGCATTTACCAAAATAATTCTTGATCTTTTATGGTACAGCGTCAACTATGGAGCCTCAAGACAAACGAAATATTTTGTAGTTTGGGGCCATTTTGATTTTACATCAGAAAATAAGACATCGGTTATCACTTTGTTGTTGTTTCATTCAGTTCTTTTCAGTTTCTACTCGATCTATCTGAATCCAAATTCAGCTGAAATGGACCTTCATATCATGTTCTGCAGGTTAAGTGCTGCATATGTTTCTCCTTTTAAATCATAGATTTCATAATTTTATTCTTAAATTACCCTCCATAAATAAAAATCCTTAGACAGAAAAAAAGAAAATAAAGACAACCCCGCTATAAATAAATAAATAATAAAACATATTCCCAGCAAAACACATCCATAAAGATCTGTGTACAAACTAAATATAAAATAAAAAATATAATTTATGTGAACAATATACAGCGTCACTAAAATCAGTTTTCTTTAAATGAATCCACCTCCTCAATGCTGAGGCATTATAGGGCATCAGAATGAAGTCCCAGATACACCCAGGATAAAGTCAGGTATACAGCCATTCTACAAATCACTCAGTTGCTTTTTATAAATTATTTCATAAAAATTTATTGTTTACATAATTTTTTTCTACAGCAGGAGAAGTTGTGTCAAAAAATGGAACAGGCTAAAGTTCAAAATGTTGGAAAAACTTATTTTTTGAATGAAAATTTGTAAAAAAAAACAACAACAAAAAAACAGTCCACAAGCATCCTCCTTCCAAACACTTTCACTTTCATCACTTGGTACATGTTCACATTATTCATTGACTGTATCGGAGAATGTCAAATATATTTTGAATTTCACTGAAAATATGACTTAATACAATATATAATATACAATAAAATACAATGACTTAAATCTTATTGTTTAGACTAGGTCATCAAATCAGTCTAACTACGTTGCCTGTAGGGATTTTTAATGTCCAGCAGGTGTCAGTATTCAAACACAGAATCAACATAGTATCAATACAGTTTTGCTATGGGTCCAAACGATACATGACGTCTCATTTACCCATCACTAGCTGCATGCATGGCAGTTTTAAAGCAGCAGAGTACCAATCAGGGCAAAACATCACACCTGCTGAAGGCCTGCCTCCAGAACCCTGCAAGTAAAAAGGGCAGAGATCCACTTCAGTTGTAACACCTGCCTAAAGGAGTGTGATAGAGTAAATAATCAGCATAAGTCAAACAATGAGTCATCATTTTTGGCCTAAGAACTACAGACACTGAATAAAGGAATAGTTAGTTTCACAGAAAGTTGAATCCTGGAAACACAAGAAATGTTTGAACCATATATTCAAACTTTTAGATCAGGGGTTTCCATAGTGGGTCCTGGAGGACCGGCATCCTGCATGTTTTAGTTCTCTCCCTGGTGGTACCAACAACCTTTTCAGCATATCAGTGTTCTTCTTAGGCCTTGTAACGAGCCATCATTGGTCCAGGGGCGTTAAATGAGGGAGAAAAGTAAAACATGCAGGATGCCAGGCCTCCACGACCCACTTTTTGCACCCCTGTTTTAGTGTGTGTTCTTGGTTCTGACAGCTGTTGATATTTGTGGGTGTGTCTTTGCAGAAAATGGGACTTCTCCACCTGGGACAGAAGATCGAAGACCAGACTGATTTTGAGAAGATTTATAAGAATGGTGAGCATATTTTCACTATACCCTCAGTTCCATTCGAGCATTATTATAACAACATCATCTCTACCAACATCATGTGAAGACTAATAGTGACAGTTAAGCCTTTTGTGTTCCTGGTACAGTTCCAAACATCCAAGGAATGTAGTTTACAGGATATCTGAGGGGCCCTCGGTGTCTGGCACCACACTGTTCCACAGCACCAACTCTTCCAGTTGAACAAACTGGCAGCTTTCAAGCAGCTCTGCACAATCATAGAAAACCCTGACATTACAATGCAAATGCTCAATATAGCAATATCGATTCTCATTACAGGTTTGAATGTATGGCTTTCAAACCCCTGGTAGGGAATTAGTATTTCCTACCAGGTACTATATCTAAGTATTCAAATGAGATAGCAAATCTTCACATATTAATATTATGATGACATATTGTTCAGTTCTGCTTTCAGTGATCACTGTTCTTCTGGTTGGTGACTGGGACCAGGTGACCTCAACGTCTTCACTTCCCTCTGTAGTCTTGTCTAGACTTTAAATTTGACATCTAATAAAACTTCAGAGTTAAAATGGAGGCCTTAATAACATTAGTGTTTATCACTTTATGTTCCTCTCTTAATTTATATGATTTCTTTGCAGCGTGGGCAGACAATGCTGATGCATGTGCCAAGCAGTATGCTGGAACTGGTGCCTTAAAAACAGACTTCACCAGGTCAGTGTTTTCACCATCTAACATCCAGCTGATCTGTCTTCATTCTTCTCTGTAGACGTCTCTGGTAAAAACCAGGTCAGTTTTAATGACTAAGCTAACTACACCACCTTCATGTGAACTTTTGACCAAGGGTCAGTTTGCCTCTGCCTATTCATATTCACATTCAATTCAGTTAATTTAGCGCCATTTCACAAGTATCACTTCACAGCACTCTTCAAAAAATAACTTTAATTTAGTCACAGATACATTCCAGTTTATCCTAGTTATCAAGCAGTGCAGTATGCTCAGTTAATTATTCAAAGTACCGTATTTTAAAAGAAGTCTAGTCAATAACTTTTAGCATTCTGTCTGCTGTCTAGCAACGGTGGACATGTATATATGTATGTCAGTATGTCGCCACCTTTATGACCCAAAGAATATCTGCAAATAGCTTCATAGGATTTATTTGATGTTGAAAATGTTTCAGTGATGTCTTGTTGTTGCTGTAGGGTGTTCTGTGTGTTTCAGGACGGGGAAGAGGACTGTGTGGGGTGCTGTGATGGATGGCTGGAACTCTGCAATCAGATATTACAAGAACAACTTTTCAGATGGCTTCAGGCAGGTGAGTTTAGTCAGTCCTCTGCTTGATGGTAATATTAGGACTTGTTTGTTAAACCCTCATCAAACTGGAGACACTGCTGGGTTGCAGATGTGTGAATTGTACAATTGTCTAAATTATTGGAATTTAACATGATTAGGACTTTGATGATGAAACAACCTATTGCTATCCACCTGTCTGTTTTTCTGCTGGTGTGATTCACAGTTTGCATATTTGGGTTTGATGCTGGGTACTTGCTGAGCCATAACCTGACCAAAGTATTAAAACACATGAAACCAGGATAGGTAAAATAAGCTTTGTAAAGCAGACATTTGAAGCACCATTGTGGGCCAAATGTGAGATAAACACTGGAAAATATATCCACTGTTTTTGAGAATTCCTTGTATATCCAATCTCTGGAAGTGAGTAAAGAGATGTCCTCTCCAGATAAAGGCATAAAGGTCAAGAAACTTTAGCTTATTAATGAACTATTATTATTAAGTCAGAAATATATTTTTCAAAACTGAAAATTCTTGACAGCCTTTTGCAGTAATTCAATGGTACAGAAAAATGTTTGGAATTATCCCAACGGAGAGGTGAACTTGAGCCTTAATGACTTGTGGCGGCTCCTGCTGGACTCGGCCCAGTCCAGCTTCCATTCATCTGGAAATAATAATACCCTTTCAGCTATGTTGAAGAGGCATTCAAATATTTATTTTATTACAATAAAATAAATAATCATAAAATAAATCATAAATAATTATGCTTTATTTTCTGATTATTTTTCTTCCTTGCTTTATTTTTCCCTTTAGTTCATTACATTTCTGCTTGTACCATGGTTACACTGGCTTTTAGTATTTTCTCTAATTTGAAAATATATAAAAAGTTTAGATAAAATAGAATAAAACCTAGTGTGACTCTAAGGGAAGAATTGCTTTCCTGGCTGCAGTTTGTCACGTAAAGTCAGGCTGACTTTGACATCCTAAATCATCTCAGGGTGGAAGCCAGCTCTGTTTGTGTTTTAAACCAGGACTCCATTGACTTGTTCCTGGGGAACTATGCTGTGGACGAAGCAGACTGGATCACTCCACTGCAAGACCCCAAAGACTGGAAGTTTTTAACTGTAAGAAAATGTTAAGAATACAAAAAAAGAGTTGTGTTGTTGTACTAATTGGGATTCTTGTCTGTTTCTCTTTTCCAGCTGCCTATCGTCATGGTTGTAGCTTTCTCTATGTGCATCATCTGTCTGCTAATGGCTGGTAAGAAACATTTGGGTGAACTAACACTAGCAGTAATTGATTTGGAATGGCATGGAGAAGTTCTGCCAGCAGCCAGACTACCTGTGGAACTGGAGGGCAGAGGGTTTACTCAAGCACTTTGAACTGCCTTGCTGCTGAAAATGAGCTATATAAATGAAAGCACAGTAGGTTATAGGGAGGGTCCATGATGTGATCAAGTATTTGAAAGATGAAGGTCATCAAAACCAAATCATATGAGTTTAAATGGCTTATTGAAGGTGTAACCCATATAAATGTGTAGAGCCTTCAGTAAAAGTGTACAGTAGGTAGAGAACTTATTGACTTGTTGTGTGTTTCAGGTGACACGTGGACTGAGACTTTGGCCTACGTTTTGTTCTGGGGAACAGCCAGTGCTCTGACAGGTGGCCTGATCCTGTTTAATGGACGGGACTTTGTGGACGCTCCCAAGCTGGTTCAGAAGGAGAAGTTGGACTGAATGTGTGTGTGTGGAAAGCAGCTGGGCCCCGGCGACCTTAACATGTCATCACTTAACCCCCACCATCGCCATCTGCAGGCCTGGAGCCTGTACTAAACATGATCAGACCAGACGAGGATGATGGCTACCACAACCAGCCCAGTGTGAAACAACTGGGACTGGGACTGGGAGATTCTACAGGGGTTCTGCTGCTGTCCACACGTAACCCGGTGTAGTGGACAGGACTGTTTGTCCACTGGTGTCCTAGTAGAATCAGCAGTTAAAGGAGAATACTGAGCACTCACGCAGTCTCTTTTTTTTCTTTTATCTTTTTTGAGTGCATTAATATCTGATAACTGAGAAAACCACATTGTTGTAAGTGAATGACTCTTCAGAATGTACATGTTTTATATTTGCATTTGTCAAAGCATAGATTAGATATTGCTTTTCAGCAGCTTTGTCAGTTTTTTTCCCTGGCCTGTTTCAAAGTGAGTATTATATACAGCACCAAATTATGGATGACCAGATGCCTGTCAGTAAAGCAACCATTTGCCAATAAGGAGGTTGTTGGTTCCATTTCTGAGTTCTTGGCCACATGTCTATCGAGCAAGATGAACAACCTGAAGTTGTGAATGGGGATGGGTCATTATGACTAAACAGTATCATATAGAGTGGGGAGAACAAGTATTTAATATACTGTTGATTTTGCAAGTTTTCCCACTTCTGGATGCAAAGCATCTAGAAATTTCCAAGTTTTATCATAGATTCTCTCCAACTTTGACAGAATCTAAAACAAAACTCCACTGTATGATTTTGAAGTCATTTGCATTCTATTGCTTTGTTTACATGCAGTGTTGCCTCCCTGCCATTAAATCCAAAACCTGTTGGAGAAAATAAAAAAACACACCACTGTCTAACAAAGTAGAATCAACCATACACAGGAGATAAGGTATCTTATCCCCTAATGCACATTCTCTGAACCCTTCTTGTGCTTAATTATGAGATTAAACCTCTGTACCATCAATGACCAGCGCATCAGTTTTGGTTATACATCCGAAACGACGTAAACACTGACATCACTACTGACATCACTTCTGACATCACTACTGACATCATGTAAATGGATTTACAACACCTTTTGTAAAGGTGTTGTAAAGCCAATATCATTGCAAGAGTTTCTTTTTCAGTGGTGGAATAGTTCATCTGGTGAGTTTTGAACTTAGCAGAAAAGTAACTCAGAAGGCCTCACCATCTTGGATACTGAAAAAAGTGGTCAGGGTTCACAAAGACAGACAGAGATGCTCTCAAGATTAAAGGAACTCCAATCTTCCTTAAGCAGATCCAACTTGGTAATGAGTGCAGCGGGACAAAAAACTATCAATACAGTCTTATGCTAGTTTAATTAATTCTTGGAGGTTTGACAGAATTAAAGTGATCTAGGATTAGTTGAATATGTTGGCATAAATATGTAGCAATTTTCCTACAAACTAAAATATTGATGTTTGTGATACACCAAAATTCATATTTACTTCTAAAATGTACAAATGTCTTGTTTTTCACCCATGGAGGTCGCCATTTTTTCACCGATAGGCTGATGACGTCATAAAGTCTACTCTATACTGGAATCTACAAAGTACACACAGGAAGGCAGGCTAACTTTTTCTGAGTAGTTTATTATATTGCGTTTGATCAATTTTACATATTGCCACACCGTGTCACTGTTGACTCTAATTTCATAAAAAGTGAAAAGGAAGAAAAAAAAAGTTAGGTGAATCCGAATAACATTATACGAGTCCTCTAGGTTAATTATCCCCAAGCCCCGGGCCGCGGACTGGTACTGGTCCGTGAACCAATTGGTACCAGGCCGCACAATAAATAATTAAATATTCCCGTTTTACATATTATGTCTGGAGGAGTTTCTATTTTGAATATTAATAATCTCTGAAAGCCAACATAAATGTTGAACAGCCATGGGATTTACAAAGAAAATGTTTAAAAAGATTGACTGACTGTTCTTTTTCATATCACCCTCACATTGTATATTTCAATTAAATGTCCACAAAAATAGCAAAAAAAAAATATTTTAAACTCTATTTTTGTAACATTATAGTTTATTTCCTAGCCTACTTACAGAAGACATGGCTACCACAGATGTGTCATTTCTTCCTTATTGTTGATACACATATTTTTTCTCCTAATAAACGTCCTTATTCTTTTCATCAAGTGACCCTAATACTGAACCATAAGAGACAACGCTGAATAAACAATTTTCTTATATAGATTTACATCAGTAATGGGTAAAAATCTTCACTTAAACGGAGTTTCTGAAAGTGTCACCAGTTAATCTGGGTCTGCTTCTGAAAGCATGAGGTGTCGGTTAGATGAGAGAGAGACTCTATAGACACCCTTTAGTCAAATTTTAATCGGGAGTGATTAATGACCCTAATCATTTTAATTTCCGGTGTATTACCGCCCCTCCCCCACTTCCGGTGTATTACCGCCCCTCCCCCATTCACCCCTCCCCCCTTCCGGTGTCAAGTTACCGCCCCTCCCCCAATCACCCCATCTGTTATGACATCAGAGTTTTAAGAATAATACAATTAAAGAATGAAAAACATTATGAGTTTTAAGATTAATACAATAAGTTTTAAATAATCTATATTAATATACAATATAATATATTTAAATAGATTTGGGATGTTGTATTTACCTCGGGTTTCAAACAGAATATCTTCCTGAGATGCGGTCCTGTTTTGAGGTGGGACAGAAATCCCTCAGGATAGTTCTCCTGACCTCTGGGTCAACACACATGGCGAACAAGGAAACTCTATGTCTCAGAAAAACACATTTTTCAAACCGTTGGCATTTTCTGTAGCTCTCAGAATTTGCGCGGGATAGAGAGTTTCTCTATGGAAATTCCGAGTCTGAACATAAATCGCAGGGTCCCAGTCATTTGTGTGTCAGAATGTGATCCAGTAGGTACAATTTAAAGGTTTATTCTCCTGACCTCTGATCACCATATTTATTGACTATCAGCAATCAGGATTTGCGCAGGAGAGGGCATAAGACTAGACAGGGGCTGACATCGCCCCACCATGGGCGTGTATGTGTGTGTGTGTGTGTGCGTGGGGCAGGGCTGACCCCCGGGCCCCTGCCATCGCTGTGTGTGTGTGCGTGCGTATGCGTGTGTGTGTCGGTGCGCGCATGGGTGTCCCTGCGTAAGAGTAAACATACCTCTAAAGAAAACCTAAAGTTTAACTGTTTTACTGCATTATTTATGGTAGCAGAATTAGTCAGTGCTGACTGAGTTTGTGATTTCCTTCATCACTTAAATTTGAAACTCTTATAGATTTTTTTTTTCCTGTAACACTTGCTAGTGTGATACATGTCCTTAAAAGTCCCTCATCTGTAAATTTATTTCTGGGGAATATGTGACGGGGACTAAACAGGCCTTGGTGAAGCTACTCATATGTATCTTTCAGCTTTCCCTAAAGTTGAACATTTTTTACATTGCACAACCACGCTCCAAGAGTTGTTCCAACATGGGAATTATTTTTCTTTCTTTCTTTTTTTTCTTTTTTTTTTTTTTACCTTTATCATTATTCACTACTTTTATCTCTGAGTTATATGCTGTATGTTTCTTGGCCCTAATGATGCTTTCCCTTCATCCATTATCTTACACACTTGAGTAATCCTGTGAATATAAGAACCTGTAGTATTTACTAGCAGTCATATCGCCTGAATTGTTCCACCTAAGTTTTCAGTCAGTTCACTCTTAACAACTACTTAATTCAGTTAAACCTGAATTGATTCGTGTTCACAGAACCAGTTTTGCAGCTACAATCTGAACTAGTTCTTGCTCGTTAAGCTAAAAATAAAGCAGAAAGCAAACTATAGGTCATGCTGTGATTAGTTATTTAGTTATTACTAGTTTATTGTAGTTAGGGCAGATATAATAAAGTTATCTATGTTGACAGTAATGAAAAAAGTACCCGGTCCGCCATAAAATGGCTTATTGTTACAAATAAAACGACTGTTTCACAAAGAAGTGCTTCAGCCATTATGTTGTTTTTGCTCAAATTAATTGCTTTTTAAAATGTTTTATATCAAATGCTGCTCTCATTCATGTATTTTAACTGTTTAATCTACAATAAACAAAACGTTTTAATGAAAAGCATTTTGTAACTGCGCTTACCTTTTACCTTCTTATTACCATTAAGTCAGTCCTTATATCGAGTTGCTATATTGATATAGAACACAATAAGAATCCAATTACAATCCTTTGAGTCTGACAATCTCAAAGGGAGTGAAACAAGAAAATATAACAATAAAAAGTTCAAATCTGTAATTTTGAAGATATCGCAAATGCCTGCATAACTAAAATCCCTGTAGTACCTGGATTTCTATCGATTTATTGAATATGTAAATATTTATGAATGGCCATTCAGGTTTTATATAGTTTTTTTTCTTTCTTTTGGTGTTTGTTGCACAAATTTAAATATATGAAGGATATCAACCAACAATTCAATCAATTTGTGTTTTTTTCTTAAATACTCCCTCTCACGGTGAATTGCTTACATCTTCTGACAGCTAGTCCAACTTATGATAACATTGACTAGGTTTGCTATTGGTACACTTTACCTAAAAATAAAAATAATAAAATTAAATTAAACATACTCACTACACAACCGTGCTCCAAGAGTTGGTCACAATATGGTGAATTGTTTTGTTGCCGATAAAATTATCTACAGCTTTTGTTCCTTGGTCCTAATGATGCCTGTTCACTAATGTTCACTAACAGACAGTGCGCCTCTTGTAATTGATAAGCTTATAAATGATCAATGCAAAGCATCAGTATGCGTTAAAGAAGATCTATCAGTCAGATTAAGTCAAATTTCATCAAACTCAAAGCAATCAAAATTCTATTTCTCTGAAAGGTAATCTTTCCTTTTCAGGGACTGTATGAAAGGAATCATTGAAATATATTATGAAATATACTATGAAATATTTAATTTGCAGAATCCCCATAATAAAACTTCAATTGTGAAATGAATGATTACATTGCATCTAGACACAAAATAATCAACTGTTAATTAGTAATCGTGCTATGTAAATGACTAACAAGATCTGATCAGACAAGAAACTTGACCACCTAAAGTGATTTCTCACATTGAACCGTCTGACTTTCTGTAGCCGACTAAATTTAACCTTACCAAAGTTTTGGCCTTAGAGCAAACAGGTACTGAGTATGAAGCGTGGATCAGACGCCTTCAGCCATCTGCTAAAGCTAGACTCCGGCCTTCCTCACTGTAAAATAAAACATCACACTTAAAAAAAGTTCAAGTGAACATCCCTTAATTATTATCAACTTATTGTTTGTACTCATCTTAAACAAGTGGCAGGAACGTTTGGTTAAAAAAATAAAGCTTTACAAGTTAATCTATTTAAGTTGAGTCCATGCAACAGTTAAAATAAAAAGTGAACTATTTGAAAGTAGCGAGGATTTTGGGTGGTAAAAGTTTAACATCTTAACACATCCAGACACTACCTCATTTCTGCTCAAACAAACGGAAAAATTTTGAACAGTACAATTATGTCAAATAATGAGACCGTGTGTCTTTAATCTATGTAACAAATATATTGCTGCTGCTGCTGCTGTAGGCAGAAAATAAAAGAAGTTTTGCAGAGAATAACATTTTGGATGAGTTTAAAAACTCATTTTGGATGAGTTTAAGAATATTGTTTGCCAAAATCACACAGTGTAACTACACTTGTCTTTTATATGATGCAGTAATTGAATCTTTTGAGGCAATTGCTTTGCATAAATGTAAGTAAATACAACCTATTTTCCTGCTCCACATACTTAGCTAGCAGTTTGCCAATTAACTTCCCAGTCTGAACTTCTGGGCAACGTCTTGATTCAGTCAAATCTTCTATCCTAGATCTCCTGAACTCCAACATTCTTCTACATATCGGTACATATGTGAATGTTTGGCTTGCTGGTCTTCAGCATGCTTTGAATGCAGTATCTGGTTTCTCTTACTTTAACCCGCCCAACTTGCACCCGATTGGTATGTTAGTCTTTTGATTCCCTCCCAGTGAGGCGGTGCTTCACAAAGCAAACTGTTTGTCAAACCGTTGATCTGCCTGGTGGCTGTTTCAGAAGATGAGGAAAGACGGTGACTGAGTTTTAGACAGTACTGGTCAGCTCATGCAGCTGCTCATGTAGCTGCTCATGTAGCTTTTTTTTTTTTTTACTGGATGGCAGTCCTAAAAGTACAAGTCTTTAAAATATGAATAAATACGTACAATTCCATAGTTATTTGATCCAGCGGTTATAGAAGTTTGGTAATAATGCAATTCAGGCATTGTGCTTTCTTAATGTAAGTATTTCTGCTACTGGACAAGAAATAGTGTTAAAAGAGGATTTAGAAAGAAAATAGTTGATATTTGTATTTACTGAGTGCAAGGCTGTGACTAGTTATCAGGACAGAATGAGAACTGAAAAACTGTTGGGTCCACATGACCAAGGAGGGAACCGGTCATCTGCTCCAACAATTTATTAGTCTTTAGGAAATATTTTTGGACACAAGGAGCAGGAACATAACAACATCAGATGTATTTTTCATCCTTATATCAGTGATTTAAAACTATATTTAATTTTGCATCATCTTATTTTTCACCCATAGAAAAGTCTAATGTGTTTATTATGAGTAGGATTAACCAAGCTGAAGAAGAGAAAAGAGAAATAAATATTCATTGGTACAGAATCGAATCAGCAGATATAAACTTATGAAACTATTGAAACTTTCAAGAATTTTATGTTGTGTAAGGTATTTAAGAAAATAATACTGAATCTGTGCTCACAAATTTCTTTATCTGGTTGTTATCTCTAAACTACGTTTACTTTTATGTTGAACACCAGACCTCTTGACTCTTTTCACAGTTTTTTCACTTAGTTCCACGACTGCAGTGGATTTTATAGTCAATGTTAAAATCCAACACAGAGTCTGAAGCGATGGAGGAAATTTACGTCAATATGGAACCTGTTGGACAAACTGCATCTAATCACACAGGTAAGAATGAAGTTACAGAGAAATCTAGTATGTATGTTATTCAATTTTTTCTAATGTTAAGGTTTTTGTTAAGGTTGGAGCAGCTCCAAAGAGAGGCTCGGCCTCGGTGTGGTCGTATGCTTGGGAATCCTGAATGTTTTAATTCTGGCTGAACTCATAGGCCTCAGTGTACACAGTGAGTCTTTTTCTAGTCATCTTACAGATGTAAAATGAATAAATGTTATGTTTCTGTTTTTTCTACTGATCAAATAGCGAGGGTTTAAAAAAGAATAAAGCTTGGTGACTCAAAGTGTTGCAGAGAGGTGAAACATTACACCATGTTACATGAGTTTGATTCATTTTCAGCAATGGTTGCATCTGCAGCCGTTTAGGTTAGCGTGTCTTTAATATCTCCTCTTTTTCAAACTATTTACCAAACAATTTATTTTTCAGTGTTACCTCAGTTTAAATTCTACAGGTGTAACCAAAATCATGAAACTATTTTATAAGTCTTAGGTGAAAATACGATGCCACTTCTTTTTTTTTTTTTTTGCAAACATGTTTGTTGATTTTTTTCCCAGCTCATAACATGACAGCAGATTTTTCTGACATCGGCAACATGCTGACTGAACAGAACAGCAAGTTTCTCTCCATGAACTCTAACTTCACTGAAACGGCGCCACGAGCTGAAGAGACTTTAAGGTTTGTCAAAACTTTAAAAAATTTGTATCTCTTTAAAAACTGAATTCTACTCTGAATTGTAGAGTATCACTAAAACCTTTCCTTTTTGGTTTAAATGAGTATAATGTAAGTGACCAACTTTTTTGAATTTATTAAGTGCTCTATCATTTTTGTGTGCTAAAGAATAACGATGTAAAGCAAACTAAACTTTGAAACTTTGATTCTTTTTTCCTTACAGATCAGACAAACATCAGTTGTTCCTGTTAATCCAGGGGCTGCGGAAGAAGAGAAGAGCAGATCCAGTATTGATGGATGATTAGGATTTGTGTTCACTGTGATATTATTCATCAATAATAATGTAGCTTATTAGTATGCTGTTACATAAAACCGTAAAGATAAATTGTACGCTTCCAACTGTTGTGACTTATAAAGCAACAATTTTACCGGTTGTTCTCCGTGTTTCTCTTTCTTGTTAAAACTCTGACACGATAAACAAACGTTGGAGGATGGTTTTATGCGGAGGATCGTTTTAGCACGATGCGTTCTGATTGTGTCTTAATGTGACTTTTACTACGAGACTTTATGGAACTCCAGTTGTGTCCGGTAATAATGGATTAAGCTCTATCTTGGTAGATTTTTTTTATTTCCAATTATTTACTATCATTTGTAATAAAGTAACGTCAACACCACACATTCAGCTGTGAGGAGTTTGTTCTAGTCATCTTAAAGATGGAAAGAGTCAATGTCGTGTTGATTCTGAGAAGCTGAATGATTAACTGAATGACATTTTATTCATTTCAGAGTTCAACCAGCGAGGTTATTCATTTTGTGGCGGTCCTAGTCTTAGAAAGAAAGAACCAAAGATAGAAAGCAGTAAATGTTCATGTTGGTTCCAAAGGCTTCTCCTGAAAATATGGATCAAATCAGGGTAGGAAACATCATTTTTACATCATTGGGATATTAAAAGTCTTTTATCTAAACATCTTATGAGTAGGTTTTTATTGTTTCCTTAAAACTATTTAAGGAGTGTTGATTTCATCTAAAATTTTAAGGCTAAAAAAGAAAATGATGCTTGGAGGCACAGAGTGACACAGCTTAGTGTTGGGACAGATGTAGAGGGGTTAAGCAAGACTGTAGTAAGCGCTGATACCAACTCAGTACTTTATGATTATATATTTTTCTCCAATTCGCGCTTGTAGAAAATATCAACATGTACAAAACTGAGAAACTCTATCAATAAGAAACCCTAAGAAAAACAGCCAAGGGGGTAGTTAGTAAAAACAAAAGAGGTCGTAAAACATGTAACCTAAACAACCAGCAACCCAATTTCAGGTGTGATAACTGATCTACGATCTGAGCCCGGTTCAAATCTCGGTCAAGCTGTTAACAAGACAAAAATAATTTAGGGTCTGAGAAACACAGAATTTAACGGTTTCACAAGAAGATAAACAGACAGTCCTGACCTCCAGGTCAGTTCATACACACATAAGGAAGGTTTAAACAGACTGAATGTGAACTAAAGTAATAACAAAATGATAATACCAAAAATTCTCTAACACTGTCGCATGGGAGCAGGCATAGCGGTGATGTTCAAGAAGAAATTTGGTCGAGTCTCAGAGTTAAAGGAGCAGAGTGAGTCAAACTAGTTATTAAAAAGTCTTTGTTTAGGAAAAAATGTTTTATGTTTTTGCAATTCATTCAAATCTATGATTTCAACAGCAAGAGCTAAATCATATCCTGTTTTGTACTTTTAATGTATGTCCTAATAGAGAAGCTGCCGGGGCAGTGTGCTGTCCTGACACATGATCAACGTTTCATCTACTGTCTGGTAAACATACCACAGTCAATTATACTGCTGAGGACCATTAGTTGTTTTGTTATTCAATCTGTTAACTGTATCGTTCCTATTATGTGTCTCAGATCACGAAGAAAAAAGGCAACCAGAAACCCACGTATGTCAGCCTAAGACAGAGACTGGAAGACATGAAATCTCACTGCTTAGAAAATGGTGTCAGTAGGATATACTACTGTGGAACTACTGTGGATAAATGACTATAATAAATACCCTTAAATCTTCTTCTTCTTACTGGGAATAATTAAACGGTTTGTTTGCCTCGTGTCTCCCCTCTCATAATTGGATGTGGCCTGGACCAGCTGCAATGGTCAAAGGTTTCTTTAAAGAGACAAATATCTCCATTACAGTGTACAGCCTGCCCTGTGTTGGGTTACAGCTTCAAATGCAAGCCATGTAGTACATTTTTATTGTTTTTCTTTTTTAGCCTTAAAATTTTAGATGAAATCAACACTCCTTAAATAGTTTTAAGGAAACAATAAAAACCTACTCATAAGATGTTTAGATAAAAGACTTTTAATATCCCAATGATGTAAAAATGATGTTTCCTACCCTGATTTGATCCATATTTTCAGGAGAAGCCTTTGGAACCAACATGAACATTTACTGCTTTCTATCTTTGGTTCTTTCTTTCTAAGACTAGGACCGCCACAAAATGAATAACCTCGCTGGTTGAACTCTGAAATGAATAAAATGTCATTCAGTTAATCATTCAGCTTCTCAGAATCAACACGACATTGACTCTTTCCATCTTTAAGATGACTAGAACAAACTCCTCACAGCTGAATGTGTGGTGTTGACGTTACTTTATTACAAATGATAGTAAATAATTGGAAATAAAAAAAATCTACCAAGATAGAGCTTAGTCCATTATTACCGGACACAACTGGAGTTCCATAAAGTCTCGTAGTAAAAGTCACATTAAGACACAATCAGAACGCATCGTGCTAAAACGATCCTCCGCATAAAACCATCCTCCAACGTTTGTTTATCGTGTCAGAGTTTTAACAAGAAAGAGAAACACGGAGAACAACCGGTAAAATTGTTGCTTTATAAGTCACAACAGTTGGAAGCGTACAATTTATCTTTACGGTTTTATGTAACAGCATACTAATAAGCTACATTATTATTGATGAATAATATCACAGTGAACACAAATCCTAATCATCCATCAATACTGGATCTGCTCTTCTTCCGCAGACCCTGGATTAACAGGAACAACTGATGTTTGTCTGATCTGTAAGGAAAGAAGAATCAAAGTTTCAAAGTTTAGTTTGCTTTACATCGTTATTCTTTAGCACACAAAAATGATAGAGCACTTAATAAATTCAAAAAAGTTGGTCACTTACATTATACTCATTTAAACCAAAAAGGAAAGGTATTATTTATACTCTACAATTCAGAGTAGAATTCAGTTTTTAAAGAGATACAAATTTTTTAAAGTTTTGACAAACCTTAAAGTCTCTTCAGCTCGTGGCGCCGTTTCAGTGAAGTTAGAGTTCATGGAGAGAAACTTGCTGTTCTGTTCGGTCAGCATGTTGCCGATGTCAGAAAAATCTGCTGTCATGTTATGAGCTGGGAAAAAAAATCAACAAACATGTTTGCAAAAAAAAAAAAAAAGAAGTGGCATCGTATTTTCACCTAAGACTTATAAAATAGTTTCATGATTTTGGTTACACCTGTAGAATTTAAACTGAGGTAACACTGAAAAATAAATTGTTTGGTAAATAGTTTGAAAAAGAGGAGATATTAAAGACACGCTAACCTAAACGGCTGCAGATGCAACCATTGCTGAAAATGAATCAAACTCATGTAACATGGTGTAATGTTTCACCTCTCTGCAACACTTTGAGACACCAAGCTTTATTCTTTTTTAAACCCTCGCTATTTGATCAGTAGAAAAAACAGAAACATAACATTTATTCATTTTACATCTGTAAGATGACTAGAAAAAGACTCACTGTGTACACTGAGGCCTATGAGTTCAGCCAGAATTAAAACATTCAGGATTCCCAAGCATCGACCACACCGAGGCGAGTCTCTCTTTGGAGCTGCTCCAACCTTAACAAAAACCTTAACATTAGAAAAATTGAATAACATACATACTAGATTTCTCTGTAACTTCATTCTTACCTGTGTGATTAGATGCAGTTTGTCCAACAGGTTCCATATTGACAAATTTCCTCCATCGCTTCAGACTCTGTGTTGGATTTTAACATTGACTATAAAATCCACTGCAGTCGTGGAACTAAGTGAAAAACTGTGAAAAGAGGCAAGAGGTCTGGTGTTCAACATAAAAAGTAAACGTAGTTTAGAGATAACAACCAGATAAAGAAATTTGTGAGCACAGATTCAGTATTATTTTCTTAAATACCTTACACAACATAAAATTCTTAAGTTTCAATAGTTTCATAAGTTTATATCTGCTGATTCGACCAATGAATATTTATTTCTCTTTCTTCTTCAGCTTGGTTAATCCTACTCATAATAAACACATTAGACTTTTCTATGGGTGAAAAATAAGATGATGCAAAATTAAATATAGTTTTAAATCACTGATATAAGGATGAAAAATACATCTGATGTTGTTATGTTCCTGCTCCTTGTGTCCAAAAATATTTCCTAAAGACTAATAAATTGTTGGAGCAGATGACCGGTTCCCTCCTTGGTCATGCGGACCCAACAGTTTTTCAGTTCTCATTCTGTCCTGATAACTAGTCACAGCCTTGCTCTCAGTAAATACAAATATCAACTATTTTCTTTCTAAATCCTCTTTTAACACTATTTCTTGTCCAGTAGCAGAAATACTTACATTAAGAAAGCACAATGCCAGAATTGCATTATTACCAAACTTCTATAACCGCTGGATCAAATAACTATGGAATTGTACGTATTTATTCATATTTTAAAGACTTGTACTTTTAGGACTGCCATCCAGTAAAAAAAAAAAGCTACATGAGCAGCTACATGAGCAGCTGCTTGAACTGACCAGTACTGTCTAAAACTCAGTCACCGTCTTTCCTCATCTTCTGAAACAGCCACCAGGCAGATCAACGGTTTGACAAACAGTTTGCTTTGTGAAGCACCGCCTCACTGGGAGGGAATCAAAAGACTAACATACCAATCGGGTGCAAGTTGGGCGGGTTAAAGTAAGAGAAACCAGATACTGCATTCAAAGCATGCTGAAGACCAGCAAGCCAAACATTCACATATGTACCGATATGTAGAAGAATGTTGGAGTTCAGGAGATCTAGGATAGAAGATTTGACTGAATCAAGACGTTGCCCAGAAGTTCAGACTGGGAAGTTAATTGGCAAACTGCTAGCTAAGTATGTGGAGCAGGAAAATAGGTTGTATTTACTTACATTTATGCAAAGCAATTGCCTTAAAAGATTCAATTACTGCATCATATAAAAGACAAGTGTAGTTACACTGTGTGATTTTGGCAAACAATATCCTTAAACTCATCCAAAATGAGTTTTTAAACTCATCCAAAATATTATTCTCTGCAAAACTTCTTTTATTTTCTGCCTACAGCAGCAGCAGCAGCAATATATTTGTTACATAGATTAAAGACACACGGTCTCATTATTTGACATAATTGTACTGTTCAAAATTTTTCCGTTTGTTTGAGCAGAAATGAGGTAGTGTCTGGATGTGTTAAGATGTTAAACTTTTACCACCCAAAATCCTCGCTACTTTCAAATAGTTCACTTTTTATTTTAGCTGTTGCATGGACTCAACTTAAATAGATTGACTTGTAAAGCTTTATTTTTTTAACCAAACGTTCCTGCCACTTGTTTAAGATGAGTACAAACAATAAGTTGATAATAATTAAGGGATGTTCACTTGAACTTTTTTTAAGTGTGATGTTTTATTTTACAGTGAGGAAGGCCGGAGTCTAGCTTTAGCAGATGGCTGAAGGCGTCTGATCCACGCTTCAAAACTCAGTACCTGTTTGCTCTAAGGCCAAAACTTTGGTAAGGTTACATTTAGTCGGCTACAGAAAGTCAGACGGTTCAATGTGAGAAATCACTTTAGGTGGTCAAGTTTCTTGTCTGATCAGATCTTGTTAGTCATTTACATAGCACGATTACTAATTAACAGTTGATTATTTTGTGTCTAGATGCAATGTAATCATTCATTTCACAATTGAAGTTTTATTATGGGGATTCTGCAAATTAAATATTTCATAGTATATTTCATAATATATTTCAATGATTCCTTTCATACAGTCCCTGAAAAGGAAAGATTACCTTTCAGAGAAATAGAATTTTGATTGCTTTGAGTTTGATGAAATTTGACTTAATCTGACTGATAGATCTTCTTTAACGCATACTGATGCTTTGCATTGATCATTTATAAGCTTATCAATTACAAGAGGCGCACTGTCTGTTAGTGAACATTAGTGAACAGACGGCATCATTAGGACCAAGGAACAAAAGCTGTAGATAATTTTATCGGCAACAAAACAATTCACCATATTGTGACCAACTCTTGGAGCACGGTTGTGTAGTGAGTATGTTTAATTTAATTTTATTATTTTTATTTTTAGGTAAAGTGTACCAATAGCAAACCTAGTCAATGTTATCATAAGTTGGACTAGCTGTCAGAAGATGTAAGCAATTCACCGTGAGAGGGAGTATTTAAGAAAAAAACACAAATTGATTGAATTGTTGGTTGATATCCTTCATATATTTAAATTTGTGCAACAAACACCAAAAGAAAGAAAAAAAACTATATAAAACCTGAATGGCCATTCATAAATATTTACATATTCAATAAATCGATAGAAATCCAGGTACTACAGGGATTTTAGTTATGCAGGCATTTGCGATATCTTCAAAAATTACAGATTTGAACTTTTTATTGTTATATTTTCTTGTTTCACTCCCTTTGAGATTGTCAGACTCAAAGGATTGTAATTGATTCTTATTGTGTTCTATATCAATATAGCAACTCGATATAAGGACTGACTTAATGGTAATAAGAAGGTAAAAGGTAAGCGCAGTTACAAAAATGCTTTTCATTAAAACGCGTTTTGTTTATTGTAGATTAAACAGTTAAAATACATGAATGAGAGCAGCAGTTTAGATAAAACATTTTAAAATGCAATTTATTTGAGCAAAAACAACATAATGGCTGCAAGCACTTCTTTGTGAAACAGTCGCTTTATTTGTAACAATAAGCCATTTTATGGCGGACCGGTACTTTTCATTACTGTCAACATAGATAACTTTATTATATCTGCCCTAACTACAATAAACTAGTAATAACTAAATAACTAATCACAGCATGACCTATAGTTTGCTTTCTGCTTTATTTTTAGCTTAACGAGCAAGAACTAGTTCAGATTGTAGCTGCAAAACTGGTTCTGTGAAATCAATTCAGGTTTAACTGAATTAAGTAGTTGTTAAGAGTGAACTGACTGAAAACTTAGGTGGAACAATTCAGGCGATATGACTGCTAGTAAATACTACAGGTTCTTATATTCACAGGATTACTCAAGTGTGTAAGATAATGGATGAAGGGAAAGCATCATTAGGGCCAAGAAACATACAGCATATAACTCAGAGATAAAAGTAGTGAATAATGATAAAGGTAAAAAAAAAAAAAAGAAAAAAAAGAAAGAAAGAAAAATAATTCCCATGTTGGAACAACTCTTGGAGCGTGGTTGTGCAATGTAAAAAATGTTCAACTTTAGGGAAAGCTGAAAGATACATATGAGTAGCTTCACCAAGGCCTGTTTAGTCCCCGTCACATATTCCCCAGAAATAAATTTACAGATGAGGGACTTTTAAGGACATGTATCACACTAGCAAGTGTTACAGGAAAAAAAAAATCTATAAGAGTTTCAAATTTAAGTGATGAAGGAAATCACAAACTCAGTCAGCACTGACTAATTCTGCTACCATAAATAATGCAGTAAAACAGTTAAACTTTAGGTTTTCTTTAGAGGTATGTTTACTCTTACGCAGGGACACCCATGCGCGCACCGACACACACACGCATACGCACGCACACACACACAGCGATGGCAGGGGCCCGGGGGTCAGCCCTGCCCCACGCACACACACACACACACATACACGCCCATGGTGGGGCGATGTCAGCCCCTGTCTAGTCTTATGCCCTCTCCTGCGCAAATCCTGATTGCTGATAGTCAATAAATATGGTGATCAGAGGTCAGGAGAATAAACCTTTAAATTGTACCTACTGGATCACATTCTGACACACAAATGACTGGGACCCTGCGATTTATGTTCAGACTCGGAATTTCCATGAGAACTCTCTATCCGCAAATTCTGAGAGCTACAGAAAATGCCAACGGTTTGAAAAATGTGTTTTTCTGAGACATAGAGTTTCCTTGTTCGCCATGTGTGTTGACCCAGAGGTCAGGAGAACTATCCTGAGGGATTTCTGTCCCACCTCAAAACAGGACCGCATCTCAGGAAGATATTCTGTTTGAAACCCGAGGTAAATACAACATCCCAAATCTATTTAAATATATTATATTGTATATTAATATAGATTATTTAAAACTTATTGTATTAATCTTAAAACTCATAATGTTTTTCATTCTTTAATTGTATTATTCTTAAAACTCTGATGTCATAACAGATGGGGTGATTGGGGGAGGGGCGGTAACTTGACACCGGAAGGGGGGAG
Organism: Gambusia affinis; assembly: GCF_019740435.1. Lineage (NCBI taxonomy): Eukaryota > Metazoa > Chordata > Actinopteri > Cyprinodontiformes > Poeciliidae > Gambusia > Gambusia affinis. The sequence goes on along the minus strand of NC_057872.1, from coordinate 368,371 downwards.
GGGTGAATGGGGGAGGGGCGGTAATACACCGGAAGTGGGGGAGGGGCGGTAATACACCGGAAATTAAAATGATTAGGGTCATTAATCACTCCCGATTAAAATTTGGCATAAGGGTGTCTATATATCTCTCTGATGAGAATCAATGACAGGAAAGAAGATCACATTTCTGTCTGTGGATGTAGTTTAGCTCTCGGAAGTTAATGAATGCTGGTATGAATTTGGTTAGCGTTTTCGTGTAATTCACTTTTTGGACCAATTTTGTTTTATTGTCTAAAGAAATATTCACTTGCTGCCAAAGTTTTGGAGGTAATATTGTTTGCCGACTTTGCCAGGCAAACATTAACTGTAAGAATATTGTCAAATTCCAAAGTTGCACAGTTTTGTGTCTGCAGCCCAGAGATGTTTTAAGGTGCAAACGAAATAATTTGGCTTCCATTAAATGAGCAAAGAATTAGTTTGCACAATATCAGAACTGTTTACATTTATTGATCCATTTGCAGCACATGTCAGTCAAATGCAACTGAGAAGATGTGAAATAATCGTCATTACTCTAAAAATGCTGGGTGATGGTACAAATTTTGACTGTAGGGTTAGGGTTAGGTTTAATTGGTGGGAATCCTAATTTAAAATCCCATCAGTGTTTCAGCCTGTTATAGTTCAAATAACACCAGGTTCAGGTGAATCACAAGTTAATCTGTCTGGAATCTCTCCTCTGTTTAGCACAGTTTCCTCTGGAGGTGTAGTATATTTTGGTGACTTTTTAATATATTCTTGAATTTTCCTTCACATAAAAGGAATCATGTTTTCGAGGAGAACATTTTCAAATCCATGAACTCTTCTATCTGATGTTACCTAAGCGATGACAGCAGTGGACACAAATAAAACCTGTCGTTCTATTTTTGTAGTTCAGAACAAAGATTAGATAGTCTGTTTGCTTATCTGACAACGCTTCACCACTCCCAGGGTTTATTTTTTTATATACACACCTTTTTTGTATTCATTTTCCAAAATCATTCACAGCTCCCTTTCTAATCTTAGTTGACCTAAGAATAAAAATGTAAATGTTGCCGTCAATACTAAGATAACATAGTTCTTTTGTTTCTAGTTCATGTAGCTCCAAACTATTTACTCACCAGCTCTTTATTTAGTAACCGTTTTTCTTATAACCGTTTTCTGTCCTCTGAACCTTGAGACAGTGAGGCTCAGTGAACTATGACAGCAAGCAGTTACCTCTGGGTGACTGTGCTTGCTGTCACTCTATGAGAGCATGTTCCTCCTGTCTGTGCGTCGCCAATAAAATGGTTAAAAATCTTTTAATATATTTTTATATTAAAATATATAATAAATATTTTTATTATATATTTTTATTTTTAAAATAATTTTCCATAATTTAACTTATCTATATAATGTACAGTGTTTGTTGTCACCAATTTTGTGTGTAACGTGATTTGTGTGCTGAGGAGCGATCAGAAACGACAGAGAACAAATTCATGCAGTTCTCTTGCCTCTTGTCAGGGGGCGCTCATGATACCAGACATTGGTATTGTGATTCCACAACTGCAGAGTGACAGCAAGCTAGCCGTACAGTAAATAAGTAAAGTACAGCGATATATTTATTGTTTTCTCCTCTCTTCCGACATCAACATGGAAGACTACATTTCTACACTTAAACAGTTTTCTAAAGTGGATTTTCAGTTGAAGCAGGAGATAATAACTAAAGGAAGACGGCCTTCTATCACCTGAAGAACATTTCCAGGATTAAAGGACTAATGTCTCAGCCAGATCTAGAGAAACTCATCCATGCCTTTATCTTCAGTCGTATTGATTATTGTAACGGCGTCTTCACAGGTCTGTCCAACAAATCAATCAAACAGCTGCAGCTGATCCAGAATGCTGCTGCTCGTGTTCTCACTAAAACCAGGAAGATAGAGCACATAACACCAGTTTTAAAGTCTCTCCACTGGCTCCCTGTAGCTCAAAGAATAGACTTTAAAATACTCTTGCTGTAATGCCGTATGTAATTTATGTTGTGTTTCAAAACTAATCTAAATAAAACTAAGTGACCTGGAAAGTAATTGCAGATTTTGTATTAACATAAAATATTACTACTGTTGTTTCCTTGTTATGAGCCTCGTTTACAGTGAAAGCCTATTTCAGAGCTTCTTTATCAGCATTGATTAGATATGTTAGCCATTATGCTATTTATTACTGGTACTGATGATAGCAGTACTTTGAACAGCCTTGATTTTATGGTGTTTGATGTGCAAGACTGTTTCCTCTTTTATCTTGACTGTTTCTATTGCTTTATGTTCTACTGGGTCTTTTATTTGGCAATATCATTTTATGAGGCTTTGAAAGATGATCTGCTGTTATGCAATGCACAAACCATAAACATGTTTTGGAAGCCCATCATTCCAGTCTTGCTAATAGTTTCTAATCAAGTCTTACAGCTACTGACTCATTCAATAAATTAGAATATTAATGAAAAGCCTTTCATTTTTATAACTAAGGGAAACGCATTACATAGATCAAATACGCAGAGATGGATGTTTAAAAACCTGTTTTTCTGTTAATTATGATATTTCATTTGTAGGAAGTGAAAATGTGACATTTAATGTGACATATTACATCAGAGCATTAAAAACATACTTAATACAGAAATGTGGGCTTAGTGAAAAGTATGTTTCATACCTTCTTAAATGGTATTTTCAAAAGGTGCTTTTGATCTAAAAAATAAGACTCATCTGAACACGTGTTCTGAATTATTGAGTGTCTGTGTAATGAAAACATATTCAAGCACAATATTAATAAAATTCAAACATAACTTCTTGATTCTAGAGGAAAAATAAATACTGTTGTGACTCTCAGTTAGTTATTCTAGAGACTGTAGCTCTATGCAGGAAGCCTGTATTGAGTGAGATCACATCTGAAGAATAACTCTGTTCATGAATTACAGTTTGGTGAAGAAGATGTCCAGATGTGTCCTTTGTGTTGTTCATTTTGAGAAGCATCCTTCTTTGCACGGTACCAAACAGCAGCTGTGAGACCAGCCCTGTTACCACAGCAGACAGCAGCAGCCTGCCGGCATCTCCACTGGCTGGGAAAAATAGAAATCCAGAACGGATGTTGTGATCTGATGGTCAACACAATATCTGTCATCTTGACCAAATGAGAATTAGGTAATTAACACACATGAAACTCAGAAACTTCACATTTATTTGGAAAAAACAAAAAATAAAACAACTTCCTTGAAATAGCTAAACAATAATATGGTAAAGAGTTTATAACATTTTACAAAAGAAATTAGCTGACTGTCTATGGTGAGTATGTACTGCTTCTTATTTAGCAAACATAAAAACACAAAAATGCGTGCCTTTCTAATTATTTGTATCTAAACAATTGATCCATCTTTATACATGACATTTTAATGTATTTGTCCAAATGAAAATAGCACATACAAAACTAATATTAAAGTGTAATTCATAATAACATGACAATTTTGGAAATAAATGTATAAATCTGTTTTTCACAACTTTTATACAAGTTATTTTCAGATTATTAGACTATTTAATCAGCAAATTATTCTCTGTCCAACATGTCATTTTCACATTGAGATTTAAAAAATACTCAGACACAGTGGTGTGATGTTACAACAAAATTGTAACTCAATTCATTTAAACTACCCAATTGCCGAGAAAATATTGAACAAAATGTGAGAAAATGCTTTCTGTTTGATAACAATCGCTACCATATGTCGGTTATTCTGTGTCAATGGTAAGATTGGACTGAGAATTGATTTATTTTACAGCAGAAATTAACATTCTGCTGTAAATGAATATTAACTGCTGACGTGTGTTAAATCGGATTCATTTTTTGTACCAGCTAAATCCTGTTAGGGTCATGGGGAGTTGGCACAAAGGTCAGCTGTCAAGCAAAAGGTTGGGTACATGTTGGGCAGGTCAACAGCCAATCACCGTGACAACACAGATAAATGACAACCATCTCAAACCCAAAAACACAGGGAAGATTTACAGAAAGACCCTTTAATCTCCAGGTTTCCAGAAGACCCACATATTTAAAATAAACTCTGTAGAGAAAGGCCTCAGCTCTGATTTGAACTAGAAACCATCATGCCGAGAAGACAGTGCAGCTCTAAGCAAACCAAACAAAAAACCAACTCAAAAAGTTTATGAAATGAGAATAAATAGCTAGTGAGCTATTGTCTTTTATTTCTCATTTCATAAACAGCGGTGTGGGCAACAGTTATATATGTCATTATCACACAAACAGGGAACCAATGTCGTATAAAATACTGAATACAACTATATCTGTTTAAATCATCTGGTAATCACATAAACTACGCTTTATTCACACACACAGTGAAACCTACAGTACATAAGATGCCACAGTTAAAGAGGAGGAAACTAGTTGAAGCTAATCAGTGGATTCTGACTGTAGAAGAAAACAAATGAATCAACTTCAGTGTAGCGTATAGGTTGTTGATTGGCTCAAAGCAACAATTGATTCAGTGAAAAATACATTAATAAAAAAATGAATACCAATTTTATGTGCAACTGGATTTCTCTATAAAAACCACATTAGTCAGAAAACATCAAGACCTTTTCCATGATGAAAACCTTAAAAAGCTCTGGCTCACATAAAAATATTAGTTACATTTTTATTTCTATTTTTTTAAACAAACAAACATCAACAAACACAAATGCTTGGTTATTCTTTTGCCACTGTTGCATTCTGCAATCCATGATGGAAGCCAAAGTCTTGCTTTCCAGCTGAGGAAGGTTACAGTCAGACGTTTGTTCCTGTCACCGTCCAATCACTAAGCAGCTACTGTATTTACAGTACGCTGTTGCTTATGTCGCTGTGCATGTTTCCTCCTCTGACAGAAGATATACAACGCTGTGAGGGGAACACAGCTCACTGAAGAGACCAAGAGCAGTCCGATGAAAGCCTGACCAAAGAGAGGATACTCCGTCTGCTCAGTTTTCCCCTACAGACACAACACAAGAAGTTAATGCCTAACTTTACTCCCAACTCAGACACAGACGACTAACATTTAAGCAAAATTTGAAATAATTGTGGGTTTCATAAAGTGATTCTCAAATCTAAAGAGATGAAGCAACATGCAAAGGTTTATATCAGAATTTAGCATTTTACAGCTTTAAAGGGAAATGTGATGAGAGCCATGGATGTCATCCTTATATTACAGCTTTAGTTCCAGCAACATGGGTGCAGTCCTTTAAGAGGACGAGTCTAGACCTACCTTCCATGCAACAAGTCCAATCATTTCAATGGCAATGTCTTTAAAATTTCTACAAAACCCAGAACCCTACATTTCACCTCACAAGCTCAGCGATTCTATTGAAAAAGCTGTTCCAGCAGATAAACAGCTTCTTATCAATAATTAACCACTTTCATGTCTTTCAGTCCAGTTTCCGGGCTCCCTACAGAACGGAGACTGGCCTCATCAAATGTTCAACAACATCCTCCTAAATACAAAATATGGAAGAACTACAAGCTCAGCATTTAACACTGTTGATCATGACTACAGCAGCTGGAGAGCTGGGTAGGACTCTCTGGTCCAGCATTTGACTGGTTTGAGTCATAGAGTACAGAGACTTCTTAGTGTTAATAGGTAATGTTTTATCAAAGCAGGCTAAAAAGGAGAGGTTTGAATTGTCTCCAAAATTTCTGGTTTAGAGCTGCAAGATATCACGGAGCCCATCAGGGGACATGGAGGGGGAAAAAAAGCAATCCAGACTTATTTTCTTGAGCTCCCGAAAAGCTTTTTGAAAAATTGTCCGTTCCTTTTTTGGATGAAAAGGCTGTTTACAAAGCTGGTAGTGGTGGTGGAGTCTAAATGAGAAACACCATTTACGTTTCCTACAGCCTACAGTTGTCCCAAGCTGAAGTTGGTTTCCAATTCCAGCTTTCAATTTGGGAAATTGCTAAAGGACAATTCCACCTATTTTTTTCACCATTTTCAGTATCTTTCATCTATTCTAGTTAAAAAACTACAACACCTAGATTCTTGAAACCTGGAGTAGATTATTCTGCTCTGATGACAACCTCTTTAAAATTTCTAATAGCACAATATTTTAAACCAAGATTTTGATTTGTGAAACTTCAATAAAGGGCAATTTCAGTGTTTAATTTGCATCTGGACCACATTTTTGCTGTTTTCCACTTTTAGCTTTATATTTTCTCATTTTTTTACATTCAGAGTAGCAAGATATAATCCTAGCTATCAAACAATATAGTAAGCTCAGTTAATTATTCAAAGTAGTTAAAAATGTTTATTTCTAAGGAAACCCAGCAGATTATATCCAGTCATTGATTTCCCTTGAACCTTGAGATTTTTCTTTAGCGGACATCTGCCGCTCTTCCCGAACGTCACGCTAAAACTGTGGGTTAAACAATTTAATCTAGTCGAATTTAATCTATCCAAAGTAGAGTAGAAATTAAGCAAACATTGTTGCTTCACCTTCTCGTCCTCTGGACGTCTGACACCACCTGAACCTGCGATCAACACTCTCCTCTTTCCGTGAACCACACCGGTAGGCTTCACTTCCATGTCTTTATTGTTTAGCATTGTCTGAAAAAAAAAAGTCTCTTGTGGTTTAGGTTTGTGCTGATTTTTGCGCATTGGGGAGGTGGTTGTGCTCCTGCAGGTCAGGTGCAGTGACAGTTTTGTGAGGCCCTCCAATTTGTTGGACCTTTTTTTTTGACATCTGCTGGTGTCAGCCAGCGGGTGACCACCAATTATTCAGTTCGAGAAACCACAAAAAAAAAAGCTAATAAACCGGCGACCTGCCAGAACCGCGCACTGTAAAAAGCTCAGGCGGGATCTTAGAACAACAGGAGATTCAAACTGCACTCATCATTTTTAGTTTACAGAAAAACGCTAACCCGTGAAATAAACAAAAACAAACTGACCAATAAGATTTAAGCTGTGGCGTGCCCCACCTGTCAAGAATTTGATGTGAGGTGGTGAGGCAGACGCTTGAGAGAACCAGGATTTGAAGAATAAGTGTATTTAATAAAGAATTCATCCACATTTGTCCAACAAACAAGGCAGCACTGCTGAGCTGAATCCAGGGCTCGACGCAGGTAGCACAAGTGATATGAATGGACAGGGACTGTAGTGACATCAGACGCGGACCCGACAAAGACACAGACACACAGGTGACACTAAATACACAGAGGGTAATCAGGGAACGAGACACACCTGGGAACTAATCCCAGAGACGGGACAACACAGAGACTCAGACGCACAGGAAACTTGAAATAAATACACAGAAAAACATGGAACCTGACACCACCTCCTAACCCAACTTAAAACTTCTAATCACATAATAGCAATTAACCACATCTGCCATGGTAAATCATTACTGATAACTGTTGTCAGTAGTCCCTAACATTAATATGATCAGGCAGCATGTGATCATATTTATACGTATATATAATATTGTTATAAAGGCTGAGCCAAACAAATTGATGTCTGTATCAAACAAGTAGCCCTTCGTGTTGCTCTGGACCCGTGAAGTAGCTCCCAGTCTCAAAAAGGTTGGTGACCCCTGTGGTAGAGTATGTTGTACACCATATGAGAAGTCTACAGTCGAAGAGTTTTGGATGTAAAACAGGCCATAACTGCACTGGAAACACAAAAGCACTAACCAGGGCTGAGGCAGTGGAACAAACTGAGCATGGCCAAATAGAGCAGAGGAAAGAAAATTAGACTGACTGAAGCATTGTGAGCATCTAAAAACAATGTATAAGAAATTGGCCAATCAGGATTCAGACAGAGAAAAATAATTCAAGTGATTCGTGGTTGTCTTTTATTGCAGTGATGCAGAAATACGAGCAGAAATAGATTGATTTTCAAATCTCTGAAAATCAAAGAAAATGTGTAAAATGAAAATGTTTACAGGTATGAAATTTGTGTGGTTTTAACAAGGACTTCTCATACTAACACAAACTTGCCTATTTTGACCTTTTTTGGTATTTTGACATTTTGCAGAAACTGTAAATAGCCTTTTCACCCAAAAAAGGAGCGCATGATTTTTCAAAATGTTTCTTGAGATCTCGAGGAAATAAGCCTGGATTGCTTTGGGTTTTTTTCTCCATTTTCCCTTCTATTACCCTTAGAACATTTCTTGGATTAAAGGACTTATGCAAGATCTAAAGAAACTCCGCCATGGGTTTATCTTTAGTCACATTGATCAGAGTTGATCAAATCCTGTGCAATTTTGCTCAAAAAACAATTCTTGCTTCCAGTCTGGGCCTTTTCGCCTTCGCTCGGATTGTCTCCAGTCAATTTTTGACCAGCCAATCAGCAACCAGAAGGAGAAGTTATGACGTCAATATTCTACGTGGTTTTAGAATTGTAGTCTTCCTGTCGTTTTAGCACCGTCAGCAGAGGAAGTAAAGGAAGCCGTTCAGTCTGTCAGTTGAAACTGATCGCGCCTCAATATATATTAAATTAACACTATCCGCCGCCTTGTTAATTCTTTCTCTGCAGTGGAGGACGGTTGTTTACAGTGCAGACAAATTCCTGTAAGCTTCATAATGTGGAACAGCCACATTACATAGGCAATGGGCAAACCGTAGCAACTGGAAAAAGTTTAAGCCTTAACTCAGTCCTCCAAGAAGTGACTGATTTCCAACAGAAGAGAGTCCAGACCCTCTGAATGAAGCAAAGTGTGGAAGAAGGAGTTAGGTTTTACCAGGCTGTGTCCTCACAGGTCTGCCTAAAAAGAAAAATCAATCCTCCAGCTGCAGCTGATCCAGAACGCTGCTGTTTGTGTTCTACTAAACCCAGGAAGATGGAGCACATCACCCAGATCTAAAGTCCTTCCACTGAGAGAATAGACTTTAAAAATACTCTAGTTTATAGATCATTGAATGGTTTAGCAGTAATACACATTGATGATTTGCTGTTGTATCAACCTTCCAGACCTCTCAGGTCTTCTGGTTCTGATCTGCATCCCCAGAACCAGAACCAAACATAGAGAGAAGCAGCATTCAGCTCATAAGCTCCATTTAACTGGAACAAACTTCCAGAAAACAGCAAAACAGCTGAAACACTGAGGTCCTTTAAATTAAAGCTAAAAGCCCAACTGTTTAGAGTTGCCTTTGATTAATAACAACTGGAACATCAGAATCTGCTGTCTGTCTGTTTTCCCTTAGTTGCTAAAATTTAAAAATGCTTTGCTTGTTTGATATTTTATCCTATTTTTGAATTATGTGAAGCATTTTGAATTGCCTTGTTACTAAAATGTGACATAGTAATAAAATTGCCTTGCCAAGATAAGGTAGAAAACAACACATAGATCATGCTGTTAGGAACTGGTTTTTCTCCGTGTTGATTTGAGTTTGTCCTGTGTTTATTTTGAGTTTCTGTCCTGTCTTCCACTTGATTGTTCCAGGTGTGTCTCGTTCCCTGATTACCTCCTGTGTATTTAATGTCCCCTGTGTCTCAGCGTCTCGTTTGTAGCATCACTCTGTCTAACTGTTTGTTATCCAGTCAATTCTCCAGTTGCTACCGGCGTTGAGCCCTGGCTTCCGCTCAGACGTGCTCCCTGGTTGTTTTAGACTATTTTGGATTGTGCTTCATTTTCATCATTAAATCATCAGTTCATTCATTTTAACCTGAGTTGTTCAGCGTCTTCCTCACCACCACTCACCACACTTTATGACACATGCATTATTGGAGACAGATATTTAAGTGTTGCCTGCTGAAACTCATGAAGCACTGAATTAAAAACTGAAGCAGCAAAAAGAAAATCCCCACCTGAGACGTGATGCATAAAAATACAAACTCACCAGATCTTTGTTCCATGCTTGGTAGGTGGGTGTTCCTCCTTGGATGTAGTTAATGACATAGAACAAGAAGAGGCTGATAAGAAGTAGGGGGCTAATTCCTCCCCACATGATTTTCCAGAACCAGTTAGGACGATGGCCCAGCATGTCTTCTATATCTTTTTCAAACCTTAAATATGGACAAAATATTGAGGTCATTTCAAATTTAGACCTGCTGCTGTCATGTTCATTGTTTCACCAGCACTGACTGAGGACTTGCCTTCTACACCAGCAGCTGTTCCACCAGGCAGAGGAACAATATTCAGTCTGTTGCTGTCAATTAATTATCTCATTTAATTTCCCCTGAGAAACAATAAAGTATTTTTGAATTGAATTAATATGATGCTCCTCATTCAGACATGCTTAATGAATTGACCTAGGCCTGTCACGATAGCAAATTTTGCTGAGCGATTAATTGTCTCAAAAACTTTTGCGATAAACGATAATATTGTTTGAAGACCTTTTTACTCTGATTTAATGGAAATGACATAATAATTCATGTGATTTTCTACCAAAGATAGATACACTTTATTTTCAAAAGAACACTTAATACTGGATCTGATAAAATAAACAAAACAACCAAACAATAAAATGGATTCTCAGTCTCCATTAACAAAAATATACTTAAATAAAAACACCAAAGTGTAAATAAATACTGGATTCAACCAAAAGAGTTCAGATTATGAAGTCTGTAAACCATTTTGCCCTTCAGTTATCATTAGATTTAAATAGAGAGGATGGGATGCAATAGTTCACACTACACGTTAGTTCACTCCATTTTTTCAAGACAATCTGAGAACGTTGATCGTTCTAAGATTGTCTTGTGATTTTATAACCGATCATCCTGCAGTGTGTGGTGTGTTACAGTAGATCGTTGTGGCGCTCCGATCTAAATCAGGGGTTTTCCCCACTGGGAGCTTAACGCAGCCTGTTGAATGTAACAGGCAGCCAATCAGAAAGCTCCTCCATGCTTTCTGAGGGGAAATTACAGAGGGGAATCCCAAACAGCTGACAAAGGCAACATTGGAGATGATATGTGGAAACAACATTAATATTTATAAACAGTTGGTGTAAAGAATATAGAAATGACGATGGGAGGAGTTGGAGTGAAATTGCTACCAGTTGATGAACCCGGTAACTTTTCAGCTGTTCTTCATTAACGTGACATAAATAGGTTCTAATGATTTTCATTCAGTCAGGACGTTACACTGACACTAGAGCCACATGGACTGCAGGTAGATTGTAGTAAAACATTGATTAATGCCTGGTTTTAAAATGACTTCACTGGACTTGTAGCCATTATTTTGTTCCCATTGTTGGACACCACACCGTTATACCTAGGATTTCTGTTGGCTAATGTTTGGTCTCTCAGGTTTTGAAAATGGGTCGACAATCGGCCGACAGCTCTAAGATGGTGTAGTGTGAACTGGACATTAAACTAAGGAATTGAAGAAGGGAGGGTCAGTGGAGTTGAGCCTTTTTTTATTCAGTGTCATCAACAGAAAGAGAAAAAGGCTGGAAGAGACGATAATGGAGATAATTAAAATGACGTCAATAGTTTTAATTTCATACGATTAATTGATTTATCGTTTATCGCGACAGGCCTAGATTGACCAATGGATTGCCAAAAGGAACTGGCATATAGTTTACAAGAAGAAGTGCAATGCTAGCCAAAAAAGATTTTGAGGCAGAAGTGAGAGATTAACATTTTACAATTATATTCTAAAATCTCTAAAATAGACATTTTGTTATTAAAAGAACAAATACTGGTGTCAGGACACTTTAAACTCAGCTTATTCAGGTTCAATGCTTAAAGGCAACAGGGTGACATTCAAATGCTGTCAGATTAATGGAAATTGATTGTATTTGGTTGTTGACCAATGGACCAACAGAACAGAATACAGAGAAAGCAAACTTTAGCATTAAAAAAAACTATACACACCTTTTGATTCCATAAATGTAGCTGACAGTTATGACCTCAATAAGGACAATGAGTAACAGGGAGAAAGTGGCTCCATAGTCATTGAACATGGTAAACCAGTAGTTTCCTGATCTGGTTGTGAAGCCAAGGCCGAGCAGAAGGCAGAGGACACACACAAAACCTGAAGCAAAGCACAACCTTCTGTTAGTGATGTCCATTGTTTATAATGGCTGATGTCAGCGTTTACTGCTCTCATTTGGTCCTTAAAATCTTCCATAAATCATTCAACAAAAACAACACAATCAGGATTCAGGCTTTCTCAGATTGCCCATGTTGCACATCTATCAGTCAGCTGATCATTAACAGATACTCCTCCTGACCTTAACTGATATGCAGAGTTACATGTGGTCTCATTTGAGTAAAAGCATCTCTGAATGGAGGACACCTTTTTGAAACTTTGAACAAAACAATGTTATTTTTTACATGACAAACTGGAGCTGAGCCTGATGGTAATGAATATTTTCTATCTGTGAATGAACAAAAGATTTACGCTGTGATTTTCAGAGGAGAACTTGTACAGAAGAGTTCAAGTATATGACTCATTTACTTATATTAAACATTATTTTCAGGAATAAAATGTTTAATAAAAATGCTTTACAAAAATAGGACAAAGAAAATAAAAATCCTTCCATTAAAGGTCCACTATTATGCGAAATTCACTTTTTGCAAGTTTCTGTACTTCCATTTGAGCATCTCCTGCTTCTACAAACAGTCCAAAAGGAAAGAAAGAAAAAAGACCTCCAGCTGTTTTTGATGTCAGCCTGTTTCAAAAATCTGTAAATTGTTGTGCCACAATTTGTGATCTAGTAACCCCAAGTCAAGCTCAGCCCCTCTTCGTGGCAACCAAAATGGAGCTCCACCCACTTTATTCCAAGAGACGCTAATGGTGCTTCCACACTGAACGCGTTACGCTCGTCAAAAATGATGTGTGTGCACTCTGAAGCCAGACGCTTGACATTTTGCTCTAGACGTAAGTCAGACACGTCAAAGGCTCTAGGCAGGCGTTGACAACAGATTCCTCCTACGTGTCTCTGACACGTAGGAGGAATCTTTCACCGTCTCCAACATATTTCGTCTAATTCAAAAATGTTTTTAACATGTCTCAACATTTTTGCTGGATGGATTTGGTCCAGTCAAAGTTTCCACACTCAGTGATGGTTTGGGTGCCACCTCATCTGCTGGTGTTGGTCCACTGTGGTCCAACATCAACACAGCCATCCACCAGGGAGTTTTAGAGCACTTCATGCTTCCAGATGCTCAACTTTATGGAGATGCAGATTTATTTATTTTTTTTTATTTGGCCTTTATTTGATAGTTAATTGACAGGAAAGTGGGTAATGAGAGAAGGGGGAAGACATGTGGCAAAGGTCACCAGGCCGGGAATCGAACCTGCGACGGCCGCATCAAGGACTAAGGCCTCCTTATGTGGGCTGTGCTTAACCTCTGCACCACCACAGCACATCCCTTGGAGATGCAGATTTAATTCTCCAGCAGGACTTGGCACCTGCACACAGTGCCAAAGCTGGTTTAAGGACCATGGACCAGGACAAGGTTTAAGGACAAGGAGGTCCTTGTCTTTAATCAAGGACATCTTTGGTGCCTGATCTTAACCCCATAGAAAATCTCTGGGCTATTGTGAAGAGGAAGATGTGATACGTCAGACCCAACAGCTCAGAAGAACAGAAAGTCACTATTAGAACAACCTGGGCTCTCACAACACCTGAGCATTGCTACAGACTGATGGACTCCATGTCACACTGTATTGCTGTAGTAATCCAGGCAGAAGGAGCCCAACCAAGTACTGAGTACTGCTTATATTTTTCAGGTGGCCATTTCTAAGAGTCATTTTTTATTAGTCTTAAGTAATATTCTAAGTCTCTGAGATGCTGAATTCAGAGTTTTCATTAGTTGTCAGTTCTAATCATCAACATTAAATAGAAATAAACATTTGAAATATATCAGTCTGTGTGTAATGAGTGAATATGATACCCAGGTTTCACGTTTAGAATGGAATTACTGACATAAGTCAACCTTTTTCATGACATTCGAATTTTATGACCAGCACCTGGAGACTTTGAATGTAAACCAGACGCGCCTGATGCTCAAAAGGCTTTTGGTGTTAACCTACCATAAGTTTATTCTGCTTGGTAAGCTGCACGATGGCAGCTTTAAAAGAAAAATGATTTGTTGTGATCTGCAATACAGAACATGTGTCCATGCATTTTCTGTATGCCTTAATTTTATTTTTGCTTGCAATGATTGATATTGGAAAAGAATTTTATATTTGTGCAAATTAGCTTAGGAAGGAGTCTTTTGATAACTACCAACATTACACAGCAGGATTTACCAAAATACTTGGACTGAAGGAAGATCCTGTTTCTAATGTTCTTCACAATCTGCAAATGATATCAATGTGAGTACATAAGATGTCTTGTGTGTTATGTATTGTTGCTCAATACAAACATGTGTCATGTTGGGTGATAGCCGGGTTACCCACATGCAAGAACACACCAAGAGAAGCGATATGAAACAACAATAATATTTATTTTGGGGAAAGGAAAAGGGTCAGGGGAAATAGTCCTGGAACCTGGGACTGGAGGAAACTGGTCGTCAGACTGTATATGAGAAAAAGCGGAGTGAGACACGGGATGGGTCAAATGGAATAATTCTGAGAATCTTTCGGAGGATGCTTACTTGAATGCGGAGGTTAGTATTGTCGGTGGTGGCGGCTGGAGAAGTGGGTTACCATAGGAGAGCGAGCAGGTAAGCCTTGCAGCTGGAGAGCAGAGTGAGCTGACTTCCGAGCGGGGTTTCGACAGTTAGCTCCCGGAACATGAAACGCCGGCAGGCTCAGCCTGTGGCGAGGCACAGGGGATCCATGGGGAGGGAACAGGGAGGTAAGTGCACGGAGGAAGGCAACCGATTGGTAATACCAATGGCGTCGTGAGGAACACAAGGAAATCCAAGGGGGAGCGCTTGTCCACATCCAGGAGTCACAGGGCGATCACAAGGAAATCTGACGGGGAGAACACAAGGAGCGATTAGAACACAGGGAGCGATCATAGAAGGTTTCTTCCTAAGAAAAACGTCTACCAGTGAAGGCAAACACTCAGGCACTGGAGTGTCAGCTAGGCTGTCCTTATGAAGCACCTCCTCAGCTCTCGAAAATTAGACACAGGTGCGTCTACAGGTTGGCCGCCACACTTCTCCAGGGGCTCCGCTCACTGGTGACATCTGATGGCTGTTAAAGGAAACGCAGCTTCCCAGAAAAAACCCAGGACAGAAGAGGAAAAGAAAAGAAAACAGAAAAAAGAACCCCAACCTAACAGTACCCCCCCCTCAACGGACGCCACCTGGCGGACGAGAAGAGGAGGAGGGCTGAGAGGCGGTGAAATCCCTAATAAGGGAGGGGTCCAGGATAAAAGAGCTAGGAACCCAAGAGCGTTCCTCTGGACCGTAGCCCTCCCAGTCAACGAGGTACTGGTGACCCCGACCACGCCGACGGGAAGCCACAATCCGGCGGACAGTGTATGCCGGGTGACCATCAATAAGACGGGTGGGAGGAGGGGGTTCGGCCGGAGGGCAAAGATCACTGGACAGGACCGGTTTAATCTGGGAGACATGGAAAGTAGGATGAACACGTAGGGAGGGAGGAAGGCGAAGGCGTACAGCTGCCGGATTGATGATTGACACTATCTCAAACGGGCCAATGAACCTGGGAGACAATTTCTTGGACATGGACTTGAGGGGTATGTCCCGGGTAGACAACCAGACCTTCTGACCGACCAAGTAAGTGGGCGCAGAGGTTCTTCTCCGGTCAGCCTGTCTCTTGTTCTGCGCGTCAGTGTTATTAAGTGCTGTGATGGTTTCAGACCAGATCCTTTTACACCGACGAATGTGATGCTGTACTGACGTGACAGATATGTCCTTCTCGTCGTATAGCATAAGAGGGGGCTGGTAGCCAAGTGATGCCTCGAACGGGGAAAACCCTGTGGCTGCTGAAATGTGACTGTTGTGTGCATATTCTACCCAAGGTAGATATTGAGCCCAGTCTCCAGGGTTAGATGTAGTCAGGCAACGCAGCATGGCCTCCAGCTCCTGATTTAACCTCTCCGTCTGGCCGTTAGTCTGGGGATGGTAACCAGAGGTTAATGACACCTTCGCCCCTAGGGCGGAACAAAATTGTCGCCAAACTTGGGAGATAAACTGAGGACCCCGATCGGAAAGGATCTCCTGGGGGATGCCATGTAACTTAAAAACATGTTTTATGAGAAGCATGGCAGTCTGAGCGGCAGAGGGGAGTTTGCGAAGGGGAATAAAATGACAGGATTTGGAGAAACGGTCAACAATAGTGAAAATGGTGGTCATACCCTTAGATGGAGGTAATCCTGTGACAAAGTCAACAGAGATGTGAGACCAAGGTCTCTTGGGGATGGGTAATGGCTGGAGTAATCCTGTGGGTGGCTGATGGGAGGACTTGTTCCTGGAACAGACTGGACATGCTAATACAAACTCTTTGACATCTCTATGAACTGATGGCCACCAGAACCTTCGGTTGACCAACCCAATGGTTCGACTGATACCTGGATGTCCGGAAAACTTGGAGGAATGTATCCACTGCAGAAAGCGGGATCGAGCGGAAGCAGGGACGTATGTCTTTCCCTGTGGACATGACTCAGGGACTGGCTCGGTTAACTGGGCTTGACGGATGAGGTCTTCCACCTCCCAGGTAACTACTCCCACCGTGCAGCTGGAGGGAAGCAGGGGAGCAAGTTCCTTCTCAGAGTCATCTGGTGCATGCAGTCTAGAGAGGGCGTCCGGCTTGACATTTTTTGAACCTGGACGGTAAGAAATAGACAGGTTGAATCGAGAAAAGAATAATGACCAGCGAGACTGTCGAGGGTTGGAACGTTTGGCTGACTGAATGTGAGACAGGTTCTTATGGTCAGTCCAAACTACTATGGGATGCTCAGCTCCCTCTAGCCAGTGTCGCCATTCCTCTAGGGCGAGCTTGATGGCCAGTAACTCTCTGTCCCCCACGTCATAATTGCGTTCTGCTGGCGAAAGTCTGCGGGAGAAAAATGCACAGGGGTGAGTCTTATTATCTTTCTCTGAGACTTGAGACAGCACGGCCCCCACTCCAGAGTCAGAAGCATCGACCTCGAGGATGAACTGTTTTGTGATATCAGGCTGGACTAGTACTGGGGCGTTAGCAAACAGGTTCTTGAGTCGGTTGAAGGCTTCCTCTGCTTGTGGGGTCCAGGTAAAACTAGACTTGGTGGATGTGAGTGCAGTTAAAGGTAAAGCGGTCTGGCTATAATTTCGTATGAAACGGCGGTAAAAGTTGGCAAAACCCAAGAACCGCTGCAGCTGTTTACGGGTCTAGGCCAGTCCAACACAGCTCTGATCTTGTCCTCTGAGGGTCTTACCTGCCCGCTCTCAAGGACGTAGCCCAGGAAGGTAACTGATGATCGGTGGAACTCACACTTTTCTGCCTTAACGTACAGTTTGTTCTCCATAAGGCGTTGGAGAACCTTCCGGACATGCATCTTGTGTTCCTCCAGGGACTTGGAATAAATCAGTATGTCGTCTAGATAAACGAAGACAAACACATTAATGAAATCTCTGAGGACATCGTTTACGAGGGCTTGAAAAAAGGCAGGCGCATTAGATAACCCAAACGGCATAACTAAATATTCATAGTGTCCCATGGGTGTCTTGAATGCCGTCTTCCACTCATCTCCCTCGCGAATGCGAAGGAGGTGGTAGGCATTACGGAGATCGAGTTTTGAGAAAATTGTGGCTTCTTGGACGGGTTCAAAGGCTGAGGAAAGCAGAGGTAAAGGATATTTATTTTTAATGGTGATCTGGTTCAACCCCCTGTAGTCAATGCAGGGCCTCAAGGACCCATCCTTCTTCCCCACGAAGAAGAACCCTGCCCCAAGGGGTGACGAAGAAGTGCGTATAATGCCTGCTGCTAACGAGTCATTAATGTATTTCTCCATGGTCTGACGCTCTGGACGGGAGATATTATAAAGTCGGCTGGTGGGTAGTGGAGCTCCAGGTAACAGATCTATGGCACAATCGTAGGGGCGGTGGGGGGGTAGAGTGAGTGCTTTGCTCTTACTGAAAACTGCAGCCAGATCCTTATATTCAAGGGGAACCAATGAAAGGTCAGGGGAATCGGTCTCATGCTGCTCTGCTGTTATAGAAGTCGGGGGAACGGCAGAGTGGAGACAAGTTGCACGGCAATCACTGGACCATGACTCAATAGTAGCCTTTCTCCAATTTATCTGTGGGTTATGTGCGAGTAGCCACTCGAACCCCAGGATAATAGAGGAACTGACTGCGGGGAAAACAAAAAAAGAAATCTGCTCAGAATGGTTACCAGAAATCACAAGACGGACGGGTGTAGTCTTCTGGGTTATCCTGGGCAGGACCTCACCATTGAGGGCTGAAACACGAAGTGGGACCGGAAGTGGTTCTGTAGCGATTCCTAGTTGTTCAACAAGGGTAGAGTCAATTAGATTTTGTTCACAACCTGAGTCAATGAAAACTGCCAGAGGAAGAGATTGATGGCGATGAAACAGTGTAGCGGAAATAAGGAGACGAGATCTTCTATTAGTGGGTTGCACCGGCAGCCTCCTCGTCGTTACCGCCGGGCCTGCAAGTTTAAACGTACGGGACAGTTAGCAATGAAATGGTTGGGACCCCCACAATACAAGCATAATCGAGAGACTAGTCTTTTCTGCCTCTCCTCAGGTGTCAGGCGGGTGTTACCCAGCTGCATGGGTTCAGGTTCTGCGGTCTCCGAGGGGTTGGGTGCTTCCTGAAGACTAGGACGGGTAGCTTGTAGGGGGGCTCTGGCTGAGGGATTTCGGCGATTTCTCTCCTTGGCTCGAGACCGAATTCTATTATCCAGTCTTATGGTCAGACTTATAAACTCCTCTAGAGTTGCAGGTTCATCCAGAGTAGCTAACTCATCTTTAATCTGTTCACTCAATGCATGAAAGTAAGCACTTTTAAGTGCCGTGGCATCCCAATTTGAGGCTGCTGCCTTTATCCTAAAGTCAATGGCAAAATCAGACACCGTTCTTTGCCCCTGTCTTAGGTTCCAAAGTTCTCGGGAAGCCGAAGTCTGGTCTGTCTCTTGACTAAAGACCTGTTTTAATTCTTTAATGAAATCGGGATAAGAACAACCAAAATCAGTGGGGGAGGAAAACTTAGCTTCGGCCCAAGCCAGAGCTCGACCGGACAGTAGAGACAGCACATATGCTATTTTGGCGTTGTCGTGTGGAAAACTCTGAGGACAGGAATTGAAAATGATGGAACATTGTAAGATAAATCCCCCACATTTGTGCACATCACCTGTGAACCTCTCGGGGACTGGCAGCCGAATCTCCGAAAACGTGGGACGGATTGGCGGGTCTGGAACTGCAGGTGAGGCTGGGGCTGGAGGCTGCGCCTGCTGAACGGATCCTTGCAAAAAGTTAGACAACTCGGTTAACTGACGGTTTGTTTCGGCCTGTCTGTTACCCAACTCTCTTAAAGCTGAATCATGTGACTGTATGAGAGCGTGTTGTTCCGATAAAGCCCTTCTTATAGCGTCTGCTGGGGTAGGTTGTTGGCCTGAGTGTTCTGTCATGTTGGGTGATAGCCGGGTTACCCACATGCAAGAACACACCAAGAGAAGCGATATGAAACAACAATAATATTTATTTTGGGGAAAGGAAAAGGGTCAGGGGAAATAGTCCTGGAACCTGGGACTGGAGGAAACTGGTCGTCAGACTGTATATGAGAAAAAGCGGAGTGAGACACGGGATGGGTCAAATGGAATAATTCTGAGAATCTTTCGGAGGATGCTTACTTGAATGCGGAGGTTAGTATTGTCGGTGGTGGCGGCTGGAGAAGTGGGTTACCGTAGGAGAGCGAGCAGGTAAGCCTTGCAGCTGGAGAGCAGAGTGAGCTGACTTCCGAGCGGGGTTTCGACAGTTAGCTCCCGGAACATGAAACGCCGGCAGGCTCAGCCTGTGGCGAGGCACAGGGGATCCACGGGGAGGGAACAGGGAGGTAAGTGCACGGAGGAAGGCAACCGATTGGTAATACCAATGGCGTCGTGAGGAACACAAGGAAATCCAAGGGGGAGCGCTTGTCCACATCCAGGAGTCACAGGGCGATCACAAGGAAATCTGACGGGGAGAACACAAGGAGCGATTAGAACACAGGGAGCGATCATAGAAGGTTTCTTCCTAAGAAAAACGTCTACCAGTGAAGGCAAACACTCAGGCACTGGAGTGTCAGCTAGGCTGTCCTTATGAAGCACCTCCTCAGCTCTCGAAAATTAGACACAGGTGCGTCTACAGGTTGGCCGCCACACTTCTCCAGGGGCTCCGCTCACTGGTGACATCTGATGGCTGTTAAAGGAAACGCAGCTTCCCAGAAAAAACCCAGGACAGAAGAGGAAAAGAAAACAAAACAGAAAAAAGAACCCCAACCTAACAACATGACTGTCATCTATTCATCCATCCATCTTCTTCCACTTATGCGGGGTCGGGTCGAGGGGGTATCATCTTCTGAAGGGAGGCCCAGACTTCCCTCTCCCCAGTCACTTCTTCCAGCTCCTCCAGAGGAATCCCAAGGCGTTCCCAGGCCAGCCGAGAGACATAGTCCCTGTCATTTAGCACAAGCTAATGCTGAATGATACCATCTGTTGGTCCTGTTTGATGTTACAATACCCACAACACTTATGCATTTACTGTCAGAGTCCAACTGAAAGTGAAAGTCTACCTTGAGAAGATGCAGTATTTGTGAAAACATTTCAGGCACCTGGACATTACTGACAATATCTGATTTTTTTTTTAGTGCTTCTCTAACCTAGCAAATATATATTTCAAAAAAGGTTGCATTAACTGGAAAATAGTCTTATTGCTGAGTTGTTGTGCTGACGTCAGTTGCTCAACACCTCATGATACGCTGTCCTGAAATGAAGCAGAATCCTCATAATTTGAATTAATAACTATATCACTTTGCGTCAGACCTGCAGAGTTTAATCCTTCTGTGTCTGTATTCAGGAGGCTCCACCTCTACTGGGTCAAAGATATAAGGTTGAACCACTGCACATCTGCTTGTAGCCATTTTCACATGTCTGAGGAGCTCATGTAAATACTGAGTTAGGAGGGCTTGGCCAGCAGCTTATTAGTTATTAGTAATGAGGTAGTCCTAAAACAGCGCATTTCTTAATGAGATCAAAGCATCCACTGATGAGGTGAATGAATATTTGTGTAATAAATATAATGAACATGTCTTGTATAGCCCATAGACCTACCCTTTAACTTGTTCAAGGAAGCATAATAGTGGACCTTTAAAACAAGCATGCCAACTCACACTGTGCCAAAGGCCTTCAGAAAAGATGCATTTTTAAAGAGACAAAGAAGAAGAGAAGACACCTACTTAAAGGCAACTTTGTCCACAACTCAGAAAGTCTGATCTCTTCTAAATGTTGCTTAGCTCTTGGGACAAATAAAAGTAAGTGGAAAAAAGACAGAGGAGGCAAATGAGGATTTTAAAGTTAATTCTACCCATATTGTATTATGTAACAGTGCGTATGTAATACGCACTGTTACAGCCCAAGCATACTGTAAGATCTAAACCTTATTCATGTTGAATTACAATCAAACTGATTTCACCACTTTCCTGAACATTATTTATCTGTGAACATGTGAGATCACCAAAGAGTCAGCAGGGGAGTTGGACTGATTTTGTTGGTAACTTCATCCTGTGTAAATAGCAATGTTATTTCAATAGCTTACCAAAACAACAATGTGTACAAAGACACCCTAATATTATCTCTTACCATTTAAAGCCTCGTTGCTTATGCTGGACAGAAATTTGAAGTCCCGTAGTGGGGTGGTGATGGCGGTGATGTTTCCCAGCATGCTGCCCATTCCCAGCATCAGAAGCATGAAGAAGTACAGCACTGACCACAGCTGAGACAATGGCATGTTCTTTATGGCCTCACTGTACACTATGAAGGCCAGCCCAGTCCCCTCCACAGCCTGAGGTAAACAGAAGACAGAGTCTAGTTTTAGTGTGTATAAACATAGGCTTAATAAAAGCAGCCATGTTGTCCAGCATTAAAAGTAACCAAGATGAACCCAAGCAAATGTCTTGTGCCATAGTACAGTGAAAAATCACTGCGCATCTTCTCTCCAGAGGGCTGTGTGCCGAGACCCCTCCTGTATTGCTTCTATACTCACACACAGCCCAGCCCATAACAACAGCCGCCCTGTCCAGTTTGCTGAGGACAGCACAGTGGTCAGACTCATTTCACAGGGTGAGGAGGCAGCCTACAAAGAGGAGGTCCTGAAGCAGGCAGCCTGGTGTTCAGAGAACAAGATCACTCTGAACTCTAGGAAAACCAAAAAGGTCATCATGGACTTCAGGAAACTCAGCACCGACCCAGCTCCTCTCTACATTAACGCAGAGTGTGGAGAGGGTCCACACCTTCAGGTTTCTTGTTCTCCTCATCTGTGCTAACTAATAACATCACAGCAGTCATCAAGAAGGCTCAGCAGCACCTACACTTCCTGAGGAAGGAAGCACAAACTAAACACCAAGCTGCTGATGACCTTCTACGGCTCATCCATGCAGATCCTGCTGACACAGTGCATCACAGTATGGTACGGCAGCTGCACTGTTACAAAATATCATTTGTCAGTCGATCTAAAAAATCCCAGATCGCCCTGCAACTCTAACTGTTAAAAACCTCTTAATCCGCACCGGAACCCCCAAGTGCCATTTTTCCTTCCTTTCTTTTTTTTTTCCAGGAGTGAGATTTAAGGGTTTAAACTCTGCCAGTCTCCATTATGATGCTTTTATTGGGCAGCCTAGAGGTCCCCCTCCCCTCTCCTCCTCCCCCTTTGATTGACACGCATTCGACCAATAATGTCATGAAATGGCTTTTTCCGAGCCAATAATATCCAGGGAGCGACTTGAGCTCGTTTTTACATGCCTGTATTCATTCTGAAATATTTCTGACTGGTCAATTCGGGCAATATATCTAAAGCCACCGATGTGGCCAACACGTGTCCTGTCTTTTTTTTTTTTTTTTTTAAGTTTTTATTGGCTCTAGTGGCCTTTATTTGAAAAGTGGGTAAGGAGAGAAGGGGGAAGACATGCGGCAAAGGTCGACAGGCCGGGAATCGGACCTGCGACGGCCGCGTCGAGGACTAAGGCCTCCTTCTGTGGGTTGTGCTTAACCCCTGCGCCACCACAGCACATCCCAACACGTGTCCTGTCTTTTTTTTTTTTTTTTTTTTTTAAGTTTTTATTGGCTCTAGTGGCCTTTATTTGAAAAGTGGGTAAGGAGAGAAGGGGGAAGACATGCGAAAAAGGTCGACAGGCCGGGAATCGGACCTGCGACGGCCGCGTCGAGGACTAAGGCCTCCTTCTGTGGGTTGTGCTTAACCCCTGCGCCACCACAACACATCCCAACACGTGTCCTGTCATAAGGAATCATGGGGTTTGTTTTGACATGAATCCACCAGCAGCATGCGTAATTACGTGTAATGTGTGCGTCTGTGCTGCATCAGTCAGGCTCTGTGCGCCCTCATGCGTAACGGTGTTTACGGAACATTTTCTCACCAACGGAGAGACACGTTGTCAGAATGTGTCAAAACTGGATGTATTTCTTCAGCAGAACTTCACAATTCACGGGAGTGGACAAGTAGACCGCGCTGCAGCAAACAGAAAGGTGCGGGGAAGGACCGTTGCACTCCGGAAGTGAAGGGGGCGCTATTTCCTATATTATCTGCGGTCTCCTGTTTTTATTTTCTTTTAAAATCTGTGATATAGTTTCACCTTTAGGAAGGATTTTCGCTCTCAGCATGTATTTGAACTTCTCTTATTTACTTCAGCGCAGTTCACAGTTTTTGACAAATTCTGTAGATTTCGATGTATTTCTATATCTGCTTCTTAGTCGCATCTTTTCGGGCCTGATACTGCCTCTAGTGGCGTGGTGGTAACCAGTGTTGGCATAGTTACTTTGAAAAAGTAACTTTAATCGGACTACTGATTACTCCTTGAAAAAGTAACTTAGTTAGATTACTGACTACTTGATTTGGAAAGTAACTAAGTAGGAGCTGCTAACAACAACGCTCTGCCTCCTGTGAAAATAACATTGATCTTTGCTAATTCTTAATTGTAATCTATTTTATAATGGTAACATCAACTATGTGTCTCCACTGATAAGGTTGAACTGAAGAGGAGATTGTACAAAAAAATAAAAATTCTGAGTAATTTGTGTGGTCCACTGTTGTCTGGAAAACTCTAAGAAGGATTTTAAAGAAGATTAGAGCCCAACAATATAATATGGATGCAGCAGACCCGTGGCTCCGAGTAAAATATCCAGAAAGCAGTGCCATAAAATCCATAGCATAACTTGAAAGCAGCACAGGAGAAAACACAGGAAAAGACAACAGCAATATAGTGTCTACCCAGCATAGGGAAGGGGCGAACATACAGCGCCAGCGTCACACAAGCACCGATGGTGGCAACCTACTGGATGGTAGCCACAAATGCCCTGGGTCAGTCTGACAGAGGCTCTCTGACCTCCATCAGCAGGTAAGGTGGCTGAAGTGTCTTGCCCAAGGATACAATGTCACAGGCGGGAGGAGCAGGGATTGAACCAGCAACCTGCCAACTGCGGGCAAACTTCTACAACCGTCGTCACAAATATACATGTACAGGCCATTTACCATATACATTACACTGAACAGAGTTCCTTCCATCCATCCATTTATTTTCTAACACCCTTTTCCCTAATGGGGTCAGGAGGGTTGCTGGTTCCTCTCCAGCTACGTTCCGGGCGAGAGGCGGGGGTCACCCTGGACAGGTCGTCAGTCTGTCGCAGGGCAACACAGAGACATACAAGACAAACAACCATTCACACACACTCACACTTAGGTTAATTGGTCTCTCTAAATTCTCCCTGACAGTCATGTTTTTGGACTGTGGGAGGAAGCCGGAGAACCCGGAGAGAACCCACCATGCACAGGGAGAACATGCAAACTCCATGCAGAAAGACCCCGGGCCGGGAATCGAACCCAGGACCTTCTTGCTACAAGGCAACAGCTCTACCAACTGCGCCACTGTGCAGCCCTGAGCAGAGTTCTTGCTCAATATTAATAATAGTCAAAGGCAAAACAACTTGTTACAACATTCTAGTAAAATCAACATTCTAGCCCTCTTCTGGTCAACTTCTGTATGAATCTGAACTAAATGATTTCTTCATATCAATGCTGTTCACATTCAAGTAGTTTGTTAAGAAAAGTAAAGGGGCATAAAATGATTGCCAACTGCACAAAGCTCAGTCTCAGCAAAACAGTTTTTAACTGAAAGGACATCACAAAAAAACCATCCTTAAATTTACTGTGAATATAAACACCAAAGTGCTGAACGAGCATCATAAAAACATCCACATAAAACAAGCAATCACATAAAAGATTGCCTTTTTGTGATGTTTTGTACAACTTGACAGATAAAATAACTTTTCTCATGCTGGGTCCAAAGCCAATCGGAAAGCTTTAGGGGTTACACTGACATTAATTGGAAACCTGATTCCTGCTGTGCAATATACAATCAAACACTGACCTACAGTATCAGTTCTATAACCCATCATTAAATATAATCCAAACAAAACAATCCTTTGTTTTCAGCAAAGACTCAAAATAGCCATCTATTTCTTTTTATAAAAGTGCTATGAAATGTCAATTGATGCATTAAAATGGGAAATACTGGGTTTTGAACTTCAGAATTTGAATATCAATAAAATTCAATGGCATATCTATGGATAGTTTTAAAGTTTGGTTTAGTTTGGAAAAAAAAGATGGTTAGTAGGAAAGGTTTTCAAATAAGCTGGTGCTTCAGCCTTTATTATGTGAAAATGTATTTATCTTGGCACTGATACAATCTCTACATATTGACTGTAATAATATAAAAAAGTGAGGTTTTTTTATTTATCAGGTTTTAATTTCTGATGATTATAACCTGATGTTTACAGCCCAAAATCAGCCAATTAATGACAAGGTACATACAGTGCTTAGCTCATTCTCCAGGTTGCAGTCTTCTAGTTTGTTGCTAAGTTCAGCAAACTGCTCTGGGAACGTTGTGTTCAGCTTCTCAATCATTTCAAACACGTTGCTGATGATGATGCTGTCTTCAGCGAGATTGAAAGAGTTGAGCAGCAGTGTGCGTGTCCTGAGAGAGAAGGAAGGCGGATGTTAATAAAACCATGGACCTGATGCTAACATAAAGCAACAGTATTACACACTAGCCAGTCAACAAGGATTATTACTGCAGCAGTACATAGCATGAACTATGTTTTAGCTCACCGCATGAATGGCCTTTAAAATAATCCAGGTCAAATCTCCATAAATGGCTATGTCAACATTTTCTCATGACCTTATATGGCCAGAAGTATTAGGATTCATAAAAGGTGATTATGTCTATGAGAGTTGTCTGAATTGGAAGACAGACAACAGAATAATGTCCAACAGTGACAGGACAGGAGGACTGTGAACTTGGACAAAGAGAATTAACAGGCATTCATTGATATACAGTTGTCTCATCTGCATTTTACAATTTTCATATGCATACATTTCAACAAGGCAAGACTACCATATATATATATATTCCAGATGCAAAACAACACAAGGTGTGCAACAAGAAGTCTTGCATGCCTCCTTAAGCCTTCAAATGTTTGCAATGTTACTTAAATCCACTGGAACAGAGTCAAGCAACCTCAATAATCAATCGATCAATCAATCAAATTTTATTAGTATGGCACATTTCAGCATCAAGGCATTTTTTTTACATCAAATCAAACACAGAAACACAATGCAACATAGAATCAATAATCAAAACACAACAATGAGTCAAGTTCCATCAATAAATTTGTAATTGATTACGTTTCAAATACAATCCTAAACAAGTTGGTTTTTAGTGAAGTTTGCATCCATAAGAGGTTTACCTGTTATACTCCTACTGTGTTATATGGAACAAAATACCTATTACTATTTTCATTCCCACTCACGCTCACAATCACAGTTTAAAACCATGTAAACAGCCTTTCAGCGGGATAAAGCCAATAATGCATACCTCTCCAAGCAATTCTCATAGTTGATAGTTGCCTTGAATCCATAAATGGCAAAGGTGACAAGGGAGGCAAAGATGGATGTTCCACTGTTAATGAGGGAGACAATGATGGCCTGCCGCTCAAAGTTGTTGTGGTACTGGTTGTAGCTGGCGAAAGCTATGAGTGACCCAAAACCCAAACCCAGAGAGAAAAAGATCTGAGTGGCTGCATTGATCCAAGTAGTGGGATTGGCAAGTTCTTCCATCTAAAAGCACAGAGATCACATATACATGAAAATGAAAGCAAACCCCATCGTTCTGATATCTAAAGCAAAGTGATGAGGCCTTGTGCATATTCCTAAAGCCAATCCATTCTTACCTTGGGTGTGAACATGTATTTGACACCATTTAGAGCTCCATGAAGAGTCATGCCTCGAATCAAGTAGATGAGCAGGACAACATATGGGAATGTTGCAGTGAAGTATACCACCTACAAAAGTCAAACAGCACCATTATTGGTTAAATGCTTTTAATATGGTGAGGTGAATTTGTCAGGAAACGATATGAAGGATCATAATATTACAGTAAACTCTGTTATACATGCAATTGCAGATGATATTATTGCTTTATTGAGTAAATAAGGAAGCTTTCTTGCCTTTCCAGTTGATTTTACACCTCGAATAATGAATAGATAAGTTATCACCCATGCAAGCAGAAAACACAGCGCCTGGCCTGCGTGAATGCCACCATTCATTTCAATAGAGGGAGAGACGTTAAGGGTTTCTCTGTAGAAGAAATACTGGGTGGGTGTAGCTTTTTCACACTCCTCTATAGGTCCGGTCCGGTTGGAATTTACAGGGCAAGCTGCCCAGGGCAAGACAGACTTGGAGGGGAGGAGGTGGGGGTGCAAGGAGCACAATAGGACAGACATTAGAAGTCATCCAAAAAATATAATATCATAACTTTTTACTGTAAAATCAATTGATTCTGAACAGTTTTTAATTTAGACCATTTTTCCAATTTAGTCAGCTAATTGACCCAAATTTACCTGACCCAGCTAAACTAAAGTAGTCCAAGAATTTAGGAAAAGCAAAACCTTCTGTAGCCAAATATTTAAAGTCCTAAATTTAATGTATTTAGGACTTTAAATATTTGGCTACAGAAGGTTTTGCTTTTCCAAACTTAGAATGTATTGAGGTTAAGTCCAACATTACTACATAAAAGCTAATTCACAAAGCCAGAAGAAAGACAGGTAAACTGCTGAGTGCGTATATAATGCACTATAAAGATGATTTTAACATCTCTTTGCTTCGGCAAATTATCAACATGTTCTAATTCTTCACAATCTAGCACAGTTTCAGTATTTGCTACAAACAATAGAGCATTTAATAACCAACTCACTTGAAATGAGTGAAAGAGGTACCAGAAACTCCATGCATTGATAATGTTGTAATAGAGACATAAGTACATTGATGTCACAACACTGGCAAGTCCTGAAACAATAGAAGTAAAATAGGGTAAAGGTTAGAAAGCAAAGAATGAGTATCAAAGTTAGCGTCAGAAAATGTTGTGTTTGTAATCTAGGCTCTTACCAAGTCCCCCTAAATATGGACATATAGCAGTCCATGCACCGATGCTGCCCAGACGCATTTTCTGACCAATGGCCAGCTCCAAGTAGAACAGAGGTACGCCTTCCAGGAGCAGCATGACCAGATAGGGGATCAGGAAACCCCCTGCAGGTGACAATATGAGGCTCAGACCACTCAGGGTAGCAAGAAGGCCTGATGTTGCAAAGGTTCATTTTCAAAATTAATATGCCTTTTATAATTTCAATTATTTAAGTGCTGGGCAATGTCTTTAAAAATAATAGCTTAGAGGTAGACTAACACTATCTTGGTAATTGACAACAATGTTATGGAAGCCAAGGAAATTATAAACTAATAAGGTAATTCAAAAACTGGATAACATATTCAGTTTTATCCATTGTTGGTTTAAAGAAGATTTGTTGAAAGTGACCAATATATGAATATCTGAACAAAATAACTTCATGAGTGATGAAATATCCATGTCAAACTCAAACATACTTGTAGAGAACATTCTTGTCCTGTCTTTTAGTGTCCAACCACGTGACTCTCCTGGACAAAGCTGCTGGCTGAGCTGTAGATATGACTAAATAAATGCATGTGCTCTCTTTCATCCTATAGACTTTAAACCGGCTCGGCTCATCTGTTAAGATGAGCTTCTCTCCTAGATGAAGCTACTAAAGTGACTACTTTATCTACTCTAGTACCATTGACTTCTTACTTTTCTCTAATGTAGACATAACTCCTGGATCATTGCTTCTATTTCTCTGTTTGTTTTCCTCAAACCCCAGTCGGTCGTGGAAGATGGCTGTTCAGACTGAACCAGGTTCTGGTTCTGCTGGAGGTTTCTTCCTGTTAAGGTGACATTTTCCTTTCCTCTGTTGCTACATGTATGAAGGATTGATGGATAAGGGTTTGCTGCTATTCAATAACAGTTTTTCAGGAAGCATGAAATAATTCTAGTATTAAAGAAACATAATAAGATAGAAACCGTAAAAGAACTGAACAGAAACCAGACTGATCTGATAAGGAACCCAGAATCTACAATAATCAAAAAGAACTAGACAGAGACCCTAACAAGAATCACTAAAGAAGAAATAGACTCTTCACTAAATGAAATGCAAAATTCCTAAGAGCCAAACACAACTAAAAACCACCAAAACAAAGAAAAACAGAAACAAGACAAATCTAACCAAAATAAATCAGAGTACCGTAAATAAAAACACAAAAAATCCCAACCCAAACCAGACTGATCTAAGAAGAAATGAAACTGTCCTCCTGGTTTTAGTGAGAATGCCAGCAGT
The DNA here is from genome assembly GCF_019740435.1 of Gambusia affinis. NCBI lineage: Eukaryota > Metazoa > Chordata > Actinopteri > Cyprinodontiformes > Poeciliidae > Gambusia > Gambusia affinis. The sequence continues at coordinate 338,492 of NC_057872.1, read as the reverse complement.
AACAAAAGACTGCAATGAGGATTATTCATAAAACTGGGTTTTATTAGAACACACATATATTAAAGCGAAATATAGTGAAATTTTACGATTTGGTTAATTTCAAAACTGCACAATAAACATTTAAAGCAAATCGCAAAGAGTTTTAAGGGAATCTTTGAAATATGTTATGTGACAGGGTGAAGAGTTAGAAATTAAGAAAAGTGCTCAGATTTAAGAAATAGAGTCCATATTGAGAACCTAATTGAATTTTGTTTCTTTTTTGTGTCTTTGATCGGACGTCTCAAACCCACAGTTGTTCATGGCAGATGGCCACTGATACTGAGCTTGGTTCTGGTTCTGCTTGAAGGTTTCTTCCTGTTAAAGGGGAGATTTTCCTCTCCACTGTCACTTGAAGCATCTCAGTATAAGGAATCCAGAATGTCTTGGGGGATTTGCTCTGAATCTAAATATTGAATTGAAGCAACAAAGATTTTTACTCTCCTTTGAGTATTTATTTGTAGTTATATTTAACTCATGGGCTTTTTATCTCTAGCAGAACTTAAGTAATGGACGTGACAATTTACAAAACCGTACACAAACACCAACAAACGTTTGTATTTCTACCCATATTGGGGATTTGTATTTGACTACCATTTATCTGAGGAACTACCCTGATGTCCAACCAAAACCATTACCAGCATATTCTTAACTCTATTTTAACCCTAACCTTAGTCATACCATACTTCTAAATGTAATGTGTAACCCTAAACACATGGTATGCTGCATTAGGGTCTGGCCCTCAGAAACATAATGTTCTTCAGAAGATTAATAAATGTACCAGAAAATGTAGTCCATAGCTAGTTCAAAAACACCATAGTAACTAACATGCTAGGAAGAAATCATGTCTGACAGATAATGATTCATTTATAAGTGAAATTGAAATGAAAGCAATATGTAAATACTCAAAGCATTTTATCAGAATGAATTGTGTTTGCTGTTGATAAATAAGAAGTTGGAACTGCAGGGCGTAGTGCTACTTTATACTCCATCAATAAAAGCCTGTCAGATAAATGTACTTGAATAGGTACAGTCCTGATTGCGGTACCATGTTCTAATTCAGTTAAGGTTCAATACAGAAAGAGAATGAGTAAAACAAAAGGTTCTAAATGTTGAATCAACGTTGAGCATTAAGAAGTTATCACATTCAAATGCTTTACTTTAACATCAGAAGATCTATCCCAGAACACAACTTTGATAGTATGTCTTCTAACTATTGGGTTAGAATAGCTTAATTTCAGAGTTTTACAGTGGGTGTAAAACTGATTGGCAAAAATATCTACTGAGACCAGGGCCCAATAGCATGAAACATTAATGCTAACTGTAGCCTTAATATCATGTCTGCAGTCAGTTTGGTTCATGATCTGCGTGTGTTTTATATTATCCTTGTGATCAACTGAAAGGTCTCATCATAATATTGAAATTGACTAACCAACATTACACTTCATAAACCCCTAACCTCTATCAACTAGGTTGGGAAACAAGTGTAAGACAGTCCAAAGCAGATGCAGTACAACGTTGTGTCACATGCTGTAGCTCTACTTTTAAGACCACAAAGAGAGTTATTACTTAACTTAAATATTAGAGAGAAGGGTAAGAATGAAATTTCTGGAGCAGTTTTTTTTTTGTGTGTAATTTCTTGAAATGCTGCTAAATTTCAGAAGGATCTTAAAAACAGTTTTTAGACGAGGAGTTGTTTTTTTTTTGTTTTGTTTTTTTACCTTTGAACCTTCTGTTCATTCATTTGGAGTAAATTAATCATCTGTGTACTCTACAGCCTGACCACGCTTAAATAACAGAGCAAAAATCAACTAGGAACAGAAAGCACAGGCACAATTTAGTCCCTCCATATCACATTTATATACCCTCCTCCTGTTGATTGAGGTTCTATGACAAATTATTAACAACAAACTATAAGCAAACACATTTGTAGAAAATCTAGTAGACTACTTTGTTACATTCCTGTATCTGTTGTTGTTGTTTTAAAGTTACATTGAGTGTCTTAAATGCACCGTGACTCTGACTTACAGATCTTCCTGTCATCAATTGGCTATTGTCCCTTTCATAAAACACAACAAAGTGGCATTAGGGCATCTATTTTGTCATGTCAAAGTGGTTTGTATAAGGAATGATGTGGCGAGGGAAATGGAAGTAAATCTGGCTTTGCTACGCCTTCCTCTCCTTTTGCAGGTAAGTGTGCTCCAGCTAGACGAGACTTTGGTCCACAGGATGTCTTTCATGACCGTTTTTAAAGCTCTCAAATGTATATTTGTGAGAGTCTACAAAGCGAGATTCATACTTCATTCTGATAAGTGCTATTTTATGCAGAGGGAGGTGAAGTTTTTGGGAAAAAGAGGAAGGGGGCTTGATTATGACTCAGAACAGGACACAATGAAAGACTGGTTTCTCTCCAGAGAGCTTGTGGGACTTAAAATGCTTTCACGGCTTTGGCTCATGTTAAAGATTTGTTGAGGGGTTTTCCTGGAGAACTACCCCACAGTTTTGAACTGTGGAAAAAGGGGTAAAGGATTTACTTGGTCAAAACAGTGCCAGTTGGTTTGTGACTTCCTGGCTGCCAGAACTTTTCCCAAGTGATCCCAATGTGCCTCTCAACCCAACTGGACAGATGTCAGCAAAACTGGCTTTGATGAAGTACCTTTATAGAGGAGAGCAGAAGAGAAAGTAGTTGTTGCATACTAACATAGATAAGTTGGTAAATGATTTTCAGTCTAAAGTTTCAGATATCATTGATTCCATTGCCCCAATTAAAATGAAGGTTGTGTCTGGTAAGAAGAAATCTCCATGGAGAAATGCACAAACAGTTCGATCTGCAAGACAACTCTGCCGTAGGGCAGAACAAAGTAAAACTCAACTTCACGTTCATTATGACATCTATAAAGAAAAACTACGTTACTATCATTTAACACTCAAACATGCAAGACAGGCCTTCTTTGCAGATGTCATAAACAAAAACATTAACAATGCTCCAGCTTTATTAGCAACAGTTGACAGACTCACAAACCCTCCTATCACGTTACCACCTGAATTTCAGTCTATTGCTGCCTGCAACCAGTTTTCCAGTTTCTTCTCAGAGAAAATTCAAAAAATCAGAAGATTAATCTGCACATCCACTATAAAGTCAGTACTAATGCAGAACCCAAACAAAACAAATACAGGATAAATGACCAAATTTCAACTACTTAATTATAAAACCCTAGAGGAAATTATAAGTCAATTAAGCTCCAGTTCCTGTTGTCTGGATGTCCTACTGTCACATTTCTTTAAGAAAGTTCTGCCTGTTGTTGCTACTGATCTGATCTAAATAGTAAATTCATCGTTTCTCATCAGATGTTTTTCCCCCAGGCTTTGAAAACAGCAGTAATCAAACCACTGATAAAAAAGAACAATCTAGACAAATCACTACTGCAGAATTACAGGCCGACCTCTGACCTCTGACCTCCCATTCATCAGCAAAGTTATTGGAAAAGCTGTTTAAACAGTTAAATAGCTTCCTAATGATAACCAAACGCTTTGACTCCTTCCAGTCTGGTTTCCAGTCTCACCACAGCACAGAGACTGGCCTAGTCAAAGTGTTCAATGACATCCATATAAATACGGACTGTGGGAGAACCACAGTGCTGGTTCTGATGGACCTCAGTGTTGACCATGACATATTACTGAATGGACTGGAGAGTTGGGTCGGACTCTCCGGTCCAGTGCTTAACTGGTTTGAATCTTACATAAAGAACAGGGATTTCTTTGTTTCAATTGGAAACTTCTCATCAAAGAGGTCAAAGGTCACATGTGGGGTACCCCAAGGTTCAATCCTAGGACCCCTCTTATTCAATATTTATATGCTCCCACTAGCTCAGGTTATAACAGGAAATAATATTAGCTACCATAACTATGCAGATGACACACAGCTCTACATTACGATGTCACCAGGTGACCTTTGACCCCATCCAATCACTGAACAGATGCTTAGAACAGATAAATGTTTGGATGTGCCAAAACTTCCTCCAGCTGAACAAAAACAAAACTGAAGTTATTATTTTTGGACCTAAAGAGGAACAATCTAGAGCTATAGATCTAGAATCATAGATCTAGAGTTATAGATCTAGAGTCAGTGCACAGCTTCAGTTATTACAACTAAAAACCAGTGATCAGGCCAGAAATCTGGGAGTAGTGATGAACTCTGACCTGAACCTTCAGAGCCACGTAAAGACAGTCACAAAGACGGCCTTCTATCACCTGAAGAACATTTCCAGGATTAAAGGACTAATGTCTCAGCCAGATCTAGAGAAACTCATCCATGCCTTTATCTTCAGTCGTATTGATTATTGTAACGGCGTCTTCACAGGTCTGTCCAACAAATCAATCAAACAGCTACAGCTGATCCAGAATGCTGCTGCTCGTGTTCTCACTAAAACCAGGAAGATAGAGCACATAACACCAGTTTTAAAGTCTCTCCACTGGCTCCCTGTAGCTCAAAGAATAGACTTTAAAATATTGTTGTTAGTTTATAAATTACTGAATGGCTTAGCACCACAATACATTAAAGATTTGCTGATGTTGTATCAACCTTCCAGAACTCTCAGGTTCTGGTTCTGGTTCTGCTCTGCATCCTCAGAACCAGAACCAAACGAGGAGAAGCGGCATTCAGCATCTATGCACCAAAAATCTGGAACAAACTTCCAGAAAACTGTAAAACAGCTGAAACACTGACTTCCTTTAAATCTCAACTAAAAACCCACTTGTTTAGAGTTGTATTTGAAACGTAATCAATTGCAAATTTATTGATGGAATCTGACTATGTTGTGTTTTTAAATGTTGATTCTATGTCGCATTGTATTTTTGTGTTTGATTTGATGTAAAGCACTTTGAAATGCCTTGCTGCTGAAATGTGCTATACAAATAAAGTTTGATTGATTGATTGATTGATTGATACAGGACATAGACTTAATGCCATTACTGCACCAAACAGCAGGAGCTGCTTGCTGTACCATCTACATGCCACCTTTCAGTGGCTAATGTTCGGCTATGCCAATTAAACATAAAGGCTTGATGCAAAGAACTGTAGATGTAAGACTGATACCAGCATCAAAACTCCAACTCTGAGCGGTGGAATAGTTTGATCACATAACTATTAACTCCAGATTTAGTTAGTTTACAGAAGACTATAAAATAATCACAGCAATATAATCCGAAGTTGATTAAAAATGGTCTCGTTTATCTACGTTTAAATACAACTACCAGCCAGTGAGTTGTATTTTACACTGGCTTTTTCATGGCTGCTTTTTGACCATTGACAGTTTTTTCTGCGCATCAATGATGTATGTTTTTTCTAAACATGGAAAAATCATTACATTTTTCCTCACCATTGTAGATGAATGATAGGTTGAATAAGTAGGTTAAGGTACCTATTGTCTATGCATACATTCATGCCCAAATATACAGCCCCTCAAATACTTTGTTAAATCTTCATTAACAAAATATGGAAATGTACTTGTCTTTTAAACCTGGTAAACTAACTGGGGTTGAGGAGAGAGATCTGGGCAAGCATTCTAGAAGCCTAGTGTCAGTCTGGTTTCATCATCCTTAACAATTTGATGTTTTCTCGGAACTCAAATTCACAATAAATTAGAAGTTGGTGGAACACCAGTGTCACAGTTCAGAGTAAGCCAATTTTATGTAACCACAGACTATGAGAGTAGAGCGCAAGAAGAAAGCCCCTGCTCCAAAATCAATACCAAGCATGACCGATATTATCAACATTCACATGAACTTCTGGAGACATTTTTACCATCTGAGGAAACCAGGGTCAGCCTATTTAGCCACAATGATGAGGCAACTGCTTGGAGAAGCAGAAGAGATGCATTGAGACATTAGAATACTGTACCAATATTCAAACAAGGTGATGATAGCATTATGCTGAATGTCTGTTTCTGCACCATTAATACTGATGTGTTGCAGGGAAATAATAAAAACAGAGGACAAATCCAAATTCTTTAATTTGACCTCTAATCAACATCTTGAACACAACTGGGCTTTACAACAGAAACTTAATCCCAAATACACATCAAAACAGGTTTTACATTGGATAAAGTAGGCTGAAATATATGGCTGAAATGGCCATAACTGAAACGCCATTGAAAATGGATGTACTGCATCTAAACGGCAGGCTGGTGCCAAGAGGCCAACAAATTTAAATTTACTCAAGCCAGCATTATTCAGAACCTCGTCTACAGAAGTGCATTGTTTTTAAGTTGTTACAGGTCAAATTTCCAAACATTAGTTCAGATGTAGTTATTTAATGAGATTGTATGTATAATTTTGACACTGTGAATTTGACTCCCCCACCCCCCTCTCTCCAACAATGAATACAAACTTGTTGTATGTTGTATTATCATTCCACACAGAAAACAATATTTATTAATATTTAGTATTGAAATGATCCAAGTTTCTTCAACAATCAGTGTGTGTTAACGTCTGATCAGAACATCAGTGATGCTTATTCTTTTCTTGGACAATCTGTAAAGAAAATCACGTTCAAATGTAAGATCATCTCCAATTTTAAGAGCATTATTCCATTTCTTTAGTGGGTGATGTCATTTACAATGACTTTTAAACCCAGCCTCAACCTGTTAAATCTATGGCTTTTCTTACTGCGAGCTGGCAGCAGAGGTTGTTGCAAAGCTGAGTTGTAAGTAGGTGTTAGGTAGTGGCTGGTATGTAGCAATCTACTATAACCAAGAGTCCTGCAGCCATTCCTGCTTAGGTGTTGAAAAGGATCTACTGAAATAGTTCATGTGTAAATGACCAAAGAAATTCTTGCTTACAAACAGAGAGTGAAACAATGACAAACAATGGGACCTCTGGATGACACAGTTATTACTTGAGGGTTGAAATAAGGGCCTCTTAAGCATTAATATTATGCTACAATGCCCAGTCTTGGTTTTCCAGAATCCTCTCGTTTCAATGCAATTTCTAATTCAGAACTAACGTTCACAAACAACATCAAACCCTGAAGGAAATGCATGAACTAAATACATTTTAGGCAAATACATTGAAATATCAAATAGCATCTACAAGTTCTAAGTTAGTGACAGGATTACATGTGAAAATGGCCTCATATATTGTAAAATGGATTTGTAGTGGGAAGAATGCATTTCTACACACTACAAATCATTTGTCTTGATCACTTCTGAGTTTGTGATCTATTGATTTATAAATAGAAGGTGAAGTTGAGGCTATCATAGCGTATTACTGTAACTTGAATAAAATCATAGCAAATAGAGTTCCAGCTCTATTACAGTGTGTTGAATCATATTCAAAATTTTCAGGATATAAGATCAACTGGAACAAATCCGAGTGTATGCCCATATCACAAGCATGTCACTCAAATGATATTACACAATTTAACTTTAAATGGGTTCCCTCGGGTATGAAATATCTGGGTATACGACTTCACTCAAATTTAGAGGAAATAATGCTATTTAATATGGAACCGCTTCTTCAGAAAATTAAAACTAATCTTAATAAATGGGCAAAATTGAAACTCTCTTTATGGGGAAAGGTGAATGTAATAAAAATGGTGATAGCCCCATTGTTCAATTATGTGTCCATGATGGTGCCTGTTGATATCCCATCACAGGTATACAAACAATACGAGACTTGTGTTAAGGACTTCCTTTGGGACAAAAAGAAACCCAGAATTAGTATTAAGAAAATGTGGTGCGCAAGGGACATAGGGGGCATGGCCCTCCCTAATGTAAGGCTATATAATCTCGCTTTTGAAATGTCTAGGTTGTTCAAATATTTTGTAAAGGGAGAAACAAAGCTGAGTTGGATGAATATCGAAGAAGAATTAGTGAACCCTTTCAGAACAGTAGATGTCCTTTCTCATGGTAAAATGGATAATAGACAACCTTTTTCCACAAATCCAGTATTAGCACATTCTAAATTAGTATGGAAGGAGATGCATAAAATATGTAGGATGTCACATTTTAAACAGTTGTACTCTTCATTGTGGTTTAATCCATCCATCTGTATTGGAAAGAAAACTGTTTACTGGGAACAATGGCTGGTGAAGGGGATACACACTGTGGACGATCTGTATACAGACGAGGTTTTTATGTCTTTTTCAGATCTCATGCAGAAATATAACTTAAAAAAAGATAGTTTCAGGAGATATCTACAAATCAGAGACTGTATTATTAAAGACAATTTCATACATAAGGATAATCCAATACAGGAATTTATAGGTTCAAGTAATATTAAATATAAGGCATCAACATTTTATAAATTACTTAACAGTATGCAAAAGGATGTATGTAAAAGTCTGGGGATTGTCTGGCAGAGGGACCTTGGCTGCATTTTTAGTGATGAAAAATGGTTGAAAGTACTTTCAAATAATGGAAAATATATTAAAGAATCGAGAGGGAAATTTACGCACTATAAGATAGCACATAGATTTTATTTCACCCCATCCAGGCTCCATAGAATGGGCCTGCTCACCAATAATTTATGCTGGAAATGTAAAACGGAACCAGGAACATTTTTACATGCGATATGGGAGTGTAAATGTATCTACCCATTTTGGAAAGACGTAGTAAAACACATTGGAAAGTGGATAGGTGTGGGGATACCCATGTCACCAAGACTTTGCTTATTGGGAGATCAAACAGTGATGCCTAATCTGTCAAAACACCAAAGCACAGTGGTGCAGGTGGGGACGGTCACGGCTGCCAGAATAATCCTCAGACTATGGAAATCCTCAACTGTTCCGAATATTAAAAACTGGTTGGAGTTGATGTTGGAAATAGTGTCATATGAACAAATGCTGGCTAAGTCAAATAATGACATAGAAAACTTCACAAAATCCTGGAACGGTTTTCTTTTCTGCAGTACTGGGACAAGTAAATTTTTGTGATGAACTGCTGTTTCTGAAAGTATTGACGAGTGATTATTTGCTTACTGTGGCTGTTTCATCGAAGATATTTGTATATGCCATTTTTTATTTTTATTTATATTTTTTTGTGAATCTTCTATTGATTAGATATGAACTAACCTGGTGGTTTTGTTTTGTTTTGCTTTGTTTTATTTGTGTTTTTTTTTGTTGTTTTTTTTTTTGGGGGGGGTTGTATAGATGTATGCCTTTAAAATAATAAAAACTTTAATAATCAAGAAGATTATGTCAGCCTGTTCATTGTGTGTCAACAAAACATACAAATGACCTTTTTGGCGTTGATTTGTAGTTTGAAGCTTTTCGAATAATTCTTACTCTTTTGTTCCTGTTTTTAGTGGTAGGTCCCACTGACAAAAGAAAACTGAATGTTTAAATTGAATTGTTGACAAATCACTGTGATCAAACTAAAGACTCTGGTAAATTATATTAACAGACTTTTGCTAGCAAATTAGGAATGTTTCCTAAATGAGCAACAAAAAAGTACATTGGTATATAAAAACACTAAGATCAGTAGTCCTCCCTATCCATCTTCAAATGACTCTCAACAGATCAGAAAATTAAAATATATAAAACAAAGAACTTAGCCTGCCTAACCCTACTCAAGTGAATAGCAAATAATAACCATCTTAATTTCAACATTTCTTTTTTTATTCCATATTCTCAATAATGAAAATTGAATCAAATCAGACTTGTATAGTGTTTTTCATGACCATCAAAGACGCTTTACATGAAGTCAGTCATGCCCATTAACACACACATTCACACACCTGTGATGGGTAGTAGTGTCATGACATGCAGTAGAGAGGAGGAGAAACAGACACAGAGAACCCAGGTTAGTGTGAAGGAGAAAGATGATTTTACTCATGAAGTCTCAAATAGTCCAGGCAGCACAGAATGAGTGGAAGGCTAATAGCTCACAACAGGTGGAGCAAAAGACAACGAAAGGAAGTATTTTCAGCTCCTTTTTGTTTTCCCCAGTAGATCTCCTTAGCTTCTCTGGGCCATCTTCTACCCTCAGCCAGCTCCTGTGCCAACTACTCATACCTGCAATCAATCATCTCATCTAGTTAGCTCCATTGTTCCATTTGCTACCTCCCAGTATTTAAGCTCCTCTATCTCAGTTACAACTTGCCAGTCCCTCTCGTTACTCTGCTCACCACTATGCTTCTTTCTACCCATGTTTCCCTCCCTGGGTTCCCTGTTGTTCCCTGTTGTCTTCAGTTTGCTTTGTTTTTCCTTTTGGATTTCCCTGGATCACTTCATTAAAACATCCACAATACTCAGCGTCTTCTGCCTGCTGCTATTGGGTCCTAATCTACACGCATCATGACAGATTGGTTGTTTTTAGTTGGCACTGGGAGAAGGCAGAGGAGCTTGATTTCTTTTCACAGATTATCTGTCTCACCATAATACTACAATATAGTGACAGTTTCAAGAAATCTATTTCTAAAACCTTTATACTGCAGCATTGAACTGCCTTTGTTTGTATGCTGGTTACGTCCTACCCTGTGGCGGTCAGATGATTCAACTGAATTGCTACTGGATTGTAGCCACAGCTGTCCTGGACAGTCTGACACAAGCAAAGCTGCTCTATCAGACCACTGACCCTTCTGACCTTGTGTCTTTCTCAAGAACAAAATGGCAGAGATGGTCCGGCGACCCACTCATTGCACAGGAACCATTTTGGTGGTCCCAGAATCGGCTGTTTGCGTTTTGAAGACTGTGATGTTTTTTGGGTTTCATCCAACCATAATTTCTAGCTTTCACTGCAGCGGTTGGGAGGAAATTTGGCACCTCAAAATCCAAAACTATGTTCTAAAACCAGAAAAGAGTAGAGTGCCTACTCCAGGTTGGGAATGAAGTTCTGCCCAAGTGGAGAAGTTCAAGTATCTCTGGATCTTGTTCACAAATAAGGAAAAAATGGAGCAGGAGCTCAATGGGGGATTGTTGCGGGATCTGCTGTGATAAGGTGGAGCACTGATCTATTGTGAAGAAAGAGCTGAGCTGAAAAGAGTTTCCTCTGCAACACTTTTCAGAGGATGAAATTTGTAAGAGAGCTCAGACATCTAGGACAGTGTTTCCCAACTCTGGTCCTCTAAGCACACTGCCCCGCATGTTTTAAGTATTTCCTTGCTTCAGCCCAATCAAACACAATTATCAGGTGTTTGATTAACTGCAATCAGCCGAATGAGGTGCATTAAAGCAGGGAAACGTATGAAACATGCAGGGCAGTGTTCCCTGAGGACCAGGGTTGGGAAACACTCATCTAGGAGGAACACTAAGTAGAGCCACTTCTCATGAATATTGTTAGAAGCCAGAGGAGGGGGCCCGGCCATTCGGTTAGGATGGGCGCCTCCCTGGTGAGGTGTTCTGGACACATCCCACCAGAGGAAGACCTATGACATGATGGAGGGACTACATTTATAGGCTGGTAGGGAAGGCCTTGGAGTTCCCCCTGAGGAGCTGAAGTAAGTGCATGTTTGCAGTTAACAATATTCACCCCACTCAGTGACTTCCTTGATATATTAATTAACATTTCAGATGATAAAAATTGGTATTGGTCAAAATCAAAATTGATAATCGGCAATAGACCAGAAAACTGCAATGAGTGCACCCCTACTAAAGATAGAATATATACACACATATTCATGACAGAGCTAAAATTTTAATTTGTACCAGGTGAGTCTTTCTCATCTGAGAATGTGGACCATAAACTTAACATCGAGAAGTTTCATTTATTGTTGTCAAACCTTATCAAACATACCGTTTTGAAGCCAAAAATCTCCCAGAAACATTGAGGGCCGACAACAAGAATCAACTCATTTAAAGTTAGAACTCAGTTTCACACCAATAGAAACATTCTAGCATAAATATTTGGCTGTTGCACTGAACCGCTCAAGGTCACTATCATGCTAAGTTTCTATTAGCAGCTCCACAAAAGTTTTTGATAAATATTACATTACCAACACACATGAAAACATACCTTTATCTTGTCTTTTTTCTATTCTACCTGTTTCTGAAGGATAAGTTCTTTTCTGAGACATTGTTTTATTAACTTATCTTCCACTGGAGCTTTAGACGTTTGGATGCTCTCTGCACTTTGTGATGCAGCTCATATTACCAGTGAAGCGTGACATACCTCGGCCATCAAGAGCAATTTATTTTTCTTTTGGTATGAATTCTATATACGATATATATGTATATAGTAAAATTAAATCAGAACTTTAGAATGAAATTGTGTGTTTTGGTACATAGAAATCCTTAAAAAGAATAAATAAATCAGTTCCATGTAGGGGGCCCCTACTGGGGGCTCTAAGTGGCCGCATAGTTGCTTATACTGTGGGCCAGCCCAGCCCAAGTGGCTGGAGAGAGGGTTAGGCTGCTGCCCCAAATAAGAAGAAGAGATTAGATGAATGGATGCATGGATGGACATTAAGCCCAAAAATCCAAACATAATTTTTACAGTAAACTAATATTCAAAATTTTAATGTATGTAAAAACATAGCCATTAAAAAATGAAAAAAAATGCCTTTTGGTCAAAGAATAGGCATGCTGTTAGTGAAATTTGATGATGTCTCATCATAAACATTTGAAGCACACTGGTTTGCAAAACCTGAAAAGGGTTCATTTAAAAGGTGAGCAATGACATCAGTCGGGAAAATTGCACTCTTTCTTCCAAGCAGTCTGTGGAGTTATAGGGATGGAAATAAAACATTAAAGACTCCAGATCACGTTGTTTAAGTAGATCATCAACATCTTCTAATTCTTTGCAATTTTATCTCTGCATGTTTTCTCCCCTTCCTCAGAATGAAGCAAACTAACGATGTACAAAGATTGTTTTAACTGTTTAAACGCAGTAGAGTGCAATTTAAACCATAATCTTAGCCCTTAAATAAACTATATTGTGTCTCGTGATCTCTTCGTTGTTTATTCCAAGGTAATGAGAAAGTTCTTAGAATTCGGGGTTTTCGGTAACATTGCAAACACGCGCAAAGTGGGTTCTGCTGACCGTGGACATGGTTCACCTGCAGAAAATGAACGTCTACGTTCAAAATGGCCCATAATGGACACACGGAGAGGAACCTGACATTCTGCCACCACGACAATAATCTAATATTTTACACCGCGCAGTCCCGACTTTAAACCGTAAGGAAGAACTTTGGAATGAATCATGAAGATTTGTCCGTCATTTTTTCTTCATAATTAACCATCTATAAAGTTCAATCTCTCCACCTTTTAAACCCTAAGAAGTAATTATTTGACATAAATGCAGCTCTGTGGTGACCAGTGTTCCACGGTTATTTTTGATCTGTTTAACAACAGCCTGTTAACAATAGCAGCTCTGGCTTCCCTTATGGAAATTTACCACCAAACACACGTCTGGCTTTAAAACAGCTAAGTCCCACCGGCGTTTGCCTCTGCTCGCTGTGATAACAAAGACTTCTTAATGCTTAGCCTTCCACATACATTTAGACTGCCAACTATTTTTCAAGCTTGAACTAAAGCACAGCATCTCATTTAAAATATTAAATAAAATGACCTGTCTACATTACTGAACACCATTGATCTGCTAAATGGAATGAAACAGATTCCGCACAACTACAGTTCAAACAGCTTTAGCTCCCACAATAAAGAAATAAAGTAGACCACACAAACATCAGTTGTTTACGCATCTGTCAAACCTGGACATTACAGTAAAGTAACCGGAGATAAGAATGCATAACTTACCTCCACCGTGCATTTGACAGAGGTAAGGAAACCTCCATACGTTTCCCAGTCCGACGGCATATGAAACACAAGCCATTACAAACTGCATAGGACTTTCCCAGTTGTCTCGAGCGTCTTTAGCCATGTCTGCGTTTTGTGGAAATGTTATGCGCACAACAGCGTCTGTGTGCTTCTAAGCTTTCTGGGATTGTATAGCGGTCACTTGAAGTAGGAGGGTCTGCAGAACGACTGACGACAGACAGACATGGAGCGAAGTTACTTGGAGCGAAGAATTACATGTAATTCTTTAGCAAAAATGAATTATTTGTGATCAAGCTCAGTGGGTCTATTTGTTACATAGTTCGATTAAGAAATACATTCACCCCTTTTTACAGTTATTTCATATTTAATAAAGTCATAAACCAAACTCCAAAATTTAAATAACATGTAAAGTGGGCGGGGCTTGCATATGAAGGCTATGAATATTTAAATCGTCTAGTCTTCAGTGGAAAATAACCCGAGCATATGACGCGGAAGAAACATTTTGATGTTTAGTAAAAGCTATGACTCTTAATATTTTTTTTGTTGTTCTTCAAACAAAACAAACAAAAAACCTTCACTGAATTAGAACCATTTCTTATCATTGATAATGTACTTCTCCAGACTTAAATACAATAATTGCTTTTTTTATTAACAATAATTGCTTTGTCGAGTTGTCCTATATTCAGCTCTCAGTAGTGATGGCTTTGTTTTTAAAATATTACTAAAAAAATACATACTATTAAAAATTAGGGGGTTTTTGCACCCTCCTGAACATTGTACTTGGTGGTTCAGAAAGTGTGGTAGCAGTAGATGATGCTGAAACTACTCTCTGCTTGTATGATCCTCAAGTAAGACTGGACTATATATATATATATATATATATATATGTGTGTGTGTGTGTGTGTGTGTGTGTGTGTGTGTTGGTATATGTGATTTAGCAGGACATTTCGTCAGAATACACACCACACTAGAAGGACATTTTGAATTAGCAGGACAGGAGCGGTGTCCTGCTAAAACAGAGAAAAATCTAAAAACGTAGAAAGGTTTCTATTGGTCTATTAACCCCAAAAATGCAAAAAAAACGAGTTGTCCGCTTAATACACATAAACCTGATTTTGTGTATAATCTGTGTATCACCACAGTGCCCCCTATGGCAGGTTTGTGTAATAGCAGGACCTCATGAATATTCACACAAGGTCTTAATCTGATTGGTTGTTTACCGGAAGGTCCTGCTAATTATTACAGTGTCCTTCTAATTCACGTCTTGCAATTTACACTGGGGATGAGTTGGCAATATGATTATTCTGTGCTATAAGATACAGAAATGAATATATATTTTGGTCAAATATTGTTTATTTAAAATATTATGACTAATAAATGTGTGACATAAGTGCATGGATTAAAAGAAATATAAACCATAAGAGAGCCATTTTTCACCAAACTATTTATACACTCCACTGCTAACATTTTGTTGATTCTGGCTTGCTCTGCATCCATAGAACCAGAACCAAGCATTTTGAAGCAGAATTTAGCTTCAATGCACCACAAATCTTGAATAAAGCTTGAAAACAGCTGAAACAATGAATTCCTTTAAATCAAGGCAAAAACACAACTATTTACAATTGTTTCTGAATCTTAATCAAAGGTACATGTATCATTATATTTGATGTATATGATTTTAATTTTGATTTTACTTTGAATTTAATTTCTTTGTTTTTCTTTCTTAAGGTGAATGCACACCATGTTCTAAATTATTATGCAAATTGGATTTAACTGTTATAAAGATTACATTTTTGTTGTGCTATTAAATTTATAGATGGTATTGTGTGTCAGGGCTCTTTTAATCACTATAATTAATTTCGGATTAGTTTGTCTGGTGAGCTTAATTAAAGGAAATCTACTTAAGAAGGATGTTCCACATTATTAAGCAGGCCACAGCTTTCAAGCAATATGGGAAGAGAAAGGATCTCTTTGCTGACCAAAATCATCAGATAGTGTAGTGCTATATGACAAGATATGAAAACATCAAATATTTTAACTGAAACTGAAGCATTATTGTACTGTGAAGAGATTTGTGGCTGATTTAGAACAAAGATGGGTTTGTATAGATAAAGGCAGAATGAGGAAGGTTTCTATTAGACAAATTCATCAAATTAAGAGAGCAGCTGTTAAAATGCCCTTACATAGCAGCAAGCAGTTACTTGAAGCTGGAACCACAAGGTGAAGGGTCCTCCAGAGGCTTGCAGTGCATGAACCTACTATTTGGCAGCTCCTAACCAGAGCTCACAAGCAGAACTGGTCGCAGTGGGCCCAACTGTACATGAAGATTGATTTTCAAACAGATTAGTTCACTGATGACTGATGTGCAACCCTGGATAGTCCAGATGTTAGCAGTAGTGGATTGATGATGGATGGCCACCAAATTCCAAAACAGCTGTGACATCAACAAGGAGGTAGTGGAGGCTGAAATCATGTGGAGAGAGCTGGTCAGCCCCTTCAGAGTCCCTGAAGGCTTGAAAATGACCTCAGCAAAGTATATGGACTTTCTGACTGATCACTTTCTTTCATGGTTCAGAAAGAAGAGCCATACCTTCCATACCAAAATCATCTCCATGCATGACAATGCATCATCTTATGCTGCAAGGCCACTGTGTATAGGCATGAAAGGGGAAAAACTCATGGTGAGGTCACCATCCTCCTCTGATCTCTGACCTCAACCCTACTGAGAACCTTTGGAGTTTCCTCAAACAGAAGATCTAAGGGTGGGATGCAGTTGATATCAAAACAGCAACTCTGGGAAGGTATTCTGACATCCTGCAATGAAATTCAAGCAGAAACTATCCACAAGCTCACAAGTTCAATGAATGCAAGAATTGTGATGGTGATATCAAAGAAGGGGTCCTATGTGAACACGTAACTCAGTCTATTAAGAGGTTTTTGATTGAATTAGGTTTTGATTTTAGTACTTGTGATGCTGCACATTCAAATATTGATTAGTTCAGAGAACTGTTTGCAGTTCTTTATAATCCATAAAATGTTTAGAAAATCTGCTGTGCATATTAATTTGGAACAGTGCATTTTGAGTTTCTTTTTGAAAAAATACTGTTCTCCTTGGGAGCTTTGTTCAGTAAAATTTTATTTATACTGTAGTAGTTCTTGACTTGACAATCATACTGACCATCATTTCCATTGACCATTTAATAAAATCTGAGAAGATATCAATTACATAATAATTTGGAACACAGTGTATGTTACTTGTATGACTTCTTAGTTCTGTGTTTCTTTGATGTAAAGCACTTTCAACTGCCTTCCAGCTGAAATGTGCTATACAAATAAACTTGACTTGACAGCAGTTTTCAGATCTTGCCAAAGATTCTCTGTTGAATTTATGTCTAGACTTTGACCTTGCCACTCTAACATGAATGTTTTTAAACCATTCCATTGTAGATCTGGCTTAATGTTTAGGGTCATTGTCTTGCTGGAAAGTGAACCTCCGCCCCAGCCTCAAGTCGTTTGCAGACTCCGGCAGGTTTTCTTCCAAGATTGACCTGTATTTGGCTCAATCCATCTTACAATCAAAGAATGAAGAAAATAAATGTTTGTCAGTGGGGAAGGTGTGTTCAGAGTGATGTGCAGTGTCCATTCTCCAGCATAAGTAATGCTTTGCATTTTTGCCAAAAGTTCAATTTTGGTCTCGTCTTATTGTTTTTGCTGTATCCCAACATGGCTTCTGGCAAATTGCAAATGGGACT